>NC_056739.1:632595268-632960268 GCF_019279795.1 Protopterus annectens
GAAGACTGAATGCAAAGCTAATGCTGAAGACTTTAATCTTTGTTGTCCAATTTCTCATTGATATAAAACCAAGGAATCTCTGGTAAAAGATAGAATACCATTATATCTAAAAACCACTGGACACAGGGGCAAAGCCAATGTGACTGCATTACATAAACCACATTCACACTCAGATAGGTAGGTTGATATCTATGGCTGGCCCTATGTCCAATACTTGGAGCTATTCCCTGAAGGTTAGATAAGAATCGGCACTACATGTAGAAAAGAGAAGAGACTTCTTTTCTCTTTTAAAATATCCCTTTATTTACAGGTTTCACTCCAGGCAGATTCTGAGAAATAATCATACAGCTTCTGGTAGTCCAACCATAGTAAACATTTTAGCAAGACAGTTGATCCATCCTGAAGCTATACATTTATACAACAGCTCAAAAATGAGCAATTAATATTCAAGATACTTTCTAAAGAGATATCTCAAAGGAAGTAGAAAAGACACCATAATCCAATGTTATATAGTACAAATATATTTCTAAATATTTTATTATATGTCTTCTGACTTAAACATTCAAATCCAGCTAATAACTGAACCTGGTCCTATGTCACTGGTGGATGGATCCATGTCCTTGACCTAGGTGATTGGGGCTCAGTTGCTGTCTCTGACAGTAAAGAAGCTAGGCAAGGAGACGGAGGAGTAAAGGGGCATGGGTATTTGCCTCTACCAGGTGTGGAGAAGGATGCACATGCTTAGGGAGCACACTAGGATTGCCAGATTTCTCCAATAGGAATGGCAAACCACCTCTTGTACTCCATGGTAGGATTGCAGTGCTGTTTGCTGACAATGCTATTAGCAGAAGTTAAGAAAAATCAGCACAACAGCCAACTGCATGCCCTGTTCTCTAGCACAGCCAAGTGTGTTTGGGGGGGGGGGTGAGGACACAAGGCAGCAAACATAAAAACACTCCAGCATGCCTCGGTCTCTTCACTGCCTCCAAAATGAGTCAGCGTTAGTCAGGGGAGAATGTGAGAATCAGAGCTGGACCAAAAGTGGACGGAGCCTCAAGGGAGGGAACCTGGACCGACAACGTCAGGGCCGATGGTAAAGGTTCCACTTCCTCGGATCTGACACCCAGGCTCCGGCTCCAAGAGTGGCTCAGATCCAAACTAGT
The DNA here is from genome assembly GCF_019279795.1 of Protopterus annectens. Classification (NCBI taxonomy): domain Eukaryota; kingdom Metazoa; phylum Chordata; order Ceratodontiformes; family Protopteridae; genus Protopterus; species Protopterus annectens. Next base: position 632,596,432 of record NC_056739.1, read on the forward strand.
CAGATCCGAGATGTTCCAGGCAGCTGCCGGCGTCGAAGACGTGAGGACCCAACCAAGGCCAACCTTGGATCCGAGAACTCTGAAGCCGAAGGTCAGATCGTGGAAGGAGTAATGGCCTGAAAAAAGGGAAGCGAGCTCCTCCCTCCTGAGGGAGGGGAGGGTTAATGGTTAAGGTGTTTGCCTTACAAACACAAGGTTCAGGGTTTGAGTCTCACAAGGGATAATTGGCTAGGCTTAAAATGGCTCGCAAGGACAGTTAGCTTAGTACTAATCTATGAACCTATGAACCCCCATCTGGATCTGTGTATGGATAAAGCACCTCATCATCTTATCCAGATCCATGTCCAATAAAGAACGGGTCGAACGAGATGAGGCAACAGACTCTGACCTGGTCATTTGGGGAGCTGAGGCCAGGGAGATTGGAAGTGCCTCCTCCGTCTCCGGGGAGAACCTCTGAGACCAGAGCTGAGGGGAGTCATGGATCCGAGCAGACTTGTTCGGTGACGAGAGGTCCGGGGACCTCTTCCTCTTCTCCTTCGTCCTCAACTCTCTCTCCCACTCTCTACCTCTCCTCTGCTCCACTACCACAGGCTTAGATGCAGGAGTTTGAGTCCCAGTCTGGGAGGGAGGGGAGGCCAGAGGCAGGGAAGCAGGAGAGGCAGTCACAGCAACCGCTGTGACTGAAGCCGAGGATGAGGAGGGAGATTCAGTGGCAGGCAGAAGACCTTTGAGGGCCAACTTGGCCTTTTTATCCTTCTAGGCTCGGGGGTTGAACCCCACACAAATGGAGCAATCCACATTCATGTGAGCCACACCTAAGCACAATACACACAGAGTGAGGCCATCCGCTGGGGAGAGCTTATGGCCACACTCTGTGCAGCACTTAAAAATAAGCTTTTCAGCCATGCTTAAAGAAGAAAGTGAAGAAAACAGTCAAAAACTTTCTTTCTGTGAACTAACAACACACCTACTCACCACACTAGACTGACTAAGGGGGAGGGGGGCATCACAGAAAACTAAACTAAACTAACTATTACTACAAACCTACACACAACGCTAAAGTGATGGGAGGGGAGAAAGGGTACCTATACTAATCCGAAACTGCTAAAATTAACAGTAATTTTTTGAAAACTTCCAGTCAAAAACACCCTGCTAGCTGGAGCTCTAGAGACACGATGTTACACAAATCATGGCAAACGAGATCTGGGGATGGAAGGCAGGGGAGGTGTGTTATGGGTAAGGGGAGGAGTCTGGAGCTTGGAGCTGATGCTAGTAATCGTTGCCAGCTGAGATCCGATATGGATCCGTATTCCCACAGGTTGAAGATCAAATGAAGTAAACTACTTCAGATCTTACTTTATTTATAAAGAGTGTATGGTGTTCTGGCATAAGATGTCTTAAAAGAAAGTAAGCATTATTTAGTAAGGGTACCAGCTTTGTTCCGAGCCATAGATTGGACATAACACAGGTATTAGTGAATTTAAAGTTATACACAAGGAAGTTAAATCTCCACCTGTATTTTTCAAACCTAGGGGTGAGGACAGGCAACCCTACCTTTACAGCAGACACAATAGCTATGAAAGGGAAAAGTATTTTCATGCCCCCCACAAATACTGACATCAATGTATTTGAACAAATGGTTGAACGTGATTTTAGAAGATTATGTGCACAACAAAAGCAGACACAGGATAATCTAACTATTGATGAGAGAAAGGTTATTTGTGAATTAACGATGACTAATGACTATAGATGTATGCGCCCTGACAAAGGGGGTGGGATGGTTATCATGAGCAAAATGGACTACAATGGTATTATGATGAAGATGTTAGGCAATGAAGGTACATACAGCAGAGTGTCAAGACATGAAATAAACAGGGCTTACAGTAAGATTGATTTGTACCTTTTGGATGCAATCTATCAAGGGGCTATCAATGAAGATGAATTTGACTACCTTAGTGTCAAATTCCCGAAACTACCTAAACTGTTTGGAATCCCCAAAGTCCACAAGGGTGTTGACCATCTATCTTTTAGACCCATTGTTTCGGCAAGGGGATCTAAGACGGAACCTATGGCGGCCTTTGTGGACCAATTTTGCAAGAAGGCACTTTTGGATACACCGCATATTTTAAAGGATTCCTGGCACTGCCTGGAGAGGCTCAGAGCAGTAAATGAAGTAGAAGTAGAATCCTATGGTTTTTTAACCATTGATGTGGTGAATCTTTTTTCAACTATTCCCCGCACTGAGGGGTTGGAATTATTTAATGATAGTTTAATGAGTAGTGCAAGTTTTGATTTAGAGAGGCTTAACATATGTTTAGAATTCATGAGATTCATTTTGACAAGCAACTACCTAACATTTGAAGGAGAAACCTACCAACAGATCAAAGGGGTGGCGATGGGGGCCCGTTGTGCCCCGGTCTATGCCAACCTGGTCCTATTGTCATGGGAAAAATGCCATATCCTATCTTCAGTCTTTAGGGAGCATATTTTGATGTACAATAGGTTCCTGGATGACATCTTAATCCTTTGGAAGGGTAGTGAGAGTGAAGTCATTGATTTTATGGCATACATTAATCAAACCACTGAGTTCCTTAGATTTACACACACGTGGAATACAATGTCAATAAATTATTTGGACATCTGTATTTCTAAACAAGAGGGGAAGCTTGTAAGTAACATCTACAGAAAACCAAGTTTTTCTAACTCTATGTTACACTTTAATAGTTGTCACCCCTTCCACCAGAGGAAAGGGGTGATTAAAGGGCAAATGGTCCGACTTTCAAGGTTGGTTAGTAATGATGAATTGTTTAAAAAGGAGATGTATACCTTGATAGGTTTATTTATGGAGAGAGGATATCCCCTGAATTTATTATTGAAAACAAAAAAGGAGATATATAGGAAAATAAAGACTTTGTATACTCCCATACTCAAGGGTTTGGACAACATGACATTAGTACAAGGAAAAAACAAGGAAGGGACGGATTTTGAAAAAGACAGTCTTACCTTTGTTTTAAAGTTTAATGACATGGCCAATGAATTTTGCAACAGTATAAGGATTAATTGGGACCACTGTATTAATGAACAAACAAGAAAGTTGTTGGGAGGAAGTCCAAAAATAGTTTTCAGTCGAGGAAACAACATCAAAGATATTTTGGAAAGGGAGAGTAAAAGTCACAGTAGATCTAGGATGAGCAAATGTGGCAATTGCAGTGCTTGTAGATTCATCGCTGAAGGGAGTTATATATGCGTAGTGGGTTATGGACGTACATTGGCATGCCCTGGTTTATGTAATTGCAACACAAAGAACTGTGTTTATATAGCATCATGTGCTTCCTGTGATGCTTATTACATTGGCATGACTACTCGCAAGTTACGAGAAAGAATATGTGAGCACATCAGAAATATAAAAAATAGGGATGTGCACAATGCTTTGCATTTGCACAGCAGGGTGTGTGGCAATTTCACTAAATTTTTGTTTTTCATTATAGACAGGGTGATGCCCTTTACCCCTGGTGACATTAATAACCGGGTAGCAGTCTTAGAATCTGAGTGGCAGATGAGATTGAATGCCACCAGATTCCCTGGTATAAATGACCATATTTCTTTAAAACCACATTTAAAGTTAAGAGCCAGTGTAATATGAAGTGCTTTAAGTTGGCACATTTCATTAGTTATCAAATATCAATGCATTGAATTTTTGTCACAGTATATGTATTGTAATGATTCCATGAACTTTATTAACCAAATTAATTAATGCGTTTATTTATTATGTATTTATTGGAATAGTTAAATAATTTAGGAATATTTTTTGTATTTTTAAACAATTTTGGGTTGGCATTATTGACAAGGGTATATATATATTTGAATAGAAAGATGGTGATAACAATATGTACCTTCAGACCGAAAAATGTGAATGAATGTATTGTACTAGATAATTTTATCATTTTGTAGTTATATGTATGTATATACTTATAACAATAGTAATAACTTTTTAGTTTTTTATTTTTTTCATTTTTTTATTATTTTATTCATTTCATTTGTTGTTGCTTTCATCTGTATGAGGGATACTTCTTTAAGGAATTAATGGAACAGCTAATTAATCAATTGTGTGAGTCATGGTGTATGGTTTGGTATTTAAGCATGAATGAATGGATGTTTCAACAGACTCTGATGATACCAGTCTAACTGGTGAAAGCGCTCAGTCTGTGTGTTTTTTCGCTGAAATAAAAGAATTCAACCTTCGTGTGTTGGTGTTCCTGCATCCTGAAATTGCTGTGGTGGATTCCTGTCTCTTTTTACAGTTGTGGATCCTGGTCTTGGTTTCCTATCATTTGGTTTTCAGATCCAAACTAGTCAGATCCGAGATGTTCCAGGCAGCTGCCGGCGTCGAAGACGTGAGGACCCAACCAAGGCCAACCTTGGATCCGAGAACTCCGAAGCCGAAGGTCAGATCGTGGAAGGAGTAATGGCCTGAAAAAAGGGAAGCGAGCTCCTCTCTCCTGAGGGAGGGGAGGGTTAATGGTTAAGGTGTTTGCCTTACAAACACAAGGTTCAGGGTTTGAGTCTCACAAGGGATAATTGGCTAGGCTTAAAATGGCTCGCAAGGACAGTTAGCTTAGTACTAATCTATGAACCTATGAACCCCCATCTGGATCTGTGTATGGATAAAGCACCTCATCATCTTATCCAGATCCATGTCCAATAAAGAACGGGTCGAACAAGATGAGGTCACGGACTCTGACCTGGTCATTTGGGGAGCTGAGGCCAGGGAGATTGGAAGTGCCTCCTCCGTCTCCGGGGGGAACCTCTGAGACCAGAGCTGAGGGGAGTCATGGATCCGAGCAGACTTGTTCGGTGACGAGAGGTCCGGGGACCTCTTCCTCTTCTCCTTCGTCCTCGACTCTCTCTCCCACTCTCTACCTCTCCTCTGCTCCACTACCACAGGCTTAGATGCAGGAGTTTGAGTCCCAGCCTGGGAGGGAGGGGAGGCCAGAGGCAGGGAAGCAGGAGAGGCAGTCACAGCAACCACTGTGACTGAAGCCGAGGATGAGGAGGGAGGTTCAGTGGCAGGCAGAAGACCTTTGAGGGCCAACTTGGCCTTTTTATCCTTCTAGGCTCGGGGGTTGAACCCCACACAAATGGAGCAATCCACATTCATGTGAGCCACACCTAAGCACAACACACACAGAGTGAGGCCATCCGCTGGGGAGAGCTTATGGCCACACTCTGTGCAGCACTTAAAAATAAGCTTTTCAGCCATGCTTAAAGAAGAAAGTGAAGAAAACAGTCAAAAACTTTCTTTCTGTGAACTAACAACACACCTACTCACCACACTAGACTGACTAAGGGGGGGGGGGGCATCACAGAAAACTAAACTAAACTAACTATTACTGCAAACCTACACACAACGCTAAAGTGATGGGAGGGGAGAAAGGGTACCTATACTAATCCGAAACTGCTAAAATTAACAGAATTTTTTTGAAAACTTCCAGTCAAAAACACCCTGCTAGCTGGAGCTCTAGAGACACGATGTTACACAAATCACGGCAAACGAGATCTGGGGATGGAAGGCAGGGGAGGTGTGTTATGGGTAAGGGGAGGAGTCTGGAGCTTGGAGCTGATGCTAGTAATCTTTGCCAGCTCAGATCCGATATGGATCCGTATTCCCACAGGTTGAAGATCAAATGAAGTAAACTACTTCAGATCTTACTTTATTTATAAAGAGTATATGGTGTTCTGGCATAAGATGTCTTAAAAGAAAGTAAGCAGCATGAAAATGTAAGATTTATAATATGTTCAGATATCAAATACACATGGAGGAAATACTACCAAAAGAAACTCCAGATCTTCTTTGAATGAAAACAGAGGAATATTTGTTTCAGTACAAAGACAGACATTTGCTTTGAGTAGATCATTCAAAATTTTGTGGAAGTTCTGCATTTAGGTGACACCACTCAAATAATGTTGTCACATGTCAATATTCATCTTTGTCGGACATGATAAGATGATACCAGAAGATTGTCTTCAGTTTATAAGCTAAGGATGTCATAGTTTTGTGAAATAATGGGGAATGAAGCACATTACATGAGGCTTGGGTATCCACAAAGCAAATGTCTCATAATAGTCCAAGTAGTTAAAAAAACACAAAAATTAACAAATCAGATAATTTTGATTGTTATTTTTAATTTATGGAGGCAGAAACACAGTGAGTGTGAGTTTGCAACTGTATGGAGAAGCTAGTATAAGCTCAGTAGTACATTTACAGGGATCTTTTTTCAGTCTTTCCTCAACTTCAGATTTCAGACTGTGGTGAGCACAATTGTGGAAAGTGTCCATGTTGTCAATTGACGAACTGACCTAGCTCTGCAAGATCATTTTTGATTCAAGGTCCTGATATGAATCTGCACAGACAAAACAAAAAGCACTTGATTAAGCAACAAGTCTCCAGAAGAACTTTCAAAATTATAACATTATGAATTCCTAGTTCCATCTGTCAAAAAAGGAAAATAGGTTTCAACTTCTTACATCGAAGTACATGATTATTCCATATGCATTACTGAGAATTTATACTACATACCTTGTATAAATGCATCAACTGTTTTATAAGAGAAAAGTAATCCTTTTAATAAGAAAATAAGTCTCTCACATGCTCCTTCAGAGTTGAGTCAATCTAACCTCTCAAGAATTCTGTGTAACAACGTGTGATACAATTGGCTTTTGAGATGGAATGTAAGAGATTTGTGTAGTTTTGAGAGCATAAAAAAGGGATGGGGGGGTCCTAGGTTCAGTGACTTCTAATAATATGTATGAATCTTCTGACAGCTTCCATCTTCAAATTCCATAATCTCCTCTGTAATGTTCTCTGCCTGTATTGAATGTGGGGTGTGTGTGTGTGTGTGTGTGTGTGTGTGTGTGTGTGTGTGTGTGTGTGTGTGTGTGTGTGTGTGTATGTATATATATATATATATATATATATATATATATATATATATATATATATATATATATATATATATATATATATATATATATGTATATACGCACTGAAACTACACTAATCCGAAATACACAACATCGAAATAACAGCAACTAAAATAAAAAACACAAAAGCAACACATTCTCACCTTACTGCGGGGGGGCAAGCCCCCCTGCAACCCCCCACCCCCATCATCTGCACATTATCTATACCAAATCCAAGATCCTACTACAGTGAGGAAAAGGGTATATTTCCCAATTCTGAATGTACCGTGATCTGCAATTAGAATATTGGAGCACTGTCCAAATGATTTACCATGTTACAAATATATTTCACCAACACAAGGAAAACATTGCTTCTCCCAGATTAAAATCCATCATAAACATTATCAGCAATGCTGTCATGCACTCCCTATGCTCTACAAGCAGTAAGGTGTACCGGAGGATCCAGAAACACTGCAAAGTTGAACATTCATGTGAAATCCTTCGATAAAATAAACATTGTCAAAGTACAACTTTGAACAAATGGACTTTCAGTGCTTTGGTCCCTCTCTTTTGTGGTTCAGTGATATGTAAATTTGACGATCTAAATGAGACCCATATATATATATATATATATATATATATATATATATATATGTGTGTGTGTGTGTGTGTGTGTGTGTGTGTGTGTGTGTGTGTGTGTGTGTGTGTATGTGTATGTATGTATGTATATATATACTGTGTGTGTCACTGAAATGTGTCAAGAGCTCATTCATATTATTACATACTGTGAGCATATTAGATATTGTTATCTGTGCTATCATGACTGACTGAAGTTTTGTAAATAATTGTTAATTACCATGTGTTACATATGCCACCATCACTAACTATAATGCTATTAATACGTTTATGTCTTTTGATTATCACTCTGATTTATGCATGATGTTTGAATGTCAAACAGTGTTCTGGCTGACCAAATTTACTTGTTTTTTTAAGAGAATTCCAGAGTCAGCTGACTTAAATGTGATGTCATTGTGTACCAGCCAGGTCTGGGAGAATAGAATCTTTACTGCAGCTGTTTGTTTACTTTTCAAAGTCTGATATGAGAGTAGAATTCTCATGGCAAATTCCTGTTAGTTTCAAAAAAGATCTGTTATAAAAAGCAGGTTCTGAGTTCAGTTCTTCAGTTATCATTCAGCTGTTTCTAGAGCTGTTCAGTAGTAGTTAGTAGTCCAGTTGTTTCCAGAGTAGTTGTTCCAGTTGCTGAGGATAGACGACAGTCTGGAGAGTGGATGTAATTCTTCATCTTGCCTTGTAGAAGTAAGAGTATAATCTTGCCTTGTTAAGCTATTTAGATTAGATAGGGACAGTTAATATGCAGATAGTCAGGGAACTACAGCTAGATAGAGGTTCTCTAGAATCAATGTGAGATCTATCCTACAGTATTATTCTCATATTTCATGTGTGTGAAACTCTGATGTTTATTAGAATCAGTTATTCAGTATTTACATGCTTTAAATCCTTTTATTTATTATTAAATGTTTTACTGCCTCTCATTGTGCCTGGTTATTTAGTTAATATTTTTAATTTCAATAACTTGAGTGTTTATGCTTACTATGATAACACCATGGCCACTCTGAAAAGCCTTACTGCTTGGGATACATGCTACCATTTGTTTCAATATCTATTTTATCCAATATAAATTGAACACCCCTTTTGAAGGGTATTGTGGTATTCGACTGGTGGCAGCCATTATCTTGTAATTTGAGCAAAAAACACATCAGGTAAATCTGTGTCAATCTTTCCCAAGAGAGTGTGTCTGTGCGGATGCCAGACATTTAAGAGTGAGTGTGTCAGATACCTAGAACTGGGACAAAGTGCTCTGCAGTAGCTAGTATGGAGACTCATTTGGGGACCTGGAGTGAAGCATATAGTCCAGTCCCAGGTTTGAAGCTTATTCGTAGTATACTTTTAGGGGAAATTGTGTATTTCTATCCCTGCCTTTAGTCACACTCCCTTAGCAGAGACAGTGGTAAGGACTGAGGCTCCATAGTTACTGCCCTGGGGTAAAGATGGCTCGTCACATATTGGTGACAGTGGTGGGATTTTAATTAAGCTTTACTAGCCTCTGAGTAGTTGTCACCTATGTATGCACTCTCAACAGCTACAAGGTAAACATACATTGTTTCATTGTCACAACAGTTTTATTCATTTTTAGTCAGTTTAGTCATGGACAACAGGCAAAGATGCCAGCAGAGGATTATAGCAAGTTGATAAGGAACCAGTTATCCAAGGTGTGTGAAGCCAAAGGACTGGTGCATGCCAACCTGACTAAGGATGCAATGATCTCAGCCTTAATTGCAGCCACAGAGCAGGCCAGCAGCTCAGAGGATATCCAGTTTGGCACTGGGGATAAGCAGCCTTCTGAGACAGGATAGTTCACTTTTTCCTCAGAGCACTTAAAAATCCATCTGGAGTTAAAGAGATTTAAACTGGAGGCTGAAGAGAGGGAAAGAGAGAAGCAGCATCAGCATGAACTGGAGGCCAAACATTTGGAGAGCGAAGAGACACTGCGACCTTTGAAGGCTGAGGGGAGGGAGAGGCAGAGTCAGCATGAACAGGGGATCAGGCAATTGGAGATGAAAGATGAAGAAAATGAGAGGCAGAGACAGCATGAAAAACAGCATCTAACCCTTTGACAGGGTCATGGAGGTAATGGAGAAGGGAATGACTGAACCCCAGAAAATTAAAGGTCAGTAAACTTTTTCCTCAGTACAGGGAGGGAGATGACTTTGATAATTTTATTTATATATTTGAGAAGGTATGTAAACAGTACAATGTTTGCCAAGGGCTTGGATACGGTTCCTGATCCCCTTGCTCTATGGTAGAGATGTTAATGCAATTGCTAATCTATCTGATATTGACTGTTTGAATTACAATAGAGTAAAACAATGTTTACTTGATTGTTTCAAATTAATCCCTGAAATGTATAGAAAAAAGCCTTGTGAACATAAACACAAGGCAGATGAAAGTGTATGTGATTATACTGCTGATTTAAGTACTTACTTTCACAGGTGGTGAGTAGGTGTCACATCACCACTTTTGAAGGACTGGCAGACCTTTTGGTGAGGGAATGGGGTTCTCTTTGTTATACTCCTTGAAGGCGTAACAGCCCAGGCACTAGAGTGTGTGAAAAGAGAAAAAATGTTTTTGCATGAAGACTGTGCCTTCCTTTTGTGGTTCCATTAGATTTTGTTTGGACTTGCAGTGTCTGTTAAGAAGTTCTCAAAACTTTGCCTGAGGACATGAGGTTCTGGTTGGCAGACTGAGAGTGTAACTCTACAAATGAGTTAGAGAGAAAGGGGGATTTTTACTAGGCAAGATGGGCACCACTGCATATGAAAAGGATACCCAGTGCTGCAGATGGACATAAGGGAACCCATAGGAGGCAGCCTAAACCAATCCAACAGAGTTCACCGCTAACAGAGGAAGCCATTACTTTAAGCACATGGTCAGGATCAGGGATTAGCTGTTTCAAATGTAATCAGAGGGGCCATGTTGCATACTAATGTCCATTGAAGCAAGGCGAGAAACAAAAGGTGAGGGAGCCAGTAAGTGGGAATGACAGAATGCCAGTGGTAAGTTTTCTGGAAACACCAGAGGTGCCAAATTGTCACCAAAATTTGTATCCTATCTTAGTGGATGGAAGGCAGGCCACTGCTAAGAGACACACTGCTTCTGATATAACCATTGTGAGGTCTGCAGTGGTTAAGGAGGAGAAGTACTTGCATGGGCAGTCCACACTAGTCAGAGCTGTGTGTGGGACCCCATTCCAAATACCTTTGGCCATGGTTCATCTCGAATGGGATGGTAGAAAAGGGAAAAAGCAGGTAAGTGTGTCTGAGACTATCCCTGCAGATGTCTTAATAGGGAATGATTTTGATAATGGAGTACACTGTGTGCATGCAGTTACACCCAGTCAAGCTTGGAGACAGGCATGTAGGTCTGGTACCCTAGGGGATACCCAGACAGATCCTATGCCTGAAGCAGGGGCTGGTGATAGGTTCATAGGTTCATAGGTTCATACTAGGCTATCTGCCCGAGGGCATTTACAAGCCTAGCCCATCGTTTTGTGGCTTACGCCACCCCTTTATTATGGGGAACTATACCCATTATTTTGCTGTGCCTCTGTCGAGCAGTGACACTGAGGTAATCCCTGGGGTATATCTGCAATCTCCCATCCATTGGTCAAGATTTCTCTTGAACAAGGCCAGCGAGGTGCTCTGCCTCACATGTACCGGGATTTTGTTCCACAGCATAGGGAGTCTTTGGGTGATGAATCTATCCTCCAGCACGCCCTATTAATAGCCGTGTCGAGGTTTAAGTCTCCCGCCTTGTGGCTCTGATGGATCTAGATTTTTGAGGTGAAGCATATTCATCAAATCTGGGTTTGACATGGCCTTGTATGTTAGGCAAAGGTCACCTCTGAGCAAGCGGTAAGCGACTGAATAGAGCTGGAGTTCTTTCAGTCGGGCAGCATAGGACAGATATTTGAGACCCTTTATCCTTTTGGTGAGGAACTTTGTGGCTTCTCCAGCTGCTGCAAGTGTCGGGTCAGATACATCCCGAATGGGGCATTGTACTCAATCATTGGTCTGATGAGTGATGAGTAAAGGGAGACTATGACCTCCCTTGATCTAGATGAGAATCCCTTCATGATAAGGTGGGCAATGTAGAAGGTCTTCCTAACTACTTTAGCTACATGGGTGTCGAATGACAGACTACTATCAACCTGGGTCCCCAGGTCCCTGATAACTTCTTCTGTGCTCAGCGGATTGCCACCTATTTGGTAGCTAGGGTAACCTTGTTTTTCCCAAAGGGTATGACTATGGATGTTTTGGCATTGAACTTCAGGTCGTGGCCCTGGCACCAGTTATCCGCTTCTGTGAGACCCTTCTGAAGGATATCTGTGTCAGATGTGTTTTCTACTATGGCCCAGTTTGCAGTCATCTGCAAACTTTGTCAGCCATAACCCTCCTGTGTTTGCTTGTACTGGAAAAGTAGATGCCAAACAAGAGTGGGCCCAGGACTGAGCCCTGTGGGACACCACTTGTGACAGGCTTTGAGTCTGACATGGCGCCAGCAACTCTGACCCTGTGGGTTCTGTCACTCAGCCAGTTTGCAACCCATCTTGTGATGTATGGGTTAACATTTAAGCTGATGAGTTTTTCAATGATACCCGAGTGGGGTATTGTATCAAGGCCTTAGCCAGATCGAGGTAGGCTGTATGGACTGCCTTTCCTCGTCAATGGCTTTGGTGACTGTTTCAAGAAGTCAACCAAGTTTAAAAGGCATGATCTGCCTTTGACAAAGCCAAACTGGGTTGGATCCAAAGTCTGCAAATTCCCTATGTCTTTATTTATGAGGTCCATTACGATCCTCTCCATGGCTTTGCAGATAAGGCTTGTCAAGCTAATGGGCCGGTAATTTCCAGGGTCGGTGGAGGCACCGCCTTTGTGAAGTGGGACCACAGTTGCAGTGTGCCACCCCCTGGGTACGTATCCAGAGGTAAGACTTTGATTAAACAGCTGTCCTAGCTGTGGGTTTAATTCCTCATTGAGTTCGTGGAGCACACAGCCGGGGACACCATCAGGTCCCATGGATGCTGTGTTTTTGCTTTGGAGAGAGCAGTTCTCACTTGGGCGCTGGAGATGTTTGGGGGCTGCAATCGTTTGGTATAGATATCTCTCCTTTTGGGGAGAAGTTTGCACTGAACCTGTCAGCCAGTATGTTGGCAATGTCTGTAGGATCAGTAATCTTCACATCATTTTGAACTAGTTCTGAGCATATCTGGGAGTTTCCTCCTAGGTTTCTAACATAGCTAAAGAAGGCCTTATGATTGTCTTTTGAGTCTTTAGCTATTTTTCTCTCGAAATTTGCTTTGGATGATTTTATGAGAGCTCTTAGTTTTTACTTATAGTGATCAAGGGTGTCTTACCTTTTAAGGATTTTGCTCTATCTTGTAGTAGCTTCCTCCTTTATTGTAGAGTTTGTTTATGGCTGGGGTCCACCAGACTGGACGCTTGCCTTTGGTACTAAGAGTCTTTGTTTTGTTTGGGATTGCCTTATCCATGCAGTCCTGCAGGTGCTGGTAGAAGGTGTTTGTAAGTGATTCAGCGGCTTGAGTACTGTTTTCCGCCGCTCGGGGCCTTAAAGGAGACCACACTAGTCTTTAGAAGTGTGAAGTCGGCTTTTGAGAAGTTCTTTACTGTGGTCTTTTTATTTCAGGTGGGGTGGGATGAGGACCTCCAGCGAGATTAGTTTGTGATCTGATCTCACCAGTGAGGGTATACTTCGGTGTTGAACATTTTGCTCCCATGTTCGTGATGATGAGATCAAGTATGTTATCTCCTCTTGTGGGGATGGTGACTAGTTGTTCCATGGCATTTGAGTTTATGAATTCCAGGAACTTTTGGGCTAGGGTGTTTGGGCTTGAGTAGTGTTCCCAGTCTATATTAGGGTAATTGAAGTCACCTAGTATGATGGTGTTTGGTGATACATTTATCCCTCTAGTGTTTTCAGGAAGGCCATGTGAGGTTCCTGAGTTTGTGAGGGTGGCCTGTAACATGCTACAATTTGCAGAGCAGTCTTGCCTATGGTTAATTGCACCTGGATGGTCTCCGATGCATCGTGCGTTGCCACCAGTCTTGAGGTGTGGGTGTCCTTGATGAATATGGATACCCCCCCCTCCTTTCTTGGTATTGTCCGGATTTTGGGGCCGGAACGCATGATATGAGGTAAAACCTGATAGCGCTGGGGTGCTCTCAGGAGCCTTGAACCAGGTTTCTGTCACAGCACAGACATCGATGTTCTCCATACTGAGAAGGGCCTTGAGTGCGTGCATTTTGAGATTTAGACTTCTGGCATTGAGCAGCATTACCCTTAGTTTTTTCCTTTTTTGTGTTCTAGGGTGGTAGGTTTAGAATTTGAGCCTTGCCTAAAAAAGGCACTATGGGGGTGGCAAGAGCCTTTGCCAATATCCGGAATCCCAGTGATGTGGTTACTTCAAGGAGGGAGCTACCTTGTATCAGTGAGCCTGAAGGTGAACCTCAGCTGCTGGTAGATACTAGTGCTCCCTTGGACATGGTGACTGCAAGGGCAGAGGTGAGGAGTAGTACCCAGGTTGACAGTGAGGCAACAGTATTAGAAGGTACTAGCTTTCCTGTGGAAGGAGAGCTGAGAGAGGTTACAAAGATAGAGTTGAGACAGGCTCAGCTTTCGGAGCCTACTTTATGAGGCTTGAAAGAGGTAGCTAAGGAGGCACCTGATGCTCAAGGAAAAAGGGAGTCTGTGTATTGGAACAAAGGGTTACCGTACAGAGAGTGGACCCCTGAGGGAGGGCTAGAGGGTGAGGTAATACAGCAGGTGGTAGTGTCCAGAGCCTACTATCTGGCACTTCTAGCCATAGCCCATGACATTCTTTTTGTAGGTCATATGGTAAAGTGCACTAAGAGATGCATTATGCAAAACTTCTATTGGCCTGGGATTGCAAAGGATGTAACAGGGTACTGCAGGAACCGTAAGCAGTGCCAAAAGGTAGGCAAGGCAGGAGACAAGGTCAAGGCTCCATTGATGCCTTTGCCCGCAATTGAAGAGCTATTTCAGGGGGTAGCTATGGATATCATGGGCCCTCTAAGTACTCCAAGTGCTACAGGGAGAAAGTATATCCTGGTAGTGGTAGATTATGCTACTAGAAACCCTGAGGCAGTGGCTGTGTCCTCTTTTTAGGTAGAGAAAGTAGAAAATGCTTTGTTAAAAATTATAAGCAGGGTAGGTTTTCTGAGGGAGATACTGACTGACCAAGGTGCCAACTTTATGTCAGACCAGATGGCTTGTCTGTGGAAGTGTTGGGGGTGAAGCATCTAAAAAACACTCCCTACCATCCCCAGGCTAATGGTCTTGTGGAGAGGTTAAACTCTACATTAAAGAATATGCATGGCATTTGCAGACCAGTTTAAAAGAGAGTTGAGCAAATATTTGCCCCATTTACTATTTGCATACTTGGAGATACCTCAGGAATCTACAGGCTTTTTACCCTTTGAGTTGCTGTATGGGTATAGGGTGAGAGGGCCTTTAGATTTGATTCATGATGAGAGGGATGGTGAGTGTGAATCCCACAAGGAGTCTGTTGTGGCATATGTCCTAAACTTCAGGACAAGGCTTAGGGAGCTCCTGGTTTTGGCCCAGGAGAACCTGGCAGTAGTCCAACAGGAGAAGAAAGTTTGGTATGACAGGAAGGCTCAAGCCCAAGAGTATATTGTAGGGTAACAGGTTATGATGTTCATTCCTTTCAGATAGAGTAAGTTGCAGGCAGCTTAGGAGGGACCTTTCAAAGTGGTAAGGAAAATTTGTGATGTTAACTACATGGTAAACTTAGTAGGCAGGAGGCAGGGGCATAAGTTGTACCATGTTAACATGATGAAACCATATCATTATAGGGGGGCCCTGGTGCTGAGTATTTGCGGTGAATGGCAGGAGGAGTCTGAGGGGACTCTTGTGATTAATCTTCTAAGTGAGGCTCGGACGGACACTTCTGTCTGAGATGTAGCAATATCTCAGCAGCTATCCTCTATTCAGGTTAAAGAAATATGAACAGTGTTACAGCAGTCTGGGGGCATGTTCGCTGGGAAACCTTCTTGCACCCACCTAGTGCAGCACCTTGTGGATACGGGACCCCAAAGGCCTATTAAGCAAGCCCCTCATAGGGTGTCTGAGCAAGTCAAACTGACGTTCAAGGAGGAGATAAAGGAGATGTTGGAGTTGGGGGTAATCCAGGAGTCCAGTAGTCTTTGGGCTTCCCCAGTAGTGTTGGTACTGAAGAAAGATGGCAGTGTAAGATTCTGCACAGACTACAGAAAGTTAAACAGTTATACAGAGTCAGATGCATACCCCATGCCTAGAACAAATTAAGCTGTAGAACAGCTGGGTGGGGCTAAGTATCTGACCACTATTGATCTGACCAAGGGATACTGGCAGGTAGCCTTGACTTCCATTGCTAGAAAGAGTCAGCTTTTGTAACACCTTTTGAATTATAAGAGTTTACAAACATGCCCTTTGGGATGAAGAATGCTCCAGCAACCTTCCAGAGGTTAGTAGATCATATCTTAGTAGGAGCAGGAGACTATGCTCTCACTTATTTGGATGATATTGCCATTCATTGTCATTCCTGGCAAGGGCACCTTCAACACTTCAGGGAGGTCTTAGGTAGATTAAAAAGGGCAGGGTTGACAATTAAACCTAGTAAGTGTCAGTTGGGTATGGCAGAGGTCTTCCACCTAGGACATAGAGCAGAGAGTGGTATAATTAGGCCTGAACCTTCCAAAGTGGAGGTTATTCAGGCATGGCCTGTCCCTGTTACCAAACAAGCAGGTGAGAGCATTCCTAGGGACAGCAGGGTACAATAGATAATTTGTGCCCAACTATAGTACAATAGCTGCATCCCTTACTGATGTAACAAGGAAAAACAAGCATGATAAGGTAGTATGGACCACAGATTGTCAGCAGGCATTCCAAAGGTTTAAAGAAGCTTTGGGAGGACCCCCTGTGTTAACCAGTCCAGATTACAGCAAGGAATTTGTTGTGCAGGTGGATGCTTCAAATTATAGGGTGGGGGCTGTACTCAGCCAAGGTCCTCAAAGGAAAAGAGCATCCTGTGGTATATCTCAGCCATAGACTGCAACCCAGGAAGAAATGATATGCAGCTGTAGAGAAAGAATGCCTAGCCAAAGTATTTACATTGCTAAAGCTTCAGCCTTACCTATATGGAAGAAAATTTGTTGTGGTTACTGAACATAATCTTTTAACATGGCTAAATAGAGTCAGTAAGCAAAATGCCAAGTTACTGAGGTGGAGCATAGAGTTACAAGCATATGACATGGCAGTGCAACACTGTAGTGGGGTCAGTAATGCTAATGCAGATGAACTGTCAAGAAGGGGTATGGGTCACATATTTTCAGTCAGCCCCATTTTTTCAAGCAATGATTTTCCAGGGTCACTTGAAAATCTAGCTTAAGTCTTCAAAGAGAGAGAAATGTGAGGATATTTGATATTATCTGTGCTAGTACAATGGGCTGAAGTTTTGTAAATAATTGTAAATTTCCCTGTGTTACGTATGCCAGCATGACTAGCTATAATTTTGTAAATAAGTTTGTCTTTTGATTATCACTCTGATTTATGCAAGATGTTTTTTTAAGAGAATGCCAGAGTCAACTGACTTAAATGTGATGTCACTGTATGCTAGGGCTGAGAGAATAGAATCTTCACTCCAGCTGTTTGTTTACTTTTCAAAGTCTGGTATGAGAGTAGAATTCTCATGGCAGCTTCCTGTTAGTTTCAAAAAAGATCTGCTATAAAAAGTAGGTTCTGAGTTCAGTTGTTCAGTTATCATTCAGCTGTTTCCAGAGCTGTTCAGTAGTAGTTAGTAGTCCAGTTATTTCCAGAGTAGTTGTTCCAGTTGCTGAGGACAGACAACAGCCTGGAGTGCTTATGTAATTCTTCATATTGCCTTGTAGAAGTAAGACTGTAATATTGCCTTGCTAAGCAATTTAGATTAGACAGGGATGGTTAATCTGCAGAGAGTCAGAGAACTACAGCTAGACAGAGGTTCTCTAGAATCAATATGAGATCTATCCTGATTCCTACAGTATTATTCTCATATTTCCTGTATGTGAAACTTTGATTTTTATTGGAATCAGTTATTCAATATTTACATGTTTTAAATCCTTTTATTTATTATTAAATGTTGGTACTGATTTTGAAAAAATTCAAGTGAAACGAGGGCATGAAGCAGTGTAACATGTTCTTCAAAGTCCTTATTACTGATGAGAAAGTTTGGATTACCTTCAGGACAAACAATTTATAAAATCCTCTGCCTGATTTGTGTGCATTACAGACGCACGCTTGAAAAGTCATGGCTGCTATCGTACTGAGACATGGAATGAAGTACAGATTGCTCCAGGTTGTAAAAAGTGTAAGAGCCTGTGTTAAAATCCGTCCCTATATTATGTGGCTAAAATTTCACAAACATGATTTATTAATTGCAAAATGCAGAGCCCAAAGGATGAAAGATGTTACAATGACCTTCTGTTGTTTCCTGGAGTTAGTATTTACCGGGCTTTTTTTTTTTTTCCATGAGTCAGAAGTGAAGTCCGCATATCTTGTGGTCTTTATTTAGTAATACATCACATTTGTTAACACAATATAATAGGGCACTTTGTTAAACTTGTTACACCAGTTGCAGTCCTGCAGAATTCAACGTACTATGCCAGCCCTGACAATTAAAGCATGCATCTGTACAGCACGTAAATCAGGATGAGGATTTATAAACTTTCTGCTCTTCCTGAAGGTAACCCACACTTTTCCGTCAGCAGTAAAGACTTTCAATAACACTTTACAGTGTTGCATGGCTTCGTTTAAGTTGAAGGAAAAGTACCTAAATGTTTTACTACCTCTCATTGTGGCTAGTTATTTAGTTAATATTGTTAATAACTTGAAAGTGTTTATGCTTACTGTGATAACACCATGGCCACTCCAAAAAGCCTATCTGCTTGGGATACATGCTACCATTTGCTTCAATATCTGTTTTATCCAATATAAATTGAACACCCTTTTTGAAGGATATTGTGGTATTTGACTGGTGGCAGCCGTTATCTTGTAATTTGGGCAAAGAAACGCAGCAGGTAAATCTGTGTCAGTCTTTCCCAAGACTTTGTGTCTGTGTGGATACCAGACATTTAAGAGTGAGTGTGTCAGATACCTAGAACTGGGGCACAGTGCTTTGCAGTGCAGTGGCTAGTGTGGAGACTCATTTGGGGACCTAGAGTGAAGCATATAGGGGTCTATATTACATATTTGAGCGCTTAAATGTTCAAATCGCTAAAGACTGAACTTTAGTGTTCGAACATTTAAATGTTCGAATATGAATAAAAATTAAAAAAAGAAAAACAAAATGAAAAAAAAAATAAAGGGTGTAAGCAGGGGAGAAGCCCCCCAGCACCCCCACATCCCCCTACTTAAATACACCAACCCCAAGATCATGCTACAGTGTAGGGAATGGGAAATTTCCCATTTCCACACTGTAGCACACTGAAGTGCAATCTCGGAGTTGGTATATTTAAGTAGCAGGGTGGGGGGCGCAGGGGGGCTTGCCCCCCCCCGCTTAAACCCTTTCCTTTTTCTTTTTTAATATTATTTTTTACATATTCAAATATTTAAATGTTCAATCACTAAAGTTCGATCTTTAATGATTCGAACATTTAAGCATTCGAATATGTAATATAGACCCAGCATATAGTCCAGTACCAGGTTTGAAGCCTGTACTTAGTGTACTCTTAGGGGAAACAGTGTATTTCTATCTCTGCTTTTAGTGACACTCCCTTACCGTAGAATAGGATTGAGGCTCCTTAGTTACTGCCCCGGGATAAAGAGGGCTTGCTACACATACAATACTACTTCTACCTAAAAACAACACTTTATGAATCTCACGCTTGTTAGTGGTTAATGTTCTAATGTATATTTTGTCTTATACCTTCTTACATGACTTTCCGCCTGTTTCAGAAGAATATCATGAAAATGGCATCACATTATAAACAATACTATATGTCTAACACCATTCGATGTCTATGACATTCAATTTTTAGTAGTTTGCCTTTTGGCATTGGTGTGTGGCAGAAAAAGAGTCTTCAGACCAAATCACTTTTCCAGTCAACAAAGATTAAAAAACAAACAGATAAACAAGTAATAAACTGAAAGTACTTCTGACATAGCAAATTAAAACCAAGAAAATATAAAGGTATTACTGCTCAATGCTAGGAATCTAAAAAAACTCTACTCCTTAGAAGCTCTCTTTGCCCCTGAGAATGCTGATGTCTGTGCAGTCACTGAGACATGGTTTAAAGCCACGGAGAGCACACCAACAGTGCAAGTTTATAATGTCTTCCACACATTTAGGCCATCTACTTCACAGGCAGGGACTAAAGGTGGAGGTGTCTCTGTTTACATAAAAAATAAATATGCTTCAAGGCTGGTCAAACAGGACAATGCACTTGAGCTGCTCCATGTTCAAATCACTATAGGTAAAATCCAATACTACTTCCTTGCAAGCTTCAGGTCCCCCTCTATGACCCAGGAAACCCATACCATGTATTTAAACTTATTAGAAACACTGACCATCCAACCCAATACCATATTTATGGGTGACTTTAATTACCCCACTATTAACTGGGAATCCTATATGACACCAAACATACATGTTCAGAGATTCCTGGATTTTGTAAACACAAACTCCCTAGACCAGACAGTCAATACACCAACCAGAGGTGCAACCATAATGGATCTGGTTCTCACTAATATGGGAGACTGCTGCACACCCCCTACTGTAATGCCTTCCCTGGTAAGGTCAGACCACAAAATGGTCTACTTTGAAGTAAAAATAAAATCTGGACCCCCAGCCAAACCTGGAATATTCTTGGACTATTCTAAGGGTAACCTCCTGCTATTAAGTGAGAACCTGGCAAAATTTCATGCCCCATAAACCCTGAGAACACTTCTGCCTATGCAGAACTGTTCACAGAAACCCTGTACAAGCATGTTAATAGTTGTATAGAGGCAGCTGTACCCACCAGGAAGAAATACAGAACTAACTCAAAAAACAAGCCACCCTGATAGACTCACAAAATTAATTGGCTGTATAATGTAATATAAAGAAAATCGAGGCAAAATTAGGAGGTGCAGCTCTCAACAGGATAAAAGCACTCTCATCAAACTAAAGAAACAACTCAGAGGACAAATAAAGTCTACCAAAGTCAAATCTGAGGTACGTTTGGCCTTCCAGGTCAAGGACAACCACAAAGTATTCTTTAGCTATGTCCGCAACCTCAAAGGCAATACACAATTGTGTGCAGAGCGTATTGTAAATGGAGCCACCAGTACTGAGCCAGAAGATATAGCAAACCTCCTGGCTGATAAATTCAGCTCCAACTTTACTCCTCTCTCTCCCTCAACCTTCTTTCAAGAAATTTCATCAAATATAAGTCCCCCTACTATCACTAGGGAACAGGTCCTTAATGCTCTCTCTAAGACCAAGATCACTGCATCAATAATGAAGAAAGGCAACAATCATCGCTCTGCACAAAGGTGGGCTATCTACAGACCCTGGAAACTACAGACCCATAAGTCTCACTAGTCTTATATGTAAAGCCATGGAAAGAATTATCATGGAGATGATCAATAAAGATATAATAAATCTCCAGACACTGGACCCAACCCAATTTGGTTTCATCAAGATCATGCCTACTCAACCTGGTGGACTTCTTTGAGAAGGTCACCAAAGCAATGGATGAGGGCAAAATCATTCACACTGCCTCCTTTGATCTGGCCAAGGCATTTGACACAATACCCCACTCAGACATTGTTGACAAATTCAAGAGGTTAGGAAAAACCCGTATGTCACCCGGTGGATATCCAACTGGCTCACAGACAGGACCCAGGAAGTTAGAATTGGGGAGTCCGCCTCTACAAAGAGGCCAGTCATAAGAGGAGTACCACAAGGATCAGTCCTTGGACCACTCCTTTTTGGCATTTACTTCTCAGAAGTCAAGGCCAATGTCAGGAGTCTCTGGCTGACTAAATTTGCAGATGATTGCAAATTAGGAGCTGTTATTGAATCTCACACTGACACAAATGTTCTCCAGGAGGGGCTGATACAGACAAACAAATGGTGTCAGAGCCATGGACTAAAACTAAATGCCAAGAAATGCATAATGGTATCCTTTGGGAAGTCATCCATTCCTGGTAACTATCATATTGACAACAGACCCCTTAGAGTTGACCCAGTAGTCAGGGACTCAGGGACACACATAGATAATAATCTAGCCTTTGATCATCATGTGTCTAGAGTGGTGAGGAAATCATTCTATGTTGCACAACTTATAAACAAAGGTATGGCATCTAAGTCCAAGGAAGTCATTGTTCCACTGTATTTGGCATTCATCAGACCTATCATTGAGTACAGTGTCCCCTTTGGTATGTACCTAACCAGGCATATTCACCAACTGGAATGTCCACAGAGGTTTCTCACTAAAAGAATACAGGGCATAAGTAATATGTCCTATGCAGGCCATCTCAAGGCCCTATCCCTGTATTCTGTCTCCTACAGGCTGCTGAGGGGAGATCTATGCCTGGCATACAGGGCATTGTCAGACCCCACTCTGATGGACTTCCTGCATATCCACAAAACAAACAGCATCAGAATTACCCATTCTAAAGACTAAAACCTTGCCTGTGATATAAATAGGACTTGCTGGAGAGATAGGTATGTATCCCAGAGACTACCATGTCTATGGAACAGGCTCCCCATCCATGTGAAGCAGAGTTCCTTCCTAACCCAATTCCAAAACTTGGACAATTGGATGGGAAACCAGAAATTCATCCCTGGTTTGGCACCTATGTCTCTAATGGACACAAGTAACCTGTAAATGGTTCATCTCTCAGGCCCATGCTTATACTTATCAAGGGTATCAGAACTTGTCAGAGATTTGTGGTGCATGGCTAGGCTTAAAAAGGCCCTTGTGGTCATTAGCATAGTAAAACCCTATGCACCTATGAACCTATAAGAAAAAAAGTTATTTTGTTTGCTAGAGATTATTCTAAGGTCAATACATTTCTGTAGCAACAAACCATATTTTGCCTGCATGTTTGAACCTGCATAATCTGGTATCACATCGATTCTCAGCTAGAGCGTCATCTGCGTGGAGACATGCGTGAATGGGCGTACCTTCGTTGAAGGTTGTGCGTCAGGGCTGGTAACTCGGCATGTAAAAATCAATTACCAATCATTAGCGAACCGGAGTTCCGCTGTGGCGAACCCTAACCGGGAAAAGCCGAAAGACACTAACAATATCTGGTAACATACCCAAATGCATATTTGCATACATTTCTCTGAAAAAAAGACTAGAGTAGCATTGCCTTTGTCCTTAGGCTTAATGACCAAATAATTTCTTTATTTTTTCTAAATCTGTATCCAGTTCTGCCTAAATGATTTACTTTAAACTTGTTATCTAAGTCAGTAATACTTTTTTCTACTTAAGCTTTAATAATTTATACATTAAATTATCAGGTTAACAAAGAAAATATAAAATTTGATTTTACACTCAGCTGTTTAAAAATGAGAAAAAAGTGTTTCAAGTCATCCTCATGCAGCTGTGGAGATAGAGCATAAAGAGACAAATCTAATACAGGCCATGACAAACATAATCTAGTCTAGACGTCACTGCTTGCATGAGTTTCAGATGATATGATTAGCTGTTGTTTTGATGTTTATACAAAGCCAGTCATTTAAGTACAACTTTATAATTAATTTAAATACACTAAGTTTAATAACATCTATTTGAGATAATGGGATGAAATTAGTCTCTTTGAAAGTACCAGAGTTATCTGACTAGGGAGTCCGGATACTGAATCAGAAAGGAGTTGTAGTTGTGGCTGGTTTAAATTTCAGAAGGACATTTGACACAATAGTGTACAGAAAAGATAGTGACAAATTAAAAACTTTTGTAGTGGGTCACAGTGTGGTAGCATGAACAAAACACAGGTTAGAGAAAAAGACACAGCTTCCCAGTAAATGAAACTCAATCATTTGAAAGGTGTGCTGTTAGCACAGTACATGGGATTAGTGGTAAAACAGGTTCAATTATGTGATACAAGTCATGTTACAGAAAGTCTGGAAGTAAAAATATGCCCTTTAGATGAAAACATGAAAATAGAAAGAGACATATAAAGGATTGCAAAGGACCTAATAATGTTGGAGGAATGGCTTAAAACATGACAGCTTAACTTCAGTTCCAAAAAGCAAAATAATACATCTGCGAAGCAATAACCCACAGAAGATGTACACACATGAACTGCAATGAAGTGTCAACACAAATCAAATGTGCCTTAGTCATACTTACATTAAATGATCTAAAGATAAATAGTGTGACATAACAGCAAAGACAGGAGACAGAGTACTGCCAACTTTGTAAGAGACACCAATAATTTAAAAGTTCTCTTCTAACAGATGACAACCTTTTAGACTTCTATACAAACATCTGGTATGACCTTAGTGAGTGTGCTCACTGAAGCTGTAGACACTTTCTTTTGCCATCTCATAAACAACATAGAGGTAATACAGAGGAGAGCAACACAACTGGTGTATGTCCTTTACCAGAATTCAATTAAAAAGGCTACAAGAGCACAGTGAAACATTTAAGTACCTCATAGGAATACATAAAATATAGTTAGGTAAAATCTTTTAAAAGTGATATGAATGAGACCAACCAATAGGATACTGTTTGAAGATACAAGACAGAAGTCCAAAGGGAAAATACAAAAAAAAAATAATATATATGTGTATGTATATATATATATATATATATATATATATATATATATATATATATATATATATATCTACACATATATATTTTTTATCATGAAAAGGGTGATGAAAGATTAGAACACCCTTCCTGAGGAGTTGGTAGTTTCAAAAACAGTGATATAATTGAAGAGCACAGGGACAAGACATATGGTAATAGTTGGGAGGGGTGGAAAGAAAAGAATATGAGCTTTTGGTTAAGCGGGATCTGCAGCTTCTTTAAAGGGTAAGCAGATGGACAAACTAGATAAGGCTATTAATAGACTAGGCGAGAGGATGGACAGACTAGGTGAGCAGATGGACAAACTAGGTAAAGCTATGAACAGACTAGGTGAGGGGATAGACAGGCTAGGTAAGGGGTTGGACACACTAGATAAGGGGATGGACAGACTAGGTGGTGGCCCAAGCAATATTCATCTGTTGTCAAAATCTGTGCACCTACAATTTTGTGTTGCAGTCTGCCCTCCCTCATACATCACTTGTAGTGCTGTTGTTGCTGCTGCAGGAAGCATTTACGTTGGAATTCCTCTGCAAAAATTTCTTGATGCTCCCTCAGATGGAGAAGCCTACCGGCTACCCCTCAACAACAAGTCTTCCACAAGTGACTGCCAGGCAATGCAACACCCACAAAACAAAAGCCAGCCTCATATACGTCATACTTCCACCCCTTCTGCCCACAAACTAGTTCACTGCTCAAAGCAAGGTTGCTGTCACTAGTCAGGTGCATACATTCCCTAACTATCATTATCCCATGGGGATGCCAAGTAACCATGTACCATTGGTATAAAAGAAACAGAAAAATAGATACTGACAGTGTGTGGATTGCATAACACATCCAAGTAGTGCTTGGTAATGTGACAGTACATGACACATGGTCATGATAGCTATCATGATGTATGGCAGCAGCCTGTACATTTCATGTCCCATCAGGCAGCCTGTGTGAGTGTAGCTCATGTTCCAAGACATAACTAAATGGTAAACAACAGGCAGTGCTGTGATCCAGAAGCACTACTGCAGTTTACATATCTCAATATTCCAGGTGTGAGACTTTATATAGCATCTATGATACATATGCAGTAGGATCAAATTCTACAGTACATAGACAGCAAAATCACAAAAAGCCTACATTTTATTTATTATATGGAAACAAAACTTTCCCAGATATTCTATAACAAACCTGGAAAAAAATAGTGAAATTCTTTAATTTTACATGTTGGATCAGATATACTGTAGGATTTGTACCTGTATATTATTATAACTGTGTATGAATAAGTCTCAGCAGAAAAATTTAAGAGCGGAAACTACAGCTACAGTACTAATCTAAGTACAGCAAATGATCTGTGTGAGGTAAAATGCAAAGTAAATGACACATTTAATCAAAGCATGATCGTGGTCAAAGTGAGCATGTGCATGAGAAGCAAAGTAAATGCAAGTCTGACAAATGCGCAAGATGTAACTTTTATTTACTGGGTCAGATCAGTATGCTGCACACAGCAGGATGTGTTAGAAATCTATCTATCTATCTATCTATCTATCTATCTATCTATCTATCTATCTATCTATCTATTTATTGACATTTGATTACTGAAAAAGTCCAACTGAGTAGAAGCCCATTTTCAGTGGAGTCCCAGGGAAAAAAGCTTCAAATTGTTACAAAACATTTTAAGAACAATCATTTTACAGTCTTCAAAAATAAAACAAAATCTCTGCAGTTTAAATATTTATAAAAAGTTAGACATAATATAAAAGTACTGGTTAAGAATCTATACAAGTTATATGACGGTCATTTAATGTAATATTCAGAGAAATTTTAGACAGTTTGTAGACAAATTAAAGGTACATTAGTCTAATAGAAACAGGAATTACAACATAAAGTAGGGGAAAACAGGCTTATGGTATATTTAGACAGAAAGTCAGGGAAGAGATTTTAATAACAGTACGGATGTAAATGAAGAAGGGAGAGTAAGGAGGTATAAGGAATGAAAAGGTACTTGTTCAAATTTAGGGATATGGTGTATCCTGGTTTTGAGCAAGAACAGAGCCAGATTTTAGCTAGGAAGCCTTTCAGAAGGGTTTTGCAAGATGAGAGGAAGGGTATAGACCTGATGGATACAGGTAAGGATTATGATTGGGTCTCTAATCGCAACCAGTTTCTTGTATGTTGAAGATTCAAATGTCAAATGTTTACCTCAGATTTGAGATGTGAATCATGACATCCATGTCAAGAATACATAACTGCTTAATTATGATCTGAGAGGGTCACAAGGTGCTTCAACAAAGTATTAGTTTAAAGGTGTGCACACTTATGCAACCAGCTTATTGTCCGTTTCTTGTTTTTTTATATTTTTTCCCTAACAGATTTGTTTGTTTTTCAATTGAATTGTACAGGTTATAGGTCAGATTAAAGGTAGGAAAAGTTTTGAAATGATTTATTGTGGTCTCATTTTTAATATCACAAAAACCTGGCATTTTAACAGGGGTCTGTACACTTTTTATATCCACTGTATACTCACACACACACACACACACACACACACACACACACACATATATATATATATATATATATATATATATATATATATATATACATATATATATATATATATATATATATATATATATATATATATACTAAGTCTGAGATGCCATTTCTCAGAATATTCCCTTTTCTCCAAGGTATGGCAATATCAGATTTGGTATATATAAGTTTGTGGGGCTTGCCCCCAGCGAAAAGAAGTTTCAAGGAGAAGATCAATTTTCGAGATTCTTCCGTGTTTTAAGTCTTTTTTTTTCTTCATCATTTTGACTGCTAACGTTTAAGTAAGGAGTTATCTAGAGCATAACAGCAATAAACTGTGAACAACAAAACTTATTATACAGCTCTCTGATGTCAGAGAGGTATATAACATTATTGTGTTTCTTCTGGTTTAAGAATGTAATTGATGCAGTGCATGTACTGCAAATTGTGTTGTACATTTTCAGAGCACCTACACTCTTGTTGTATGCTGCAGCACACACATCAGTCACCACAGAACAGTGTCAGAAACCTTTTAACAACTGTGAAAGTGCATTTTATGTTGCCTTAATCCCAAAAGATAGAGAGGTAACATGAAGATTCTAACAACTTTTAAAGCTATTTGTTGATGGGAGGTATACTTCACTTCTAACCATTCTCTGTATGGCAGCACTAAGTGAACTACAGCTTTCAAAGCTTTAAAACACTTTGCACTCCTACATGTTTTCCTTTCTATAACTGGTAGTATGATCAGAACAACTAACTGCATGTTCTGTAAAGAATTATGGTTGTGTTTTTCCCCAGTCATATCCAGTTAGTTGCGTTCTTGAAATGGATGTTAAAATTCAGCTCTTGAGCTTTGCTTCTTTCTGATCATGTGATGACTTTCTTAGCATCCACTTTTCGATCACATAAGTTGGTTATGTTTGAAGAATTAATCATAGTCGCCTGTATTTTTAGGAAGCCATGGAGACTGTAAACCTGTTAAGTGCATTGCAAGATTAGAAATAAGAGCATTACAGTATGCTTATATTAATGGAGCTCGTACAAGTATAATTATCAGAGGACATGAAGACTGCAAGCTACCTTGCCATAGAAAGATAAGGAATATTGAAAACATGGGTATCTATTTAGGAGGGAAACTGTAATCCTTGATTATTACAATGTGTGACAGAAAATCTGTACAGTATAAAAACAGAAGCAACGTACTCTGGAATGGGCAAAAATGAGAAATCCAGGTGTAGTAACAAAATGAATGAGACTGGAAAAGTACAGAGATACAGATAACAAAATAAAATAGAATGACTGCAGTGTTAAGAGAAAGAGGTACTATGTTTATATCGGGGAATTCTATTAAAATATGTCAGCCAGGAAAGGAAGAGACAAGTGAAAGAGTATAGTTCACTCTTATATTGTGCTTACTTTCCACTTAGTAAGACCAAAACAAACCAAAATACCTGTTAAGAGCTGCCAAATATGTGTATATTCCCTGTATGATTCAGAATGTTTGAGAAAATGATGTAACATATTCCATCTGTAAAAGCAGTAAAGCAAAGACCAGAAGAACTGGAAGAGATTTGCTGGTGAGTGGGATGATCTCTGTCCTTTTCAGTGGTGCCCATATTGCTGTGAGGAAGTAGGACAGGAACAGAGAAAGTACAGGTTCAGTAACTGAGTAGTGACTGCAACAGTCAGCAAGGATATGGCAAAGCATTTAGTTAGGAAATTCATGGAAGAATTATGGCCTTTATGGCAGGGGCTGTCTGTTTTAAATAAAGACTGAAACAAGGTGTTAAAATCTAGACTGAAAAAACAAATTACCACAATAGTCCCTTAAAGTTAAAAGGGAAAAGCTTTGACAAATCATCATAGACAGTACAAAAAAAAACATAATCAGACATTAAGGTGAAGGGGATAACAGCATAATCAAATATTAAAAGAATGGCAAAGGTGATGTCAAAATTGATAATTATGGATCAATGTGGTTTTGCGGAGGGGAGGCAAACATTTCACAACATTAATAGAACATTAACCAAAAAGAAAAACCCAGCGGAGTAAATGCTCAGCAGTACAAAAGTGCAAAATTGAATAAAGTAAAACAAAATCAACGACCGCTGAGCAAAACAATGAAGGGTACTGATAATTCCAAACTCCAAAAAAGCGTTTCTAACATCAGAAGCTGACAATCCAAATACGAGCAAAACGTATAAAAATCTGGTTTATTTTAACATAAAAAGGCAAGCGCTTTCGCAAACATAGCTTCTTCAGACCTTATAACGTTATAAGGTCTGAAGAAGCTATGTTTGCGAAAGCGCTTGCCTTTTTATGTTAAAATAAACCAGATTTTATAACGCTTTTCGTATTTGGATTGTCAGCTTCTGATGTTAGAAACGCTTTTTTGGAGTTTGGAATTATCAGTACCCTTCATTGTTTTGCTCAGCGGTCATTAATAGAACATTGATGATCCAGAGGGAAGCTGAATGTAAGAAAATACCACTGTTGTTGGTGGGTCTTAATGCAGAGAAAGCATTTGACAGAATAAGATGGGAGTTTATTAGTATGGCAATGGAAGCATTTGTATTCCCTGATAAAATTATAAGGTTGATTAGGAGGATATTTGAGGAATTGGAGGCAAACATTAAAGTGGGTGGGTTCCTCTCTGTCAATTTCTGCTCTTTCCCCTTTGTTATTTGCACTATATTTAGAACCATTGGCAAAGAAAATAAGAGACTCAGAAATTCAAGGATATAATTGGTGTAGTAGTCAAGAAAAGCTGGAAAGCTAGAGATTTGCTATACCTGATAAACCAGAAAAGGACATTTCAGTGTTATGGAACATTTTGAGGCAATTTCAAATATTTTTGGAATACAAAATTATTGAAGCTAAAACAATGGCAATAGTTGTAAATTACATACCCACACAAGAATTGGTTCAGCAATATAAATATTTATGGGGACATGATAAAATGAAGTACTTGAGAGTATGAATTAAAAAGGATTCTGGTGTGGCAGCTAAGGATATGTAGGAAGAGACTAAAGAAAAGATAATACAAAAACTGAGAAATTGGAATGTCTGTTATATGGATATGGATAGCAAGATACAAGCAGTTAAAATGTTTTTACTCCCTTTGGTTTTATACACAGGTCAGGCATATTTTTATCAACCAGAGGAGAAGTGGATAGCAATTAATGAAGAGTTGAAAGATTTTATCTGGGAGGGGAAGACAGCAAGAGGCAAGTGGGATAAGCTGAATCTTCCAACTGAGAAAGGTAGTTTGGGATTACCCAATTTGAAGGGGAATTTAAGAACTACATAGTTAAGGCTCCTATACATAGCACAAGAAGAAACCTATAATTCAAATTGGAAAGGGATAATGATGAAATAGGAAGAAACAAGAATAGTCTGGGATTTTAGATGCAGATCCTTAAGGAGAATAACAATAGTGCTGCAGAATATTATATTTATAAAGTAGCAGAAGGTACTCTAAGAACCAAGCCAACACAGGAATGGAAAAAGGAGATTCTATCAACAGGGATGACTCCAATTAGAGATACAGATAATAGGCAAGAGGAAGCTGGAATTTATTGGAGACAACTGGTAAAAGAACCAAGGTATTGGGAGCAAATAATTAGAGAGGGAAGGTAATAGAATGGGAAGAGGCAGAGAATGTATTTGAAGTACAGGACAGAGATTGTTTTCTCTATCAAGGATTAATATTAGAGTATAGGCAAAGAGAAATAAATACGGGGATCCTAAGTGAAAGACTAGCACTGGTAGAGTTTTTTAGTAGAATCTAAAACAGAAGCTGCTGTTAAAAAAGGAATAATTAGAAGAGCATGTGATGCCCCTCCACCTCTGGGTCATTATTCAGGGAGCCTCAATCCTCACCACTGGCACCAGTGGGGGAAGTTCACTGGGAGGATAACAGGTACACACACAGTATTTCCAGATGCAGCTCTCTGCATCAAGTGCAATTTCCCTTAAGAGCACACAGAAACTACAGTCAGTCCAGGGTTGGTTCCTCTCTCTTTCTCCAGATCCCCAATAAACCTCTCCACTGGTACAGCTATAAAATTGAGTCCTTAGCCAGAGTTCTAAGCCAGGTACTTCAACACTCTCTCTCTGTCCAACCAATACTTCATGTCCCTGCCCAAGTAGTTGGCACACACTCTTTGATATATGATTTGCACACACAAACACTCATACACACACCTGGGAAAAGCTGTCACAGGTTTACTAGCTATGCCCCTTTCTGACTAGACTATAAGGCAGTTATCACTGCCACTAGAACCCCTTATCAGTTACTTTAAGGTCCTTAACAAAGTTTTTTAAGTCTTACTGTGTAATGTTACTATTAATACAAATTGTAGTTTGAACAAGAGCAAGGCTATTAGGAGTGGCCTACACAGTGTAACCAAATAAATATGCAAGTACTCTCAGAACTTATAATATCTCTAGACAGATCAGCCACAATGAAAAGTTTAAATATATTTAATAATAAATATTAAAAGAACAAGAAAATTCTCAGAGGGGAGAATTTAATAAAGCCTACACTTTTTTCCATGTAGGCACAGCACCATGCTGCTAACATGGCTGCAAACATTTTCAGATTCAGTAAGCACTGCTGAGAGGAGTGCATGAGCACGACAACACGGAAACTTCTGTGGCATGCAAATCACCTCATAAACAGGTGAATCTCATGCAAATTAGACAGGTAGAGTAATCCAGCAAGCAGATGGGCAGCTCTGCAGACCCCATGTTAGTGTCCGTAGTGTAGATGGAAAAATTCCATGTACAGGAATGTAGACAGACAAAAGGGGCTGTAAATATGTAGATAGATGGACAGAAATGGCATACCATGTACAGATATGAATGAAACTATTCTCCGTGTGTCTGAAAAATGAAAGGAAATAAGTTAAATTAATTTTTTTTTAATAATCTGGGCATGTTTGCATGGTGCTGCAGTGCACAAACATGCTTTATAAAAAAAATTGGAAAAAACAAAATTAATATTATGTGACAGAAATGTATTACAGGATGCTATGTGGAGTGTCTGCAATGGTGCATTGGTGTTGTTAATGTGGTAGGGCTTTGAAGTGTGTAGTTTCCAGGCTGTGAGCACAGATCCCTATGCAAATCAGGTAGAGTTACTGAATAGTATAAAGGGGTAATCATGTCCACATATCCCCTCCATGCAGGCAGAGAACTGTGTTGGTATTTGTAGAGAAGGTAACTGACATCAGGGGAGGGTGTGTCCAATGACCTCTAAGCTTATTTCAGCTTAGCTGTGCTTGTTTGCACAGCGTTGTGCTGAGCCTGGCCTTTGGGGGGGGAGTGCACTAACTTCTAAGCTGTGTTGAGCTAAGGAGAGCGTGTTTCCACATGTTTGTGCACTGCACCGGTATGCTGAGTGTGAAACTCTGGAGGGGGGGGGGGTGAGTACTAAGTGCTAAGCTTTGTCTAGCTACGAGGAACATGTTTGCACGGAGCACTTGTGCTGAGTGTATCTAAAAGCCAATGACATATTAATTAGTTTTGCACCCGGTTTAATGTAGACTACGGCCATTAAATGATGTTAATGATAAACTAGACAGGTGCAATGCATCATAGGTAGTCAATCATGCAGGCAGCACCTACAGTAGAGCACTGTAAAGTATGTATACACCCTACCGTCTGATTCTTCGCTCATACTCTGCACCATTGGAGTATGGACTTGGGAAATTTAACTGAAAGAATGCTAGGGGCTGCTGCAGGTCTGCTACATCTGTATGTGCTAGATGCTGAAGTCAATGCTGCTGCTAACAATAGGCCTAGACAGAGAAGGAGAAGAGTGTTCAGATCCAGGGTAACCTTCCAGGGCCTGCATGAGCTGGAGATTGTGGAGCACTACAGGGTGGACAGGGAAATGCTACAAGAAGTCACTGAGCTCTGCCACCCTCAACTCTGACCTAGAGCCAACAGAGGGGAACCCATCCCAGTGGAAAGAAAGGTATGTATAACCCTTAGGATACTAGCTACAGGTACCTTCCAAAGTCCAACTGGGGACATGATGGGGGGGGGTCTCACAGGCATTAGCATCCAGGGTACTCCACCAGTTCCTGGATGCCAGGCTACCACATGCAAGTGAGTACATTTATTTTCCCCTCACCAATGAGGCAAGGGTCAGCAATATGCAGCACTTCTACCATGTAGCACACTAACCTGAGGTACTGGGTGCCATAGATTGCACTCATGTACACATAAAGTGATCACCCGATAAGGAGGGTAGAATCTACATCAACTGCTAGGGGTACCACTCCACCAATTGCCAGGTCATATGCAATGCCCAGGGTATTATCATGAATGTGTGTGCTGGCAGCCCTGGCAGTTGCCACAACTGCCATATCTGGCACACATCACAGCTATACCAGATGTTTACTAGGAGGGACATCCTACACAGACATTTACTGGGGGATGCTATCTATGCACTGGAACCATGGATGATGACACCCATCAGAAATGCACACACACCCACCAAAGAATGCCATACTATGTCATATGCACAAACTAGGAGCATCATAGAGCATGTGTTTGGGCTTCTCAAGTCACAATTCCAATGCCTCAGTATATCTGGTGAAGCCCTGCAGTACACTCCAGCCACATGTGCACAGATATTCACAGTATGTGCCATGCTACACAATATGATCCTGCGGAAACAGCTGCAGCAGGATTAGCAAAGGGAAGGGATACACAGCCCCCACCAGTGCCTAGGTCACCACAGCCACACTCACAGGAGGACTCGGAGGAGGAATCCTCTGATGATGTCCCTGTAGGCAGACTTACGTATGCCCAGTACGCCCTGGCTTTGGCTAAGAGACAATGCATAGCACATTCACTGACAACTTAGGGCCCTAGGGACTAATGCCTTACTCCTACTCACATACATATAGTAAAATTATTGATGCCAGACAACCCACACAACCTGTACCTAGCCATGTATTGGCTGTGTACTGCTTGCATTACATGGAGTCAACCCTGAACTATAGTTCTGTCAACTGCTGCATTCACAAGGTAAGTCTTTAACTTTCACACTATTTGTCAGGATTAATATAATATGGTATTGTATCTATGGATCTGCCGGATTTATGCAAGGATATATAATGGGCTACTTGGACAGCTGTAAGATACACATGGGGCTATATCTACCATGTCCAATAGTATGTGTCCCCTAATAATCACTAGGCCTCATGGTTGGAAGATTTACTACATCAGTCAAGGTAGATGTTAGACAGTGGGGTCATGTGATATTTGGACTACTCTCTATCCCAGCAGATCATGTGCTGTTGTTCCCTCACCCCCCCCCCCAACACAGCAGTCTTCCCATATAACTGCTTTAACAGTAAGTCACCAATGGTATATCAGCGGACTAGGCAATCCCAGTGCTGTAACATAGTACTCTAAGATGCATTGTATGTCCCACATAAAGCAGAAATAGCAAAGTACATATTTATGCTGCTGAATGTGTCATGAATGACTCCTCTCTGTCTGGCAGCCTGTGTGGATCAGTGGATTAGGGAAGTTAACGTGGGTGATGGTGTTGGTTCTAATCTGGAAGTATTTGCATCTTTTGCATGTGAGGTATTATTATGTTGGTGTTTTTACATACTTTCATTCTGTCTGGTGTAACATTTTGAACCTCAGTCACATAGTACATCAGACAGCTGGGGAATGTTGTGGCATTTTGAGTGAAGTGCCATAATGCAGAAACAGGGACAGATATCAATGTCTGTAATATATCTCTCAATGTCTTAGTGCTAGAAATCTGGACAAAGGCCGACAAACTGGGGGGACAAAGGCCCACAAATAGGGGCATGTTTTAAATACTCTCATAACCTTAAAAAGTTGCTAGAATAACAGGATTTGTTTCAACAGACATTTTTCTGAAGGATTGGAAGTCAGAAACTCTATGTCATTATTTAGTGACTACAGTACTCAGTTCATCCAAGTGAATTGCCAGAAAACCACAAATTATATGAGGAACAGGCCAAAATTATGAGCCAAAACTCTGGACATTCTGCGAAATTCTGGACAGTTCAGAGGTATGGTCTGTAACACATAAAATCCTGGATTGGATTACGGGTAGGTGTGGTCTGAAGTCACTTTATAAGTGCTGACAATCTCAATGGGTATGCCCAAACACTTAGTTAAAATGAGCGCAATTCTGTTGTCCTGCCATCAGAATGACCTGTTATGTATAGATATGTCTATACATACAGACATATATGTATAGATATCTGTCTGTCACTATCTCTCTCACATACATAGTATATCTATTGCTATGTAGTGTCAAATAGATATATACCGATATATATAACTATATATATATATATATATATATATATATATATATATATATATATATATATATATATATATATATATATATATATATATATATATATATATATATATATATATATATATATATATATATATATATATATATATATATATATATATATATATATATATATATATATATATATCACAATGATACATAGATTCTCCTCATATATCTACATAACACATATACATATTATACACACACACAGCTACATTTATATATACATCCCTGTTGATTACATAAATATGTGCATGGATGTCTGTAATGTCCTACATACCCTAATAATGGTAAGTAAATCTGCACTATCACACATCCATACTATTGCTCAAAGAATCCAAACTAAGTGCACAACAGTATGTAATCGACTTACTTACTGAATATCACTATGTAGAGAGACACAGGTGGGCAGGGGGTGTAGTGTACAATGTTGTCAATGCACGCATGGACAGGGCACATTGTTCCTGTTCACAGGTTTGCCTATCTAACAGCAAGCAGCCACATATGGCCATACAGGTAACTGTACACACATAGCTAGGATAATAACAGTTATCCCACTGCTAGGATACTAGATGCAGATAACAGTACAAAGTAATATCACTGCAGGCCACAGATGCTGTTCAACACAAGCCTAGTTTCTGTAATGTACAAGGACTGTACCTGCAATCACATATACAACAGACTCTACCTGTGGCATGTCTGATAAGTACTGTGATCTATAGTCAATAAGACTAGATAGCAAAGGGTTCTAATCTCACTCCAGGCTACTGGGTGCAAGTCTGTGTGTGTATCACCCAGTAGAACAACTAACATGCCCTCATAGGCTATCTACCTGCAATGGTTATGCAATTTTTTGGCCTGTAACTTGCTGTGGGCTTCCAAACTGCCCTCTTCTACAAGACCTGATGATGTCTCCACCTTAAGACTACCAGCTGACAGCATGGTATCAGACTTTATCCATGGCATGTGTAATATATATTGTGATCTATAGTGCGTAGGAATAGATAGATAGGGGTTCTATTCTCACTCCAGGCTACTTGGTGCATGTGTATACCACTACAAAACACCTTCCATGCCCTTGTGGGCTATCCACCTGCAATAGTTATGCACTTTTGGCCCTGTAACTTGCTGCTGGCTTCCAAACTGCCCTCTTCTACAAGGCCTGATGATATCATCCTCCTTAAAACTACCAGCTGACAGTGTAGTATCAGATTTAAACCGTGGCACATGCATATATTATGTGATCTATAGTGTGTAAGACTAGATAGGTAGGGTTCTAATGTCACTCCAGGCTACTTGGTGCGTGTTTATGTACAAATGGAATAAATATGGTCATCTTGCTAACTTAGAAATAGGTAGGGTTTTGTAGTTTTTTTTATTTGTAGTGGGTGATGTGGCCCCCCAAAAGACTGACCACAACAAGGCCTGCTGATGTCATCAAACATATTATGTCCTGAACTGATGGCACTAGCACACATGAGGTGTGTTGCAGTCATCATGCACTGTGATCTGTAGTGTGCACCATTACATATGTAAGTTTGACATCTACATACAGCCAACTTGCACTGCATGTGTGCTTTGGCATGTCCTGTATGCAGTGATTGGAAGTTTTGCTAGCCTCAATGTAGCCATGTTTGTGTGTGAGCCTGTTAGAGTATTTTACATCATGTTATGGAACCATAGGACATTTGAACTTTACTAGCATAATGGCCATACAGCCCTCATAATCACAGACATCTTTATACCCATAGTTACAGGATCAGAACATATTGCCCCAGTCCAAGAGAGACACAGGCAGATGGACTGTGTTGAGATGATGGTTTCCCAGCCAATCATACAGATGGCATATGCTGAGGTGCACTGATGTGCTCTGTGTGCCATTAGGCAGGGCTCTGTTTCAAGAGTGTGTTTAAGTCTGCTAGGCAAGTCTCTCCCACAAGCATGTAGAACTAACATCACATATGAGGTTAATGTCCTTACAGTGAGTTATCCATCTACTATGCCTCCTACAGATAGACAGCATATGCAATGAAGCAGGGTCACACATTGCCCCATATGGACGGTACAGATCACCTCTGAGTACTCTATATGCCACAGATGACAAAGATGCTCATTGCAGATGGTCCCCATTGAACACATACTGAGGACGTGAAGTGTCCTTGTGGGGACCATACTATTGTGTGCAGTTGCCAGTACTGCTTGGAAAGGTACATTACCAAATGGCCATTGCACTCTGATATTGGCATGCTGATGGAAGAGTAGCTGGAAGTTATGAGTATGTCACTTACAGGTGTCTGCATCCTCAGCTATGCCATATGATTTACAGCAAGTAAATAAAAAGCAACCCACCAAGGGATAAATGCTCCAAAGCCAGTCACAAGTAAAGATATAAAAAAGATAAATAATAACGCTTAGGAGCAACCAAACACAAAATAAAGCCTCCAGCATCAATTAGGTACCAGTTAGGAGGCAAAGATGTTGAACCATCCAAAAATCCAAAAATAGCTCATTCTTGATAAAAACAAGTATATTTTATTTAGGTACATAAAAATAGGTAAGCGCTTTCGCCAAGAGGCTTCCTCAGACCATTAGCAAATGGAGACTCAAACCTTTAACTGTCTTATATATAATAGTTAATTGAGTAATTAAATTCAATGACATCATCAGAAATTTAAAGTCAGAAGCCAGGTAATATACACAAATACTAAAACATACAAAAATGTTGCATTTCTCATATATAGGAGTTTAACACTATATCAGGTATTAAAAATACACCCTAATAAAAACATACATATATATTTATGTGAGACATTAATAGAATCTTAATATAAGAAATAAGCAATGCATTTCAAACATTAATGATAGCTAAAAACAAGCAATTATATAAAATATTATTTGACAATTAATTTCCTATTTTTCAGAACAGGCTTTAATGGAATTGTATCATTCAGAACTGGACTGACATGTGCCTTAAATCTGATGATCCATTTAATCTCTATTCTTTCCATACAGTTTCTAATATCCCCACCCCCCCCCCCCCGGAGCTGGGGTTATTCACCTGGAGAACCATAAATTTAAAAGTATGCTTATTATCTGTTTCAAGAACATGCTTGGCTGGAGCATTAGTACTAGATTGAATACGTATTTGATAAAGATGTTCTCTTATCCTGTCCCTGAGCCTTCTATCAGTTTTACCTACATAGAAGGCAGGGCAGTAGGTACACAATGCAAGGTAGACTACATGTTCAGTGTTGCAACTAGCAACAACCTCAAACTGGAAACATTGCAATGTGACTGGGTGAACAAACATATTATGGTTATAAATGTAAGAACAAAATTTACAGTTATTACATGGAAATGTGCCACTTCTATGGAAGTCATTACTAGAAACTTCCATCATGTTAGGATAACATAAAATTCTATGCAAGTTCTTCTTATTCTTAAAAATAAATTGTAGATTCTAACCCACAATTTCTTTGATTGATGGGTCAACAGTCAGGACCTTCCAATGTTTGTAAATAATTTTTCTAACATTGTTAAAATCATGTCTATAGAACATAGAAAAGTTCTGTATAACTTTCAAATCATTGTTTGTTCTTCTAGAGTAATAACAGCTAGAGTACATATTTCTACCATGATCAGAGAAATATGGCGAGGCTCTGTCACTCCTATATTGTTCCATACTTCGATAACAGCCAGATATTTCATGTATATTGTATGATCTGGCTAGCAATCTCACTTTAAGATCTATTAATTCATTCTCATACCCCTCTTGGGTTGGATTGAGCCTGGAGGCTCTAATGGCTTGTCCTTTTATGATGTTATTAAAGACAAATTTTGGGTGCATACTCCTTCTGTGTAATAAAGTATTCCTATAACAAGGTTTCCTATACACACCAGTGTTAAGTTTGCCATTGCTCAATCTCTCTATATAAACATCCAGAAAATTTATTTTATGAGTAGATTCATCCATTGTAAATTTTAAGTAATCTGTAAGTGAATTAATTTCATCAAGAAAACTGTACAGTTCTCTTTTGCTACCTGTCCACAAAAGAAAAAGATCATCTACAAAACATTTGTAGACGATCACAAATTCCTGAAAGCTGTGTAATGGGAATAAAAATTCCCTTTCCCATATAGGCATCACCAAGTTGCCGTAGCTATTCGCACAAGACGTGCCCATAGCTACGCCATCTTTATGTATAAACATGTCATTGTTAAATACAAAAATATTATTTTCCAATACTATTTCAAGTAGTGAACATAACAAATCCACTTTAGAGGGTGTGAATTCAGTATATTGAGTCAGATACTTGTGAATGTTTTCTATTCCTTCTTGGTTGGGAATGACCATCAACAATGACTTAACGTCTAAAGTCACTAGAAAATAAGAACAAGTATCTTCTATGGAATCCATTTTAACATAAAGGTCTAACAAGAACTGTTTCGTGTCTTTAAGAATAAATTAATTATTGTCAACTACAGGCCTTAAAATTTTCTCAATATAAATCGAGATGGGTTCGGTGACCCAACCCCTACCAGCGACTATCGGTCTCATCAGAGGGCGGGTTGGGTCCTTATGTATCTTAGGTAAGCCTTGGATCACAGGTATTAGAGGGTTCTCAACCCAGAAAAAATTAAACATCTCTACAATGATAATTTCACTTTTCTTTAAGTCCTCTAGGATGTCATAAACCCTTGTAACATGATTTTGGACATCTTGCAAAAGAATAGGCTTGTAGAACTTCCTCTCATCAAGCATCTCATACATAGAACAATTAAATCCAACCATGTCCATCACTACTACAGACCCGCCTTTATCGGCTGGCCTGATAATAATATTTCTGTCATTTTTCAGTCTACTCAATGCTAATCTCTGTCTATATGTTAAATTACCTTTCTTATATTGATGGGAACAGTTGCATTGATTATAAACATCTTCCTCAGCCATTTTACTGAATGCATCTAGTAAGGGGTGATAGCTGGGAATAAATGTACTTGGTTTTGAGAAATGTTGAACTTCAGAGCTAGTATTTTCATTCTTAAACAGTAACTTCAATTGTACATTCCAGGCAAATAGTTTGGTATCTAAAATAATATCTGTCAAGTCACTGTTGGTAGTAGGTATGAATGATAGACCCTTGTTCAACAATTCAATTTCATCTTTGTCTAAGGGTCTATGAGAAATATTCCACACTATATTGGTGTTAATTTCTCCCACATTTTCTTCAGAGTGGGTCCTTTCTGTTCTCCACCAGATGCTTTCCTTTTCTGTCTCCCCCTGCTCATAGATCGACTCCTTCCCCTTCTGGGGAAATCAGTAATTGGGAAAGGGGGAGGGAATGCTGAACTTGAGCTACTGGTAGAGGGTGAAACCATTCTTCTAACTACTGGTTCAGTGTTAGCTGATCTAATTAAATTACTACTAGAATGTGCACTGACCACATCTAAGTCTGTAGTGTTACCTATCTGACTAGACCCTCTACGGTCACTGCTTACACCAGTATTGGTGCTATCTATTGGTGCTAATGTATCAGGTACATCAGCTACACTAACAGAAAAATTGTTATCAGTATTAATAGCAGTTCCAGCATTATCAGTATTATTACTACTTGTATTATTTAAATCAACAACAGGAATATTCACATTCAAGGAGGTGGAGGTAGATGTGTGCACAGGTCTAATTCTCCCCCTTGTTTGACCTTGTCCATTATTTAAATTGCGAGGCCAAGTAAAGACTTGACCATGTGAAAAGTCAAAAATGTCCCATTTTAATTTATGCCTCTTCTGTTCGAGAAGCCGTTTCTTGAACAGAAAGACACTATTAAGTAGCCGTTCCATCATCCATTCAACTTCTGCAGTTGGAAATTTCTCTAAAAGTTCAACTTGCTGTTTTCTAATGATTTCTTTAAGTCTATTTTCTTCCAGTGAAAAGAAGTCATTCAACAAAGACATATAATTCAAGCTCACCTGAATGTTCAATTGTTGCCAGCGATAGTGTAGTTCTGGGTATATGGTTCCAGTAGTAGGCATTTTTAATACTCGGAGCCCTCTTGGTATAATCTTCTTTTGAATGCATGCTTCAAAATGATAGTGTTGCATCTGCAGCCGTTTAAGCTTCAGGAAGGCTGTTTGTAATGAAGGAAAGGCTTTGGTCAACGCACTATAGTCGACCGCGTCATGTACGCTCTCACTTCCTGTGTCCACCAATGCATACGCAAGCAATGGATTAGAATCCCCAGCCACACAGCTCAGAAACCAGGTTTGGTAGGTAGTATCCTTTGTAGTTTTCCCTGAATTATATGGTAACTCCACATTGAGATTAAGCTTTTCAGCCATGGTTCCCTGGTGATGGTTGCAACAATAAAATGATGATGTACAGCAAGTAAATAAAAAGCAACCCACCAAGGGATAAATGTTCCAAAAACCAGTCACAAGTAAAGATATAAAAAAGATAAATAATAACGCTTAGGAGCAACCCAACACAAAATAAAGTCTCCAGCATTGATTAGGTAGCAGTTAGAAGGCAAAGATGTTGAACCATCCAAAAATCCAAAAATAGGTCGTTCTTGATAAAACCAAGTATATTTTATTTAGGTATATAAAAATAGGTAAGCGCTTTCACCAAGGGGCTTCCTCAGACCATTAGCAAACAGAGACTCAAATCTTTAACTGTCTTATATATAATAGATAGGTTATTGAGTAATTAAATTCAATGACATCATCAGAAATTTAAAGTCAGAAGCCAGGTAATATAGACAAATACTAAAACATACAAAAATGTAACATTTCTCATATATAGGAGTTTAACACTATATCAGGTATTAAAAATACACCCTAATAAAAACATACATATATATTTATGTGAGACATTAATAGAAGCTTTATATAAGAAATAAGCAATGCATTTCAAACATTAATGATAGCTAAAAACAAGCAATTATATAAAATATTATTTGACAATTAATCTCCTGTTTTTCAGAACAGGCTTTAATGGAATTTTATCATTCAGACCTGGACTGACATGTGCCTTAAATCTGATGATCCATTTAATCTCTATTCTTTCCGTACAGTTTCTAATACCCCCCCCCCCCCCCGGAGCTGCTGGGGTTATTCACCTGGAGAGCCCATAAATTTAAAAGTATGCTTATTATCTGTTTCAGGAACATGCTTGGATAGGGCATTAGTACTAGATTGAATACGTATTTGATAAAGATGCTGTCTTATCCTGTCCCTGAGCCTCCCATCAGTTTTACCTACATAGAAGGCAGGGCAGTAGGTACACAATGCAAGGTAGACTACGTGTTCAGTGTTGCAACTAGCAACAACCTCAAACTGGAAACATTGCAATGTGACTGGGTGAACAAACATATTATGGTTATAAATGTAAGAACAAAAATTACAGTTATTACATGGAAACGTACCACTTCTATGGAAGTCATTACTAGAAACTTCCATCATGTTAGGATAACATAAAATTCTATGCAAGTTCTTCTTATTCTTAAAAATAAATTGTAGATTTTCAATCACAATTTCTTTGATTGATGGGTCAACAGTCAGGGCCTTCC
This sequence comes from Protopterus annectens, assembly GCF_019279795.1. Taxonomy (NCBI): domain Eukaryota; kingdom Metazoa; phylum Chordata; order Ceratodontiformes; family Protopteridae; genus Protopterus; species Protopterus annectens. The sequence goes on from NC_056739.1 coordinate 632,639,325, forward strand.
AATGTTTGTAAATAACTTCTCTAACATTGTTAAAATCATGTGTATAGAACATAGAAAATTTCTGTATAACTTTCAAATCATTGTTTGTTCTTCCAGAGTAATGACAGCTAGAGTACATATTTCTAACATGATCAGAGAAATATGTCGAGGCTCTGTCACTCCTATATTGTTCCATACTTCGATAACAGCCAGATATTCCATGCATATTGTATGATCTGGCTAGCAATCTTGCCTTAAGATCTATTAATTCATTCTCATACCCCTCTTGGGCTGGATTGAGCCTGGAGGCTCTAATGGCTTGTCCTTTTATGATGTTATTAAAGACAAATTTCGGGTGCATACTCCTTCTGTGTAATAAAGTATTCCTATAACAAGGTTTCCTATACACACCAGTGTTAAGCTTGCCATTACTCAATCTCTCTATATAAACATCCAGAAAATTTATCTTATGAGTAGATTCATCCATTGTAAATTTTAAGTAATCTCTAAGTGAATTAATTTCATCAAGAAAACTGTAAAGTTCACTTTTGCTACCTGTCCACAAAAGAAAAAGGTCTACAAAATGTTTGTAGAAGATCACAAATTCTAGTAATGACTTCCATAGAAGTGATACATTTCCATGTAATAACTGTAATTTTTGTTCTTACATTTATAACCATAATATGCTTGTTCACCCAGTCACATCCCAATGTTTCCAGTTTGAGGTTGTTGCTAGTTGCAACACTGAACACGTAGTCTACCTTGCATTGTGTACCTACTGCCCTGCCTTCTATGTAGGTAAAACTGATAGAAGGCTCAGGGACAGGATAAGAGAACATCTTTATCAAATACGTATTCAATCTAGTACTAATAGTCTATCCAAGCATGTTCTTGAAACAGGTAATAAACATACTTTTAAATGTATGGGTTCTCCAGGTGAATAACCCCAGCTCAAGGGGAGGAGATATTAGAAACTGTATGGAAAGAATAGAGATTAAATGGATTATCAGATTTAAGGCACATGTCAGTCCAGTTCTGAATGATAAAATTCCATTAAAGCCTCTTCTGAAAAACAGGAGATTAATTGTCAAATAATATTTTATATAATTGCTTGTTTTTAGCTATCATTAATGTTTGAAATGCATTGCTTATTTCTTATATTAAGATTCTATTAATGCCTCACATAAATATATATGTATGTTTTTATTAGGGTGTATTTTTAATACCTGATATAGTGTTAAACTCCTATATATGAGAAATGTTACATTTTTGTATGTTTTAGTATTTGTCTATATTACATGGCTTCTGACTTTAAATTTCTGATGATGTCATTGAATTTAATTACTCAATTAACTATTATATATAATACAGTTAAAGGTTTGAGTCTCCATTTGCTAATGGTCTGAGGAAGCCTCTTGGCGAAAGCGCTTACCTATTTTTATGTACCTAAATAAAATATACTTGGTTTTATCAAGAACGAGCTATTTTTGGATTTTTGGATGGTTCAACATCTTTGCCTCCTAACTGGTACCTAATCGATGCTGGAGACTTTATTTTGTGTTGGGTTACTCCTAAGCATTATTATTTCTTTTTTATGCCATATGATTCCTGCCATACCACTGTAGAGACATGGTGATCTAAGGCACATTAGGTATAAACCTGTGTGACCAGGTCTGTGTGCCGAGTTCATTCACCCCTGAGTATGTACATCGCATGTTGCAACTGATATGCTACTTACCAGGTACATAGTTCTAACTGATGGAAATGATACTACATATATGTTTGCATGGACTTTATGGCCATTAGTATGGCAACAGGTATGTGTTTGCAATACCCTCTTGCAGGATAGTGACATACCACAGAGACTTTATGAGTGCTCACAATTTGCAGGCATCAGCCAACATTGTTAGCCACACTCAATCAGCAGTTGCATATATAGTGGTTGAACGGATTCCAAGCAGTAGAGGATCCAGGACTGTGCCCTGTTGAACACTGCTGCTTACAGATCAGCTATTGGAGGTGGATATCCCTATGTTGCTTATGTGTGCCAGCAATTGGCCACTTAGTAATCCCTACAATGACAGTATCATGGATGCCTGACTGGGTGCTTTGTAAATGTTGCCTGAGCAGGGGATATAGTCATATGGCTTGGCTCAGTCTAGGGGGTTGTATAGCCTGATGTACCCTCACCCAGGTCCATGGAGACTGCCTTGGAAATGTCCACCAGGTGTAACAGTCATGCTCCCCCTGTCACACATCCAAACTGTGTACAGTCAACTGTGTGTAGAACACATTTATGTGTGCTGATCAGCTCCATGATGATCACCCCTACGGGCATACAGATATGGATACTCAGACAAAGAGGTGTATAGTTATGTTGGTCAGTGGATGCACCACCTCTGTGCAAGGGTAGAACAGTTGCCATTGTCCAATCAGCAGATGTGCAGCCAGTAGTGTTGGTATGATTGCATGGGTTTCCTAATGGTGTTTGCCATCATTGTCAGATCACATGTGGGATGCAGCCTGGAATGTTAGCGTGTGCAATTGATGCTGTGTATCTTTCTATGAGAGGCCAGTTACAAACTGCTCTGTAAATGTGGAAGTTATGGGACAGCTTGTTGAAATACAATGTGTCACATGTGGTGAGGACAAGGGAGTGTAGTCGATCCAGACAGTGTGAGAGTACATGCTAGGTATGAGTACAGACTCATCATATGTGGCATCATGACGTATGAGGCCACCGACAATCTGGGCCTGTCCTTTGAAGTCACAAATGCAACTACACTGTGCGTAGTGGTTCTGCTTTGTGTGGGTGGCTACTTTTGTCACTTACTGTGTCTACACAACATCACAACAACATTATGCGCTTCGTTTAGCTGAGGAGATAGTGCCTCCATGTTAGGGGGGGCACCTTCACCCCAAGTGTCACACAGCACTGTCCACCTGTTATTGCACAGCCTGCTAATGGCAGTTGTCCACCACTCAGGTTTGCTGAGCCATGACAAGTCTGTATCCTTCCTGTCATGTACAGCCACGTTCATGCAGTTGTAATGATGCTGACATGATGCATGGGTGTAGAGCTATGCAGAATTGCCTGTCCCATCTGAAGGGGGAAGTGCAGTCACACTATGTCAACCATCCCACAGGAGGTAATAAATTGTTGTCCTGACATATATGTCTGTATTGTCTGCAGGGGGGTACTTGCCGGTAGTTCTAAGGAGACTAATCTGTGGCCAGATCCCACCAGGGAGGACCTCACATTGGGGGTGGGGTTGTACTGGTCACCCATATTGGTAAACACATGCTACAGTACGTTGATTCCCCATGTGGGGATGTCACGGCACTGCTGCAGGGCATTGTAGGTAAGGACCCGGACCATCCTTTGGGCAAGTGAGCTGCAGCATGACTAAGCAACACAGTGTGTGCATATTACACTTCTGTAATGTCTTTGTGCTCTGTATAGGCACCTTGCATGACTCTCTTCTTGCAACACGCTGGAAGTAACTGCAATACTTTCTTACCCAGAGGACAGCTAGCATGTAGTGCCAAACGATGTCCCCAGATCTCTGAGTTATGTCACCTGAAATGCCATGATAGGAGTTAGCATGGATATGAGTACTGACACTGTCATACACCTACTGACACTGGACCAAACACTGTTAATTATTCTCCAGGCCAGATCGTGCCTACCGACTGTAACCAAGGGATCCCATTGACTGTTACACTATGCAATGGATGTCAGACATATGTCTCACCCCACAGACCATGGCCTAATAAGGTGTATGACAATATTAAGCTAGCAGGCCTTGCTGGAAACTGTGTATATCATGCACAGAGTGCTATGTCAGCTGGTGCATAGGCAAGTATCTGTCAGTCATACTCCTGAAGGATTGCATTGGCAGACCTACACTGCAATGATGCCAGTCACCAGTGGAGTTCACCATTCTTTATTACTGGCATACCCTGTCAACCTATACCCTCTCTGCAGTCACAGCCACTGTCAGTGACCTCTGACTGAGTACATTAGCAGGTGATTGCAATATGAGGAGCTGTCACAGAATCCCACACAGAACCAACAGTTATCCAGGATGGTCTAAGACACAGTCAGCTGTACTCTGAGCCACTGACAAAGACTAACTGCCAATGACTGCACAATACTCTTCTGTGGGAAATCATCCACCCCTGCAAATTATTCTAGTGTCCGCACACCGCACACAGTTGAGCCATTACACATTGGGGTTATGGACACAGATGGTAATGTAGCCTTTGACTCTCACTGGTCAGTAAGATGTGGGGATGCATTCACTGTTGTACAACCTGTACCTACAGGTTTGGGATGTACATCCCAGACTGTCACTGCTATACTGAATGTGGCAGTCATCAAATCTATCATTGTGTGCAATGTCACCATTCCTATGTCACTACACAGGCATATCGTATACCTGTAGCAGCCACACAAGTCCCATGGTACACCAATACATAATGCAGATAACCTGTCCTATGGAGTCCGTGTCACAACCGTACATGTGTAGTCAGTCTCCTAAATGCTTTGGAGAGGATGTGTATGGCTCCATACAGGGAGGTGTCAAATCCCACTGTGTACCTCCTGCATATCCATGACTCCATACAGGGAGGTGTCGGATCCCACTGTGTACCTCTCGCATATCCATGACAGGACTAAAACATGTCTCTCCTGTTCTACATACTTACAACATCACAGTGGTATACATAGTACATGCTGGAGAGAGAGATGCATGTAGCACAGACAGTACGCCCTACATGAAACAGGTCCCCCATGCATGTGAAGCACAAGTCTGCTGTGACATAGCATGTGCAGGTTACAAAATGGGATGCAGAACATGCCAATCATAACTGCTGCCAGGCAACGGTCTATACTGGACACAGGATATTTGTAGATGGGCCATCTCTGTCAGGACATTTTGTAGATGTGTGTGTTCCCAAAACCCTGGTGACACTTAGCAAGGGTAGTAGACCTACTCACAGATTAGGGATGAATGAGTATGCTGAATGTTACCATTGTCCTTGTTAGACTGTTATGCAAATATGAACCTATGCAGCCATGCATTTATAATGCTGTACCTTGCTGAAGACATATTTGTGCTGTCTTGACATGCCATCCTGTGCTGCTTTATTGCTGCTGTGTATCCATAGGTTATCCCAACAGACTCTTGACACAGAAACATAAACAGGTCCGTGACAAACCTGTCATTTTGTAACTATACAGCCATTACAACATCATACAACATATGGTACACAAAAGTATGTGGCGTACTTGTGACAAATGCCAGCATACACTATCTGTTGTTAACCACTACATGTGGGATGGCAAAGCAACACTGCATTACACAAGTACATGTTAACTAATATAGTCACCCTGTGCATCAGACACATAGCTTCATTTCCCTGCATCAGTGGTGAGGATGACAGGGATGTGGTACAGGTATCATCCCTTGCACAGGGTGTTGTCTGGGGGTGCATGAGACCTAGGCTGACCCAAAAGGTTGACAGCATGTCTGTGAGTCAGGAAGGGAAGCAGGTAAGATAGACCATGGAAAGGTTCTGTATATGTCTGTAGGTGACCTGTATTTGACAGTGGTGTGTGAGTGTATGCATGTACACAGTCAAGCTCAGTGCTAGCCCCATATGTGTGTGTGTTGGGCAGCTTTGGACCATACATGGTATAGCTGACAGTCCACCATTTCTGGCCCAGAACATGGGAACTGGCTCTGCCAGGAGATGCACTGGCACCTCCATGCCCAAGGTCAGAAGCGGTGCTAGTACCTGACGGTGACTGCTGTATGCTGGAGGACCCTGTCCCCCCAAAGGAATGCCCAGGACCACAATCCCATGGCCTGCCACATCGTGGTATGTACAGCACATTCTCCTCTATAGCACTGGATGTACTGCCACTATGAAAGCGTGATTGTGCACAGCCACGTGGACTCTCAGCAGATGCAGTTGCTGACTTACATCCATGAGTCTGATGCCCAACTCCAACCACAAGCTCCAGCACAGATAATATGCGGTCCAAGGCAGACACTGTCTCAGCCCACCTTCTATCCACTTCATCAGTCAACTGATCCAGGGTGTCCCCAATGTGGTGAAGGCAGTCACAGATGTCAAACTGCTGCATCCATAGCCCTAAGCATACATCTGGTGTTCCATTCAGAATGTGCCTGTGCCTTCATGATGGCCTGAAACATACACCAAGTGAACCGTGATGTGACACCTGCAACAGGTGGTGGAAAGACAGCAGGCCTCCTACAAGCACCCCTATCAATCTACATGTGTGGAACCTCACCAGCTCTCTGGCTATGGCCAGTTTCTACAGTCATTGGAGACATAGTTTCCACACTTTCCTGCTCAATATCTGTGACCTTCGAGGACTGGGTATGTGTGGGCATACTGATTGTGTGTGGTGACAATGGAGGCAGAAGGGAGATGTCTACCTCTGGGACAGATTCAGCCCCCAGCATCCTCACCTGTGCCTCACTGTGCCCACCATCATCATCAGAGTCCAAAGAGACACTGACATCAGGTTGTGTAGGGAATGCAAACCAACCCCAACTCCCCCTCCCCGGTCACCTGTGATAAGAAAGAAAAAAGCAGTACCCGAATACCTGCACTATTGTATATGAAAAATCCACCAGTATTCATAATAACAAAGACCCACAACTGGATTAGCGGTCAAATATTTTTCTTCTCCTCTTTCGTCCAAAATAAGACTTCCTCAGAACAAAATACACACTCAACTCAAAACCTTTATAACAATTACTTCAAGTAAATCAAGTAAAACTTAACCAGTAAAACTGACCTTTTAATTAATCAATATGAAGCTATACTTGATAAAACAACACATAAACACTCAGTACATCTATCTTAACAAATATATTGAAATACACGTTCCACTGCCTAATTTACTTTCCTTTCAACCTTTTTTTAAAAGGCATTTTAGAGTAATTGCCTGATTTACACCAGGAGGCTTATCTGCTCCTAACTGTCACTGCCAAAGTATTTCATTTTATTCAACTACACTCCTGTGATTACCCCCTGTAAGATCCTTAGGTACCTGTTCCAGACTGGAAAATAAAAGCATTCTACTCTGTTTACACATGAAAGTATGTTTAAATAGGACATTATTCTGGCCCTTAACTTTAATAGAATATAAATGTTCCTTAACAAAACAGTATCATGCCTACTAGGAGCAGGACCACAGCCTTGGCCAATACTTGACGGTGCTGTGAAAAGTTGATGATGAGGTAATGTCAGTACCAACGCATGTTGCAGCACAAGGTAATACTTTCATATATCTCACATTTACAGTAGCTACTGTGTTTCTTGTTCTATTAGTCACATTCTGAGTATGAGAGTACAACTGAGGTTAAACCTCCCCCCCCAAAGAACAAAGACCTGACACCCACGTAAAAGTATGTACAGCCTGACATACTGACTGCTACAGTATTACAATGCTGATAAAAAATGTTGATGAAAAAAAAAAAGAAAAAAAAATATTCTTTTTCCCGCCTTTTCTAAGCTAGTCTACTCCAGTTTTTGGGTTCTGCTGAATTCAGGGCTGTGGTACAAGTTCCTGTGTTGTCCATATCCTTACTTGGATAGGAGGAAGTTTCTCTGTTCACCAGTGAGAGTGGGGAGCTTTAAGCAGCCTATCTGTCCCTGGAGGAGTGGTCTCAGCCCAGCAGCTAGTAGTTTATTGGCCGCTTTGGGCTAATTTCTATCACTTTCATCTCCCTGCCTTAAAACCCACATTTGCTCAGTTTTGCGCTTGTATTCAACTCAGCAAAGATCCTCGTGGTGTCCTGCAGAGTACTACAAGCAGCAGAGAGACAAAGAGAGACTTTCAACTGATTTAAGTATTTTTTTCTGCATTTTTTTCCTGCAACTGCTAGTTTTTGCCTAAAACGTGATCTACTAACATTTCTGTACTCTAAAAGGCTATTTTCTGCTGAAATACCTGCTTTTTTGCTGTTTGCACTTTTAAAGTAATTTTAGGTCATTTTCTTGTGTTAAAAGTATCTGTTTAACTGTTGTAGGCTACACACTCAAGTGTGCTAGCCTGTTTAAAGCATTTAAAGTGTTTCTGTGTAGTTCACTGTACTATTTGTAAAAAAAAAAAAAAAAAAAAATATTCTTTTTCCCGCCTTTTCTAAGCTAGTCTAGTCCAGTTTTCAGGTTCTGCTGAATTCAGGGCTGTGGTACAAGTTCCTGTGTTGCCCATATCCTAACTTGGATAGGAGGAAGTTTCTCTGTTCACCAGTGAGAGTGGGGAGCTTTGAGCAGCCTATCTGTCCCTGGAGGAGTGGTCTCAGCCCAGCAACTAGTAGTTTATTGGCCATTTTGGGCTAATTTCTATCTCTTTCATCTCCCTGCCTTAAAACCTGCATTTGCACGGTTTTGCACAGTTTTGCGCATTGCTCACCTCCGCACAGCACCGGTTAGCTAAGGTTAAATTATTCCTGGCTCGACAAAGTCTGCTCTTCAATTTTTCCCTAGGAATGGATCAAACTTTTAACTTAAGCACTCAAACCAGTTCCTTTTAAGTCCAGCACTTGCCCAAATCTCCTAGTAAGCACCAATAAATGCTAGCACTACCCCCCCCCCCTATACTATACAGACGTACAGGGCTCTCGATTCGTTCCTAACTGGACAATCAGTATAACTTCACTTTATCTGTGCAGGCATGTCCAAATGGCAGTTTCAGGTGTACTCTCCAGTCCAGCTGGTGAATCTGGGCATCTTGAGGCAATGTTACAATTGCCTTATGTACACAGACAACCCTCTCCTCCTTCCAACAAACACAAATGTATGCGAGAGATGCAACTTTACAGCTAGTCTGGAGGCAAAGATCTCTGAACTAAAGACTGCAACAGTCAGTCATGAGGAGAAGGGAAACACACTTGCACCACACTACCAGTCTCACATAGACCAATCATTTCTGCATCAGACAATAACACACATAAAAACACAAAAACATACTCGGAGGCTCTAAACAGAAAGCTGCCAAAGCAGCAGAGACCTCCAGAGCAGACATCCAAACAACCTTCACACCCCAACAACAACCACATATCACATACTGCACAAAGACAGTGTGCCATGCAATCACAGCCCTTAAGGCTAAACAACACACCCAATACACTAGTAATAGGTGACTCTATTGTCAGGGACACTGACGAAAAAACAGTTGAAGCACAAAGTCCACAAATCCACGAACAAGAACACAATGAGAGATTACTTCAAATAACTGGCGTTTATTTGATACAAATATGATGTTAGCGCTTTCGGCTGAATCAAATATTCAGCCTTCTTCAGACAAACAGCGGACTCGAGAATATCTTTGCTTAAAATACCATTTTGCAACCAATGAAGACAAAGTGCATTTAGCCATTATATGTTTCCATGGTTATATTAAAGCAAAATAATGTCTTGTTTTTATTCGCCCTCAAACACGAATGAAATCTAATGCCTTCCAATACATAAAATACTTAAAACATTCATTGTTATCTTACATACTTTAAACCAAATGTAGATATAAATGTCATACCTAAAAAACATTAAGTATAAAAATGTTAAAAACTATCTGAATGCGGATACCGTTACTAATATTATGATCTGATGTTTAGTATCTGATCCAAGTGGTACTTGCCCAATAGATCTTTCTTGCGACTTATTCAATAAACCAGCAAGAAGTAGGAATTTTTAAATAAAGAATAGTAATAATAGTAAACTGAGTGGAGGTTGTTTAATAAACCCAACTTTCGGAGTTCCAGTTAACGTACATACTATGCGTTCCTTCGCCACGCTATTGCAAGTAAACATCCCCTTCATTTTACATGTGGACAGCATTATACCATAGTGGATTTTACAAAACCTATTGAACCACTATTCAATATTTAATTTGATTACTACATTATGTAGAACAAATTTAATAGTTGTTATCTATTGTGAGATAACCATTTCAACACACACTTAATAGATAAATTATCGTTGATCCCTGGTAACAAGTGTGCTCTTGTTCTAATTTGCCACATTAACTCATCCATTTCCAGCCTTATTTGCCAAGGACCTCCTCTTATGTCTGGCATTCTTTGTTGTACAACAACAAAGCTGAAAGAGTGTGTTACATTATCTTTAATGTGCCTAAATAGCGCATTGTTTTCGTCCTTTCTATTAATTGCATATACGTGCTCGTATATCCTGGTCTTAATTTTACGCTCGGTCTTACCAATGTAAAAAGCTTTACACTGGTTACACAGAGCGACGTACACCACAGATTTAGATTCACAATTATAGTGATTGTCAATTTTATATATCTTGTCCTTGATAGTGAATTCTGAACCTGTTTTTAAAAATTTACATTGTGCACAAGCGCCGCACCTGTACATCCCTTTTGGACGTTGAGAAATGGATTTCTTAGGTGCTCGCTCCAAGATGGCTTTTAAATTCAAACCTCTCCTATATGTCAATTTAGGTTTATCACCTAATAAAAAGGAGAGAGTGCCATCATGATTAATTACATCCCAGTTCTTGTTAAGGATCTCCTTGATTTTATAGAAATCCAATGAAAAAGAATGTAAAAAAGACACCCTATAATTGGTGTCCCTCTGTTCATTCTCCCTGGGCAACCTTACATGAATAGATACATTTCCACCGTTAGAAACTTCATCAGAAGCAATTTCATTGGTGGATTCACTACAAAGGAGTGGAAAACACTGACGTCCCACTCACTAGACTGAACAAGGAGAAGGTCACTGTAAGCTGCCTGTCAGGTGCCAGGATCTGCCACATAACACAAGCACTCAGGTCACTCTACAACAGGTACAAATATGACTCTGGTATTATCCATGTTGGTGTGAACGACCTGAGACGTACCTCCCTGGACTACATGAAAAGAGACATTGAGGAGCTCCCAGATCATGTAGCCCAGGCCGGTATGACCCTTGCCCTGAGTAGCATCTTGCCCTCACCAAGAATGACGCCACAGTATAAAGATAAAATGATCAATTTTACCAATTGGCTAAGCTATTGGTGTCGTTCAAAGGGGATCCAGTGTTTGTCAGCCTGGAATGACATGCTCGACAAGCCTCGCTGCTTCACCAGAGACGGCTTGCACCTGTCACTCTTGGGCTTTCGAATATTGGCCAAGGCTCTTGCCGCCCCCATAGTGCTTTTTTTAGGCAAGGCTCAAAAGACAAACCCACCTCCATAAACAACACAAGCAACCAAAAACTGAGGGTAATGCTACTCAATGCCAGAAGTCGAAACTCAAAATGCACACACTCGAGGCACTCCTCAGTAAGGAGGGATCGATATATGTGCAGTCACAGAAACCTGGTTCAAGGCTCCAGAGAGCACCCCAGCACTACCAGGCTACAACTCTTACCATACCTTTCAGCCCCAAAACCCAGACCGAAGTAAAAAAGGCGGGGGTGTATCCATTTTCGTCAAGGATTCCCACACCTCCAGGCTAGTAGCACAGCACAAGGCCTCAGAGACCAGCCATGTGCAACTAACAGTGGGCAAAACTGCTTTTCAGTTTGTAGCCTGCTATAGATCACCCACCTTGTCTCATAACCCTCACTCAGCATTCCTGAGAACACTGGAAAATATGAAGATCCTACCCAACACCATGATATTGGGTGATTTCAACTACCCAAACATAGACTGGGAAAATTACTCAAGTACAAACTCCTTTGCCCAATGCTTCCTGGAGTTTATAAACTCAAACGTCCTGGAACAACTGATTAGCACTCCCACAAGAGGTGACAACATATTGAACTTGATCATCATCAACATGGGAGATCAATGTTCCACACCAGAGGTAAACCCGTTGCTGGTAAGATCAGACCATAAACTAATCACACTAGACATCCACATCCCGACCCCACCCCCAGTCAAGGAAACCACTGTAAAAAACTTTTCGAAAGCAAACTTCACACTTCTCAGGACCGAGGTGGAAAGTTTCAAAGCCCCATTGCTAAGGGATAATGCAGCCCAAACTGCAGAATCCTTTACAAATGCTTTCTATGTGCACCTACAGGAATGCATGGATCGAGCCATCCCAAGCAAAACAAAGACTCCCTCCTCCAAAATGAGGAAACCAGTTTGGTGGACCCCGGCCATAAATAAGCTCTACAATAGAAGGAGGAAACTATTATAGAATAGAGCAAAATCCCAAAAAGGGAAGGCATCCCTAATCAGTACCATCAAGAAACTACGATCCCTCATAAAATCATCCAAAGCCAACTTCGAAAGAAAAATTGCCAGACGCTAAAGATAATCACAAAGCCTTCTTTAGCTATGTCAAGAATCTAAGTGGCAACTCTCAGATATGCTCTGCGCTAGTGCAAAACGGCAAAAAATACACTGAACCAACTGACATTGCCAACATCCTGGCTGACAGGTTCAGTGCAAACTTTACCCCCCCACCCTCAAAAGGGCCCATGTCCATTCCAGGAGATTGTAGAGCCCCAGACATCACAGATACACAGGTGAAAACAGCCCTTTCCAAAGCAAAACCAGAGCATCAGTGGGACCGGATGGCATCCCAGGTTGCGTCTTACACAAGCTCCAAAACTAACTAACCCCTCACCTAAACTCACTGTTCAAACTCAGTCTCACTCACCACAGGCTATGTACCCAAAGAATGGCGTACAGCAACAGTCATCCTGCTCGACAAAGGTGGTGCCACAACAGACCCCAGAAACTATTGCCCTATAAGTCTGACTAGCTTAGTCTGCAAAGCCATGGAGCACATCATCATGGAACTCATTAACAGAGACAATTGAAACCTCCAGACACTGGATCCTACCCAATTCGGCTTTGTTAAAGGCAGATCCTGCCTCTTAAACCTGGTCGACTTCTTTGAAACAGTTACCAAGGCCATAGATGAGAGAAAGGTAGTCAACACAGCCTACCTGGACCTTGCAAAGACCTTCAACACCATTCCCCACTCAGGCATTATAAATAAGCTAACCAGCTTGAACATTAACCCCTATGTACGAGATGGGTTGCAAACTGGCTCATGGATAGAATTCACATGGTCAGAGTTGCAGGTGCTATGTCCGACTCCAACCCGGTTACAAGTGGCATCCCACAGGACTCGGTCCTAGGACCCCTCCTGTTTGATATATACTTCTCTGAGGTACAGGCAAGCACAGGAAGACTGTGGCTGACCAAGTTTGCAGATGACTGCAGACTGGGAGCCATAATCGACTCCCCGGCTGACACAGACATCTTCCAGAAGGGACTCATAGAGACGAATACCTGGTGTCAGAATCATGGCCTTAAGCTAAATGCCAAAAAGTGCATAGTCATCCCCTTTGGTAAGAACAAAGTGCCCACAAACTACCACATAGGAGGTAGTCCACTAAGTACAGAAGATGTAATTAGGGACTTGGGGACACAAGTAGATAGCAACCTCTCCTTTGACAATCACATTGTCAAAGTGGTTAGAAAATCCTTCTATGTAACCCACCTAATCACAAAAGGGTTTGCATCTAGACCAAGAGAGGTTATTGTGCCCCTCTACTCATCTCTCATCAGGCCCATAATAAAGCACAATGCCCCATTTGGGATGTACCTTACTCGGCACCTGCAACAGCTGGAAAGACCCCAGAAGTGCCTCACCAAAAGGATCATGAGCCTCAAACAGATGCCCTATGCAGCCCGACTAAAGAAACTCCAGCTCTACTCGGTTGCTTAACACCTTCTCAGAGGAGACCTCTGCTTTAAGTACAAGACCATGTCTAATCCTGAATTAATGGACATGCTCCACCTAAAGAAAACCAAATCTCTTAGAGCCACATGCTCTAGGGATTTAGACCTCAGCACAACAATTAATAGGACATGCTGGAGGGATAGATTCCTGTCCCAGAGACTTCCCTTGCTCTGGAATAGAATCCCAATCTATGTTAGGCAAAGCTCCTCACTGACTCTCTTCAAGAGAAATCTTGACGAGTGGATGGGAAATCATAAATTTACACCTGGGATTACATCAGTGGCCCTGCTGGATAGAGGCCCAGGAAACTAATCTAAAAGGGAGGCGAAAGCCAACACATTTTGGCTAGGCTTATAAATGCCCTTGGGCAGATAGCCTGGTACCTACCTATGAACCTATGAACCAATAACAGTAAGCCTACCTGCATGCTCATCTGCTGCAGCAACTGTGGCACCCAACTCCATGATGTATGGTGTGATGGGTGCCTGGGAGCTGTCATGTGTGCCTAGGTTCACCAGGAATTTCTTAGCGGCTAAGAGTGGTTGTTCCACTGCAGGCCCTCCACCAGTTATGGCACCGTCCCTAGCTACATCTGCTGCCCTTCATCATACAGCATTGATCATGTCTGCTGCATGCTGTCAAACCTGCTCATATGTCCTGCCCCGATGGCCTATGCCATTCACATCACAGACAAGGTCTGCCCACAATGCAACCTGCTGTTCCCTGTTTTGCCTCGCCCTGGACACTCGGATGTGATGATGCTGCCTTAGCCCTTACAGTATAGTTTCACTTTCCACATCAGAGAAGGGTGCATGGCATCTAGGGTACATGATCCTCAAAAACAACAAAAGTTGAACACATTACAGGATCACATACATGGAAGTACACTATGTAGAGATCAAGCAAAGACAACATAGTCATACTCCACATTATGCAAATGTGCTATGTGTGTGGATAAAAAAGAGATAGTAGCAATAGTCAGGTATTCCAGTGTGTGGCATGACAGATACTGCTGCATGATCATACACCCAACACTCGAGTCTACTGTGGTGTGTCCCCTAGGGGCAACTCCCTGATAATATGTATAAGAACAGTGCCACACAACTAGAAGTGTGCAATTAAAACCACTATGAAGGGACAGTCTAACAAGACCATTGCGCCACAATGACAAATGACAATGCACCCTTGATATACTGTACATCCTGTGTAGGTTTAAGACAGCAGGAGATCAATGACATGTCACTATCACAGGCCTAAGACAGGCTTAATGTTGTAATACCTATTCCCCATAAGTCTATTCACTCATCTGCATCCTGTTGTACACAAAATCAGTTACATACCTGATGGACTGCAGTACTCCTCTGTTGATATGTGGTGATAATAAAGTTTTTACAAAAGTGTGCTCTGTGTAAGGAACGTCTCATACAGAATGGTTCCCCATAGCCAGCTGCTTGCCTTTTAAACATGCTTCTCATCAGCAGGTGATTGCCACTAAACCAATCTTTGGGTCTGAAATGCTAATTGCAGCCAACACAGCTGATTTGCACTATTTTCAGCCATTGACATGCAACTACTGTACAATATATAAGGCCTTCATGTAGATTAGGGCCCCTTTCTGATATGCTGTGTTAGACATTACTGGGGTGAGGAGACTACAACCTCACAGAGGGTAGGTCTGTAGCAGAAACTTTTAGATAGAGACATGTGTGCTACAGGCTACATTTACTGCTGCAGGTAATAGACATAAGCAGAGAGTGTGGACACTTCAGAGGACAACAAGCTTTATGAGTAATTGTGGGAGATGTGTCAACTTTGTTGTAGAGACAGAGCCAGAGTGAGGCTACTCTTTCTACTCCAATTAAGGCATGTGTTTAAGGTAAATATGTTAGCTAACAGTATCACTAACAGAATACTAAGAAACATGTTTGATGCATTATTGAGTAAGATGGGGTATAAATATAAGAATATGTCCACCATTTGGGCAACTGCCGGGCCATTTGTTACAGTCTGGTAGTAATTTGCAGCATGTATGAGGGCAGGCTTTGTTACAAGTAGGGCCTTCCAATGTGTATGTTAGCTGTGCAGCTGAGATAATCTGCACAGTGACTTTAGAAGGATTGTGTGTTGCACTCTGACATTGGTGGCCCTCATTTGCAGTACCTGCATTGAATTTCTCTGTGAATGCATATTAATGCATGACGTGACACTTTATGCACATATAGTTTTTCTATAAGGGTATGTAAAGTGCATTCCTACCTGCAGGCCTGTGACTTCCATCAGGGAAAAGCAGACACATCATTTGAAATGCATTGTGCGGATAAAGAATGCATGACTCAGTTATTAATTGCTACCTTCACAGTACTGTACATTCAGTTCTACAAACCACTGGATTTGAACCCAGGACTGTGTGTGGCAAAATGCACTGTTTGCAAGGCAATTAACAGACTGAGCTACTAAGTCATTGCTATAGCAGGTGTATTTGCAAAAAATATGTGCATACATACAGGCTGTGCCAAACATTTTCTACACCCATCAGTATGTGCATGGCTTTATGTAGATGTATAAATGCACCAGGGTACCAGTTGAACATGTATTTTGCTATTAATGTCTTAGCAGGTGTCTTTCTACATATTGCTGATGAAGGGCATATTTAACTGCTATCACAGGCCTCACTTACATCCATTATTATATCTTTGGCTTTCTAGTGGTGTACTATTGCACCAAAGTCCAAGGTACACTCCCATTTTTTCCAATTACTATTTAATCAAGTTTTCACAGCACTGCACAGCATGCAGCTCCTCTGAAACATGCTTAATGACTGCAACTGGCAATTAATATGTTTTGTTTAAATCGCCTGTTTTAATTAAGAGTTGTGTGGCGTGGCAGGTTAATGCAGTGGTCTGCAGGTGCGATGGTCGTTGGTTTGATACATGGGGACAGGTGTTTATTTTCTAAATGTGTATTACAAGTTTATAAACACATATAGTCAACATAGTTCTATTACCTGAGCTTAGCAAAGTTGCGCAATGCAGCTCATTGCACAGCAACGCTTTAAAAAATATAAATAAAAGAAAACTGGGGAGATAGGAAAGTGGTGAAATGGGGTGCAAGCAGGGGGGAAAAACATAGTGAAAGGTAGGTCAGAATGTGCATGAAGGGTATAAAAAAGAACCATAGCTAGCGTCTTGCTTCCTCGGGTGCTCCCCACTCTACAAATAATATTCCAGGAATACCCCCTTGCAAAGGAAGACTACCTTGGACTGCCTGCTCAAACATAAAGTGTGGTTTTCCCTCATAAAAAACTAACAAGTATGTAACTTATCTTACATTTGAAAGACTGTCTAATGTTAATGGCAATCTACCTTCAGCGAGTACATTAGCAGCCTACTGCAGCCCATTACCTCTCCTCCAGTTTCTTTTTACTATATACTCTCCTGAAGGCTTCTACTATAATTAGGGAATAACCAAAGAAGATAAATCAATAACAAAATGACCAACTATTAAATCTCTGTTTCCCATCCCCATTTCAACACTAGGTGGCAGCATACACCCACTGCAGTGAAACCCACATTTGTAAATGCTTGCCTTGTCTCCACTACTATACTTTATTTTATTTTTTTATAAAAAACACTTTAATTTACAGAAGTATACTTGCTCTGCCCTATGCTACAGAATCTGTTTGAATCTCACTGCAGTCTCAGACTTTTCCCTCGGACTATAGCACCATCCCAACTACAGAGTCCCAGTAATTGATTGTTTTTTGTTCTGTGGACGACTCACTCCTTCTTGGCTCATCCCACTCCGTTCGCCCTGCAGGCTCACTCCGCTCCTCTACCCTGCCCCATTACCCACCCACCCCCACTAACTGTACATTTATACCTAACCAAACCCCGCCCACCATTCACACCCCATCCAACCATGTTCTATCCTCCAACAAACCCCACCCATTCCCAGTCACATGTCAACCCCACATGCTCCAATAACTATGACTACTCTCTCCTCACACACTTTAATCCAAACTAGCCTATCTCCCTCTCCTGTCTCACCTTCCTTACACTCCTCTCTAACACACACCCACTTCACAACCCCCAAGCCACCACTCCCTACCTCCCAATTACATCACCTACTTATTATAGCCAAATTTCCCCTGAACCCTATTCCTCCAACCCAACCCATTTTTTTCAAACCCAAAATACTCCCAATCCCACCCTCCCCTTACCCTTATCAAATTAACTCTAAAAAAACCTCCCTCTTCTCAACCCTTCCTCCCTATCTCCCATACACTACCTCAATCAACTCTTCCTCTATATCTCCATCTCTCTCAGGTGACATCCACCCTAACCCTGGACCCAACTCCACCAGAAATCTCAGTAACCATCCTAACAAACCCCTAAAATCCCAAACCATCCACCTCGCCACAATCAATGCACAAAGCCTCAAAAATAAAATCTCCAATCTCCACGCTTGGCTTGTTCACAACCAACCCCACATAACCGCCATCTCCAAGACCTGGCTTAAACCTGCCATCACTGACAGTGAAATCCTCCCTCCAGGCTACCAGATCCTTCACAATGACAGAACCCAGAAAAAAGTAGGTGGAGTAGCTATTACCCACCCCTCCACCCATACACTAGTTCCATATACTAACCCCATCCCTACCTTTTCCAATGCTGAAATGACAATAGCCTATTTAAAATGTAACAATTTCAAATCTTTATGCATCAGCTCCATCTATATCCCTCCAGGCAAAAATACCAAAACACTAGAAGACATACTATCCTGTTTAACTCCAATATCAAAATCGAAATCTATATCCTTGGTGATATGAACATTAACTGGGCCTCTCTTAACTCTGATACCCCATCCCATTCAATCAATCTATACAACTTCACCCAGCTTATAAACCTTCCAACCAGGCCAAACAAAGATGGAACTGGAACTTCTGGTACCATCATAGACTGGATATTGACTACCCATCCCAGCCTTGCCTCAAATGCTGGTACACTACCCGATCCTCTCAGTGACCACCTACCTGCCTTCATTGGGTGCATAGCCCCCCCCCACACACAAAAACATCACCGATATAGCCAAGCCCACAACCTAGCCTCTTTCAACCTTGAAATATTCTCAGAATGCCTAAAACACACTGACTGGTCACCCTAAAAACCCTCCCACTAGACAATGCAGTAATCCTATTTCAACAAAACATTCCTTACCATTTTAAATCAACTAGCCCCCCTTAGATCCAAATGAATCAAAGCCAATTCCTGCCCCTGGCTATCCTATGAAACTAAACATATCATGCATCAATGAGACACAAAATGGAAATAATACCAAAAACAAAACACCACCAACTCCCTCCTAGAATTTAAACAACTGCAGAACTTAGCCAAAAAATTAATAACTAAAGATCGCAAAACCTACTACAGCAAACTCCAATCCATGCACTCATCCAATTCAAAAAAAATTTTGGAACTCCATTTCCTCCCTTCTTCATCCTGGCAATGAAAGCAACCCATGCCCAGACCCTACTCTTACCAGCCTAGAAACTGTCACTAAATTCAACTCATTCTTTATAGATTGCATGGCAAAACTATCCTCCTCCTTCCCTGACCCCCTCCCCTACTAGCTAACCTCCTCCTACCTCCCCTTTCAGCCTAAAACCCATCCCTACAAACACAATAAAAAGACTTCTCCTCAAGCTAAAACCCTGTTGTAATGCACCAGACAATCTACCACCCACCTTCCTCAAGCAATCTGCTGAAACCATAGCCTATTCCATATATATTCTCATAAATAGATCAATACAGGATTCATACGTCCCAACCATCTGGTGCCAAGCATACATCATCCCACTACACAAAGACAGTAAAAACAGACACAACCAATTTTAGACTCAAAGCCATACTTTCCCCTCTCTCAAAAATAATAGAAAATACTATCCATGCACAAATCATATAATATCTAATCCTGAACAAACTCCTTTCCCATACCCAACACGTTTTTTTCTCCAACTACAGTACCATGACTGTCCTCCTTTTCTTTCTAGAAACCATCAACCTATCACACGACAAGGGCAAATACATATCATCACTATTTTTAGACCTCTCAAAGGCATTCAACACCATGCCCCACTCCTTACTCCTATCCCAGCTCTAATCCTTACATCTCTCTCCCTCCACCCTAGCCTGGTTCACCAGCTATCTATCCAACCACCAGCAAGCTGTCCAATGGAAAGAATCTACCTCTCCTTTCCTACCTACACCCACCGGTATCTCTCAAGGTTCAGTACTAGGCACTCTACTCTTTAACATATTTATCAACAACTTCCTCCTCTCCATCCCTGAAGCCTCTGTTATCCAGTATGCAGATGACTCCACCATCATCTGGTCAGCCTCCTCCCCCTCTGAACTTCTACTAAAAACCCAACTTGCCCTTTCCAAAACAGAATCCTGAATGCAATCCAGTCACCTTGCCCTAAATGCTAGCAAAACAAAACTAATGATTTGTACCCCCACTAGAAACTCCACTTTTGACAGAAACCTATTCTACATTACAAGCCAAAATAAAACCCCATTGGAAATAGTTCCCACTACCAAACTGCTAGGCATCATCAATGATGAAAACCTAAAGTTTGACTCCCATACATACTCAGCTATTAAGAAAATTCATCAACAAATTGGTCTCTACAGACACAACCATTATCTCAGCCCCTTCACCCGACAAACACTTGCAACTACCTTCCCCCTCCCATCTCTCATGTATGGCACTCCCCTATTTACCAACCTCCAACTAGGCCTACATTCCAAACTCAAATCCTGCTACCACAAAATTAGCAAATTTGCAACTAACACCAAAAATTAATCTCATCATTGTCACTCTCTACACACCCTCAACTGGCTAGAACTCCCCAACTACCTCAGATATCTGCAACTTACCACTACCCACAAGCTCATCTTCAAACCAGCAGAATGACCATCCCTGGCCACAGCCCTAATACCCTACACACCGTCTCACTCCCTAAGATCTGAAAGCCAAAATTTCCTACAAGTGCACAAGCCCTCTCATCCCCTTGGCCAACTACTATTAGCCTGCACCATAGCTAAACTATGGAACTCTCTCCCCTCTCCATTACCCAACATGTCTAACCACAACAACTTCAAGACCCACCTGCTCTCACACCTGTGCTCCAAATGGTAATGCCCTTCTCATGCTCCTACCTAAGCACCCCAACTCATAAAATTCTACACCCTCTCTGTGAATGTTCTAAAATTTTTTTTTTCTTTTTTTCACAGAATACTCAATAGATACATTACTACCTAATGTGTATTTTCTTTACCAGCATTGTTTTAAATGTGTACATATTGATTACCTATCTACTAGGTAACTTCCCTTTCTTTTGCAATGAATGTTACACATGAAAGCATATAGCTTACTATAATGTTTTTTATACTGAACACTTCTGTAAATATGTAACCTCTCTTATTATTCTTCATTTTCTTTTGCAACAAATGTTACACATGAAGGCCTATGGCTTACTATAATGTTCTTGACTGAATTTTGTCTATTATCATAGGCACCAGAAGCTGATGAAGACTGGGGGGTGGAGGGTGAGAGAGGCACTTAGTGATCTAAAAAGGGAAATCTTTTATAACTATTTGCTACCACAACATAGGTTCACTTGGATGACATTTTAAGCTTAGCCAATTCCCTTTTGGTGCTTGAATTAACATTTTCTGATTGGTCTTACCTATCCCATGGTTGATAATTGTATATTAACCCTAGTGAGAATAATTGTGAGGGGACCTATGTAAGGGATGCAGAATTTAGGAAATGCCTCTATCCATTAGTGGCATAAGGGGCAATCCTGGAGTACATTTTCAATTACCTATCCTTAGATCCAAGTTGCATTTGAATATGGACGGATGAGCTTTGTTTTACTTTTATGGATAGTCTGTTCTGAAACAGCAGTAGTCTCTGTGATATATATCCATCTCTCCACAACATTCAGTTTAAATACTTGTATATCAGACATGTCACCTCTAAGCACTCTGTAGGATACTCATGGGCACCAGAACCATAGAGCGAGGGAGAGGGAATGCCCTCCCACTTTTACAGCTGCAAGACCTGTAACAACATAGGCAAAAACTCCATGTAGTATTTCTTTAAGGAGGACCCAATGGAGGACTCATGTGTGCATCACATGCTAATGTGAATTTAATGAATGTAAACAGAAACGTGCGTGGAAAACTATGTTCCTTGCTGCTAGCGATTTAAACAGCCTGCTAACAGAGTCAACATCCATGGTAAGGAGAACTTTTGTGTTCCTTTGTTCATGTAGGTAGAGTGCTCCATTGTTTATGTAAGTAGATTGTCCCATTGTTTATGTAAAGTAGAGTGCCCCGTTGTTTATGTAAGTAGAGTATCCTGTTGTTTATGTAAGTAGAGTGCCCAGTTGTTTATGTAAGTAGAGTATCCCATTGTTTATGTAAGTGGAGTGCCCCATTGTTTATGTAGGTAGTGTGCCCAGTTGTTTATGTAGGTAGAGTGCCCCATTGTTTATGTAAGTAGTGTGCCCCGTTGTTTATGTAAGTAGAGTGCTCCTTTTTTTGTATTTTTACATTCTTTGTGCCACATTGGACCTTTGGTGCATCTTCGTTTATTTGTTTGTTTTTGTTTAAATAGGAACTGTGTAAGTGATTAAAAGCAACTTGTTTGGTTAGTTGAAAGTGTTTGTCATGTAGCTGTATTAGCTGGTATAAATTATAATTGTTGTATAAGGTTCATTTATTCTGTTGAAGTCCTTTGCCTCTGTGGACAAAAGACCCAAATAAATTGTTCTGTCCTGTTTCATAGCGTTTCCTTAGTTTTTTTTTTGGGATTGCTAGAATAGTTGCATCCTTTGCAGTGCTCACTTGTGCTGGAGTCAGCAATGTGCAGGCAGTCACCAGCTCATATCGGTCTGTAATCCCATGTTACACTTAAGTTCAATGAGCCCAAATTTGCCACACATTTTTGTAAGTGACTGCATAATGACATGCAAATTAACTGGGTAGTAAAATGATGCCCTAATCATATTAAATGTACTCAAGGTTAATAGAGCCATGATTGTCTTTAACTATAAGTAAGTAACAAAGGCATGCCAAAATTGTGTCAATTTATAAAGCAAGAATACTGAGAGTCACAGCAGCCATTGTGTAGTAGCAGACTGTAGCATTTAGCTGTGCCATTCCTGCTGTTATGTCTTTGTGATGCTAGTACCATCAGCATTTAAAGTAGCACTTTTTCAGTGATGATGAGATTGTTGATTACTTCAGAGTTGATTAGAAGATTGTACAGGTCTTGGCTGACTTGTGTTATCCAAACATTGAACTGATAGGAATGCATGGCCTTCCTATACCTATGGAGATCAAGGTATGAATAGTTCTTTCAATCCTGGCCACACTGACATCTAAGAGACAACTTGGACATACTGTGTATTTCACAGACCTCCATTTCTAGAATTCTTAATAAGTTCCTGACATAATACGTTTATATGTGGAGGATCATATGTGGTTTCCAAGTACCCAGCAGAAGACAACAAACACAATGCATGTTTTCATTGCTATTGATCACCTGACCAGGTACTGGATGTGATAGGTAGCACCCATGTAGCACAAATGAGCCCACCATGCTCGCAGTCACAAGGGCAACCGTTCTGTGGACTACCAAGTAGAGTGTGATATATGTGGGATAATAAACTACATGTCTGAAAATCTCCCAGCCAACTCATAATATTTGCAGACCTGACACTCTGCTGCTGCTCCCTGCATACTTAAATTCAACAAATTCATCTAGTTGATAATTTCAGTCACTATGACTAATATGCAGCTATAGATCTTCATATCTAATGAGTCCATACTTAGTAGCACCCTCACATGTTTATATGCTGTAACAGGTTATACTGGATACTTGCTGGAGCCCTGGCTTATGACACTCAAATGGGACCCACACTGTATGACTGAACTCCGGTGAAACATTATGCACATGAAGACCAATAATCTCCAAGGGCAAATGTGTGGTCTGCTCTAGGTTACCTCTCCTGCCTTTTCATGTCTTTGTGGTACTATAGTATGAGCTAGACATGCAGGATGTTCTTAGTGTGTTCTTAGCATGTTGTGTGCTTCACAATATGCTATGAGAAGACATGCAATGCAAGTCCGGGATAGTGGTATGGTCAAAGCACACACACACACGCACACACACACACACACACACACACACACACACACACACACACACACACACACACACACACACACACTCACACTCTACCTAAATAAACAACGGAGCACTCTACCTACATAAACAACGGAGCATTAGGAACACATTCCGCACGTTATCTTTTTCACGTAAAGCTCTGCATCATTTGGCTGAATTCCTCATAATCAATGAACTGAGTCAGCTCCCACTGCCTTTCTACTGGAGGCTAGGAGCTTGGTATATCCCAGTCTGCAACTCTTTGTGCAGAAAGCTTGTATATAAGTGTGCTCTTCCTATTCTCTCCATTATGCTCCCCTATGGTATCTCCTCATGTGCATTAATGTGTTTGTGGGGCTGATTTACTGCATAAAACCAGCAGCACTTCTCCTTACCTCTGTCTGCACCAACAGAGCACCTAGCCCTGGTTATGTCCATGTCTGCTGTCCTGCTCACTTCAAGAGGTAGTGTTCTGCCTCCTCTTTATGCCATATTATTTGCCCACCTTTATGTAGACAACTGCAACTGCTACAGCTCTTTCTCCTTTTACCTTGCCATTGCTAAGCCTGGTTATTCATATCCTACTCACTCTTGTCACCAGAATATGTTTTGGTGACCAAAGCAACATCTACTGTCCCCATCCACCTCACCTTTTGTACCTTCCCCATTTTCCTGCTCGTACTCTTTACAGTGCATTATGGTACTACCCAGATGTGTCCTAAATCACTCTTCTTTCTTCCTTTGCTATGCTCTGTGTTTGTCCTTCTTCCATTGCCTGAGCACTTATTCCTTCTGCTTCTGTGACACCTTCTTCACGTTTCCATCTTAGATTCAATATACAGTCATTGAGATGTACATTTCCAACCCAGCCCTGAGCTAGCATTATTATTTCTCCTGGGCTAAGATAAAACCTCTATCTAGCCCGGAGCTGGTCTCTCTGGCAGGTTTCTCCCATTCTCGTACTATTTCCCTCTCCCTCAGTTGGCCACTACCGCAGCCAGTCATTATACTTCCTAATCCTCTGTTTTTAAAACATACTGGCTGCTGATCCAGGTAATACTTCTACAATGCAGTCTTCAGTTCACTCATTTGGTATCTCTTTCTGCATCCTCCACAGCTTTGTTCACAAATACCTTATCTTTTTTCTCCCCATGTCACTAATGCCTGTGTGCATCATGTGACCACTTTGATCATACCCACACTTACAACTTAATGAACTGAAGTGCCATCTAAGTGTAATCTAGTTTTTCTTGCCTGCCTTACCAAAACACTTAATCCCATGGTGATTGGGTCTCTAATTACTAAAACCATCTTATTTACCCCTACAAAGGATGTCCATAAGCTTCACTTCATGCACATGCTGCTACCCCTCCTATTTGCAACATTCTCTCATCAGTTCCAACATCCAGGTCTGTGCTGGTCATCTCCTTCTCTGTGCTTTATCTGATCACTTAGCCATTCCTACTCTACTCTTCCTGTGAGCCTACAACAATTTTATTATTCCTTTCATCCTCCATCCCTCCATTCTACCTTAGGGAACCCCTGCCCACTTTCCTCTCGCTCATCTTTTTGTTTCGGTCTCCTAGATGACCACATCCACTTCTTCTTTAAAACTTGCCACTGCTGTCTACACCTGTCCTTCCATATTGATTTATTTTCTTTGACGTCATTTATTTGGCAGTAACTCCCATTTATTAATTATTATGTCTACCTTTGTGGAGACTGGAAGTTTGTCTTCCACATTCTGTCAGTAGTTTATTTTATTTTATTTTATTTTACATTTGTTGACCGGGAAAGTCCGACTGGAATGAGGTCCATTTACAGCTGAGGCCCGGGGAGAAAAGGTCCACATTAATTAAACAATAATTGCAAAAGGTCATAAGACAAACAAAAAACACACAAGAAATAATACATATCTACAATGGATTTGTTTTTAGCAAGCTAAAATTGTAGAAAAATTTGGCCAAAGATGGCAGTCAACTGATGAGTTTCCAACACTGTAGCATGAAGACAGTAAGAAGTAGTAGTGAGGAAGGTGAGAAGGAGTGGAAGAGAGAAGAAAAGTATTTATGTAATGCATGGACAGAGCCAGGAAACTATAAGATGTGACTTAAGTGAGTTTTTAAACTGTGTTATAGATGATGCAGAAGATACATTATGGGGAAGGTTATTCCACTTTCTAGCTATGGTAAAAGAGAATAGAGCTTTGCCAGCAGTATTTTAGCATTTGAGATACATAGGAGAGTTTGTTGGTAGAATGGAGCAGATGATTTGCTGAGTATTGGGGCAGTAGTTGATTTAGTGCTGGAGTTTTGTGAAGATGCCTTAGAATGTTGTAAGCAAGAACTCATTGGTGGTAACTAAGTAATTAAGGAAGTTCTAGCCACTGTAGTTCTTTAAGGCTAGGCAGTGATGGCTTCTAAAAGAGGAGTTATTGGCAAATTTCACAATTTTATTGCAACATAACTCAGGTTTGTCTAGGTCCAATTTCCTAACCTGGGTTAGGATTGGTGCGGCATACATTAGGGTTGACAATAGGTGGGTTTGGGCTAGGGTGACCCGTGCTTCATCTGATAGGATGTTTTTGTCTGTATAGATTTCCCATTTTTTATGAACTTTTTTGATGGTTTGAGAAATATGGACATCAAAGTGAAGATTTTTGTCTATTTCTACACCAAGGAGTTTAGTATGGGGAGAGGGAGAAATTACAGTGCCATTACCGGAGGTGATAGTGAAGGAAAGAGGAGACATTTTAGATTTGTTGGGGGTAAAAAGGAGTAATTTGGTCTCATTGGGTTTTAGGATAAGTTGGATATCAGTAATCCATCTTTCCACATAGTTGAAGGACTCCTGGGTAAATTGCTGTAAAGTGGTTAGGGATGGGGCTGAGCAGATTAGCGTTGAATCATCTGTGTACTGTATAAGTGAGGCATGGTGGGTGGAGGTGTGTAGTTTGTTGGTGAAAATGGAAAATCATAATGGCCTCAATATTGAGACTTGTGGTACTCCTATGGTAGTTGGCAGTAGAGGTGATAGCACACCTTGCCATTGGACGGATTGTTTCCTGCCAGATAGTTTTTGTACCAGGCAATAGTAGACGGGGCAGAGGACAGGGAGGATTGAGTGTCTAATAGTATGGTATGGTATGTGAGACCATATCAAATGCTTTGGAGAGAACTAAGAATATAGCTGATACAAAATTGTTGTTTCTAAGTTGGTTAACCTGATTAGTAAAAGAGAGAAGTGCAGTAGGTGTGCTAATTCAGGAGGAAGTGCATAACTTGAGTGTGAATACATTTCTCAAGTAGCTTAGATAGGGGAGGTAAGATAGCAATGGGGCAGTAGTTTGTTAGGTCATAGGAGTTGCTGCCTTTGTGAAGATTGATAATATATGAGACTTTCCATAGTTGAGGTATGTAGGCTTCCTTCATGGAGCGGTTGATAAGAATTGAGACAGGGTAAGCTAAGGATTCAGCTGCTATTTTTAGAAAGCTAGTGGGTATACCATCTGCTGCAAGAGTAGTAGGTTTCAGTTTTAAGAGTAGTTTTTTAATTATAGAGGTTGGTACAGGTGAGAGAGTAAAGGAAGGTATATTATCGTGACTTGTGGTGGGGGTGGATATAGAGTTATTCTTGGATAGTTGGGCAGATAATGACAGAATAGATTCTGTGAAGTGATGATTAAATTGAGAAGCTGTGTCATCATTATTAGTGTTGGTGTTGGGAGCTGGGGTGGTAGTTTTGCTGGGTTTTAGTAGGGAATTGATAGCTTGCCAAATCTTTTGGGGAATTTTGGAGTGTTTGTCTTGCATACCTAAGAGGTAGTTCTGTTTATCAAGTTTTGTTTGTTTTTTTTGGCCTGATTCCTAAGTTATTGGTAGTTTTGTCTGTCTAGGCTAGTGTTATTCTTTTTCCACATCTTCCAGGCTTTATCTCTGGACTTTAGTAAGGCTCTTATGCTCCTACTTAGCCATGGGACATAGTTTGCTTTAGCTCTAAATTTTCTAATGGGAGCGACTGTATTAAGGACATTGGTAAAAGTACTATTGAAAAAATCAACTGCCTGGTCATATTGTAGAGTTTGTAATGGATGCCAGTTACATTCTTTTAACATACTGTTAAGAATTTGCGGATTTACTTTGTTTTCGTCCCTAGTTTGCTTATAAAGTGAGGGTTTGGGTATGTTTACACATTTCCGAAGGAGGAATGTGGGGAGGTGATCACTAAGCTCATCAGGTAGACAACCCACTTGGTAATTTTGTTTGGGGAAGTTTACTAAAGTCCAATCAAGGATTCAATGTTTTTGGGATTTTCTGTCAACTCTAGTGGGTTTTTGGATGAGTTGTGAGAACCCAAATAAGTTAATATGGTTAAAGGGGTTGTTTGAGTTGCAAGCTAGCCAGTCTAAATTTAGGTCACCTAATAAGAGTAGTTTGAGTTTAATTGAGTGTGCTAGTTCTGTATTAGTTCTACAAGACATTTTTCTTGTGAAAAGTTGTGTGGTGTGTGTTTTATGTATATGAAATATTGAGCTGTCATTAAATAATGTGGAACAAATGAAGACATTTGTATGAGTGTTTGCATGATTGAAAGTATGTGTTGTGGGTGAAGGTATTGTTGTTTAATGGTGTGTTAGTATGTATGGATGTAGTGTAGGCTAGGGTGGTGAAAGTAGTAGGAGTGTTAGTATGCTTTGCATGATTTGTCTAGGTAAAGCTTGGGTATTATAAATGTGAGTTGAAGAAACTGGGCTGGGTGCAGTGGAGTGGATACTAGGGACTTAGTGTGCTTATTAGGTGATGAGGTTAGTTGGGGGTGTGGTTGGGGTGGAATGAATAACACAGATTAACTGGATATATTAAATAAAGATGTTTACCCTGGCTAACCTTACATGAAGAAAAGCCTCAGCCCCAAAGTACTAATGATGTAAACATATTAGGGAACAAACATAACAAATGTGAAGTTCACTATCAATGTTAAATTCACGAAAGCACAAAATAATGCAAACCATTAATCGTTCCCCTTGAAATTATAAATAATATTGAGGTCAATGTCCAAAATTTACCTTATCAAGATGAGAATGAACAGCAATGTGGGAAAATACAAAGCTGACCAAACGGCATCTGTATAGAGGCAGCCAGATGTTATAATGAACATGAAAAGGAACAGCATCAGCTGTTAAAGTCATAAATTGTCCCCTTTAGTAATCACAAAAGTCACACAATGCCTGAAACGACCTCCATGGTTGTCCGTTAAGGAGATCAATTTGGCCCAGATGACGTATGTTAAAATGTATACCAAAGACATCAGATTCAATAGCGAACTTCAGTTTAGGCAGCACCTAGCTGCAAAAGTTGTAAACAATCCCCTTGGTAGAGAAAAAAATGCACAGTACCTTGTGGTGGCTCCATAATACTTCTTGTATGAACCCCATGGTGGTTCTGTGTTAAGTTACATGTCTTTAGTTACATGTCTTTTGTCCATTTAACGGAGCAGAGAACATGGCAGGTACAGCTTTTGTTTTAAGTTGTTAGAGCTGGCTGAATGTATTCCTTTGGGCAAAGCTGGTTTGCAGTGGGCATGCTATGAATCTGTCCAGTCTTAGTGCATAGCTTTTAATATTAATAACATTTCACTATATAATACTATTTTTTTACTTATAGGTTCATAGGTTCATAGGTTTATACTAGGCTATCTGCCCTAAGGCATTTATAAGCCTAGCCCAAAGTTTTGTGGCTTACGCCACCCCTTATATGAAAAAATACTGTGCCCATTAGTTTGTTGTGCCTCTGTCCAGCAGTGACATAGAGATGATTCCCAGGGTAAACCTATGATCTCCCATCCACAGGTCAAGATTTCTCTTGAACAGAGCCAGCGAGGTGCTCTGCCTCACATGGACCGGGATTTTATTCCACAGCATAGGGAGTCTCTGAGTGATAAATCTATCCCTCCAGCATGTCCTATTTATATCCGTGCTAAGGTTTAAGTTGCTTGCTCTAGTGGTTTTGGTGGATTTGGATTTTTTGAGGTGGAGCATGTCCATTAATTCCGGGTTGGACATGGCCTTGTATGTCAGGCACATGTCACCTCTGAGCAGACGGTATGCGACTGAATAGAGCTGGAGTTTCTTCAATCTGGCAGCATATGACAGATTTTGGAGTCCCTTTATCCTTTTGGTGAGGAACTTTTGGGGTCTCCCCAATTGCTGCAGATGTCAGGTGAGATACATCCCGAATGGGGCATTGTACTCGATCATTGGTCTGATAAGTGAAGAGTACAGGGGAACAATGACCTCACTATATCTGGATGTGAATCCCTTCATGATCAGGTGGGCAATGTAGAAGGTCTTTCTAACCACTTTAGCAACATGAGTGTCAAAAGAAAGGCCACTGTCAACCTGGGTCCCCAGGTCCATGATAACCTCTTCTGTGCTTAGTGGATTTCCGCCTATATGGTAGCATGGGGTTACCTTGTTTTTCCCAAAGGGTATGACTATACATTTTTTGGCGTTTAACTACAGGCCATGGCTCTGGCAACAGCTATCTGTTTCTGTGAGTCCCTTCTGAAGGATATCCGTGTCCGATGCACTTTCCACTATGGCGCCCAGTTTGCAGTCGTCTGCAAACTTTGTCAGCCAACGTCCTCCCATGTTGGCCTGTACGTCTGAGAAGTAGATGCCAAACAATAGGGGGCCAAGGACCGAGCCCTGTGGGACACCACTTGTGACCGGCTTGGAGTCTGACATAGCGCCAGCAACTCTAACCCTGTGGGTTCTGTCCTTAAGCCAGTTTGCAACCCATCTTGTGACATATGGGTTTACATTTAAGCTGGTAAGTTTTTCTACAATACCCGAGTGGGGTATTGTGTCGAAAGCCTTTGCAAGGTCAAGGTAGGCTGTATGGACTGCCTTTCCCTCATCAATGGCCTTGGTTACTGTTTCGAAAAAGTCGACCAAGTTCAAAAGGCATGATCTGCCCTTGACGAAGCCAAACTGGGTTGGGTCCAATGTCTGCAAGTCCCCTATATCTTTGTTTATGAGCTCCATTATGATCCTCTCCATAGCTTTGCAGACTAGACTTGTTAAGCTTATGGGGCGGTAATTACCAGGGTCCGTAGAGGCACCGCCTTTGTGGAGTGGGACCACAGTTGCCGTACGCCACTCCTTGGGCACGTATCCTGTGGTAAGGCTGAGATTAAACAGCTGCCTTATGTGCGGGTTTAATTCCTCATTTAGCTCGTGTAGCACACAGCCGGGGACACCATCTGGTCCCATTGATGCTGTGTTTTTAGCTTTAGAGAGAGCAGCTTTCACCTGCGCATTTGAGATGTTTGGGAGGCTACACTCCGCTGGGATAGTTATCTCTCCTTTAGGGGGGGAGAGGGGGGTGAAGTTTGCACTGAACCTGTCTGCCAGTATGTTGGCAATGTCTGTGGGTTCAGTGGTTTTTCTGTATCATTTTGGACTAATTCTGAGCATATCTGGGAGTTTCCACCCAGGTTCCTAACATAGCTGAAAAAGGCCTTATGATTGTCCTTTGAATCCATGGCAAATATATTTCTTTTAGCAAATGACTTCTTCCATAGTCTTTATCCATGACCTCAATAATACATACCCAATAGTCAGCCTAGATGGACAGACCACTAGATAAACTTCCAGAATATCAAATGGCCGAAAAGAAAAGAAAAACTAAGGAAATGCTGTGAAGCAGGACAGAACAATTTATTTGGCTCTTTTGTCAACAGAGGCAAAGGACTTCAACAGAATAAATAAACCTTATACAACAACTATAATTTATACCAACTAATACAGCTACATGACAAACACTTTCAACTAACCAAACAAGTTGATTTTAATTACTTACACAGTTCCTATTTTTAAAAAAAAATTAACGAAGAGGCACCAAAGGTCCAATGTGGCACAAAGAATGTAAACATACAAAAAACAGAGCACTCTACTTACATAACCAATGGGGCACTCTACTTACATAAACAATGGGATACTCTACTTACAGTAACAATGGGGCACTCTACTTACAAAAACAATGAGACACTCTACCTACATAAACAACGGGACACTCTACTCACATAAACAATGGAGCACTCTACCTACATAAACAATGGAGCACATAAAACTTCTCCTTACCATGGGTGTTGACTCTGGTAGTAGGCTGTTTAAATCGCTAGCAGCAAGGAACATAGTTTTCTGCGCACTTTTCTGTTTAAATTGATTAAATTCACATTAGCGTGCAATGCACGCATGAGTCCCCCATTAGGTCCTCCTTAAACAAATACTACATGAAGTTTTTGCCCATGCCCTTACAGGTTTTGCAGCTGTAAAAGTGGGGGGGGGGGTGTTCCCTCCCCCTCGCTCTATGGTTCCGGCACCTATGTCTATTATGTAACCTCTCTTTCACTATTATTATTCATGTAATTTCTTCTGGAGCTTTTCTCCCCAGGCCTCTATTGAAAACGGGTCGCTATGACCCAGTGGACTCTCCCAGTCAACAAATGCAAATAAATAAATTAAATCCATTTCTTGTACAGCAACAACTGTGCACTTTGACAGAATGTGTACATAATTTTGAACTCTCAACCCCAGAGAGAGAAGTGAGGACAACATAACTGATTGTCTAGCCAGCTATACCAAACTACATGTGTTCAGTGGACACGTGTGAAATGGGGAGATATGTATGGGACAATATTTTTGTTTGGGACAGGTGCCAGTTTTTTTTTTAAGGTGAGAGTGGAATGTTGAGGAAAGGACATAGGTATGTGTGGGGGAGGTAAGTTGGGTAGGTGAGGATGCATTTGCAGACAGACAAGGCAGCTGTGTGACACATGAGGGGGTGAACACCTTGGATAGGGAGGGTGTTGTGAAATCCAAGTCCCATGTGACTCCAGATGGCAGCATCATGACTCACATCCCCACCCATGAGACTGTTGGCACTGCTCCTTCACTGCCACAGCGGTGGCAGTGCTGGAGGCTGGGCACCAGGGTGAGGCTGCCCTCCAGGTTAGCCAGCATGCCCTTAATCTGGTGCAGGCGGCAGTCAAACCCATGGTAGACTATCCTGTGCACCAAGACTGGCAGCTCATCCTGGGTGACAACACCCTCTACACCACCACTCCCAAAGGGGGGACAAGGCACGGCCCGTGGGGTGGTACTACCTGATGCCACAGGTAGTGCAAGGGCAGCAGAGATGGCACCACTGGTCTGGGTCCCAGACATGCTGGGACCCAGTGCCATTTCTGGTTTAGGCAAGGTAGGCAGATTAGCTGAAACCAGCCAACCTTGATGTGCTGTGGTAAATGAGGTATAGCAATAAGTTACAGTTAGTAATAAACAAACAAATGTTAGTATTAACATTATGGAACATCATTTTAATTAATCCAAATACATATTAATGTATATTATGTGTAACACAACAGTAAACAACATAACAATTAGTATGTTAACAGCATGCCAGTAAGAAGTAACCCAAAAGACCAACAAAACAGTTAATTTAACAAAATATTTTTTAATATTGAATCATAATAACACATAACAATAATGCATCACATTTTGCAAAAATATAGTTAAAGTATGTTAATATTAAATCATAATAATAAATAATAATACATAAATGAAGACAAGGGGTGGGGAGAGAGAAAGAGAAACAACCCCTTACTGACAATGCAGATTATATCCCTGAAAACACTGATAATAAATACTTTACAGGCATGTAGTGTCAGTGTTGAGTACAGTAACTACAACTCTCCTATAGCTGATGTAACACATACATAACTCTCAAGCTGTTATCATGAGTCAGTATGGGCCGAGAAATAAATGCAGCTACACAACTACACAGAACACTTTCACATAATGTGGACTTCTAAAACTACCAAGGTGCTCTGCATTCAGATTTGGTAATACATTGCATTCCAGGTAATCATTTTTCTGGTAATCCTGTGGCAGATAGATTAGGCAGTTTAATTGCATTACGTGAAATTGTGACACTTGAGAGGCATGTTTGTGTACAGTAGATAAACTAGACATCCATCATACCTTAGTTGGCAGGCATGTGAATAGAAACCAATAGCTGTGACTGCAGAGGACATTTCAAAATATGTAACATTGCAGCAGCTTAGTACAGACATGCAAGGAATGCAGCCGTTCTGGAAATATGTAGACAGCTTTATTGAGGAATCAACAATGCTGCTTAATACTATTGGTATTGCTAATAAGTGTCTGTGAAATGTTAGCACAATCATATCTGCTCATAACATGGGCTAGCTGAACCATATACCATTTGTTCCTGGAGTGGGAGAAAAAGACAGCATTATGTGACTGAATTAGTTTTGCATTCTAGAGCTATTACAATGCTATACTTGACTGCAGTGACAGTAGAACACACATGCATTGCATACAGCCATACTGCATTTATTAAAACAGATTTCTTTAGGAATCAACAATGCTGCTTAACACTTTATTGGCATTGCTGATAAATGTCTGTGAAGTCCACACAATATCTGCCCATAGAGTGGGCTACCTCACCCGGGTCTATATTAGAATATCGAAATTTCATAATTTCGAATGTTCTGATATCGACCCCCATTTAGTGAATGCTGAAAATAGTGAAATGACAGATAACCACATTTTTTCCTAGGGAAAGAATTTGGTTGTCCATTTCTGTCATTTCGCTATTTTCAGCAATGTGGTGGAAAGTTACGGGTCGGGTTCAGGTAAGTGTGCGATTGGGCATGGGTTAGGTGAATTAGGGTTAGGGCGCAGGTTAGGTATGTGTGCGATTGTGTGGACGTGAGGGTTAGGGTGGGTAACGTGAGTTAGGGTTAGAGCGCGGGTGGGGTGAGTGTGCCATAGTGATGGACCTTAGGGTTAGGGTTTGGGTTAAGGTAAGTGGATAGTTAGTGGTGTTTGTACAGTTTAGTGTAGGGTTAGCTGTAATATTTTGGATGTATGTGTGTGTGGATTGCTGTTTGTTTGGTGTGCTTGTGTTGTGTGTATGTGTTTCGGATCAGCAAATTTTTTCCCTAGGAAAATATTCGCTGTTCTGACTGTTCAATGTTGTCAGCATTCGCTGAATAGGGGTCGATGTTAGAACATTCGAAATTGTGAAATTTCAATGTTCTAATATTGACCCACCTCACTCATATACCTTTATTAGCTCAAGTAGGAGGAATAGAGCACAGTATGTGACCGATATTGGCCTGGAGACAGCCTTGGACCATATATGAGTTAAACACTACAGTTTCCAGTTTAGGTTAGCATTCTACAGCTACTACAGTGTTGCACTTGTCTGCAGCAACCTTACCATAGACAAGCAATGCATACAGCTCTACTGCAATGGTTGTGACAACACAATCCTGCTGTACACCATTTTGCTTACTGTTATTGGCATTGTTTATTGTTCATTGCAATACAGTTGTTAGAGTTCATTTACTGCACTGCAGCTCTGTTTGCCCATTTATTGCACTACAGTTTTTATTGTGTATACTTTATTGCAGTAAATCTTTCTTGCTTATTGCACTACAGTTAGAGCAGTTAAATCCGTACATGCCACACTAACAGAGAAACCTGGTCAGGTGCCCGGCATGGGACTCGACATTGCAAGGCCTCTCAGCTGCAGCTTTTGGGAGAGAAGCACACCATTATGCATATCAGTTTTGCAGACATTCAGTTTGCATACTGGTAAAAAAGTGGAAAACATACTTACATATTTGTGGGACATTCCCAGCTCTGGCTTCTTGAACCCAGGTGTCCAAGGTTCCCCTCTTTCTCCTCTTCAAGTCGTCATAATGGTGATGACACTGCTCACCTGTGCGGGGGGGATACCAGTAATACTGGTAAGTTCCCTGGCCAACCGGTCCCAGGCCTCCTCCTTACACTCCGAGGCCTGGAAACCATCCTGCAGCAGCCTGGGTTCATGATGTTGTACCAGGAGCCCAACAAAGACCCTGGACTCCTGCACAAACCATCTCTGCCCCTGAAACCATGCACCTTCACCAGCACCACCTGGCTCTACATGGTGCCTACATGGATTTTATTAAATCCTGGGGTGTATATAATTACAGTGACATTAGAGTTCAAAACCACAGGAAATATTTAAAACAACATTGCAGGACAGTCTCAAATAAAGAAATATATCTAAACTGTGTTGCCATATTCCTGACTATATCTAAGAGGAATATACTGTTCCCTAGACTTACTTACTGTAGAGCAAGGCAGATGTGGTGAAGGGATCTTGTAGTTGTTGTCAGGTCCAAAACAGAATACAGAATACTCTGTCTTACTCAGATCTCCGGCAGATGCTGGAAGTCATAAAACAATAGCATTCCTTCATGCTTTCAAGACTAGTAATTAGTTCACCCTAATGACAATACAGAAAGTTTCCTAGTACAAACATTGTGTCACCTGCTGCACTGAAAACTGAAAGATACCCCCCCCCAGATGTAATAAATTGTATGTAGACATAGTGTAGAGCCTAGAAAGAATGTTACTGTGTCCATGTACATGGTTCCCCCTCAGCAGCATGCCATGCATATTAACAATGGTGCATTGCTGAGTGAGAGCTGTGGAACATGGTTATTGAATCAGTGTAGGGAGTGTGGTGCTGTGTCCATAGATGAGTAACACACTCCCTGCATTGTCCATTTGCTGTATATCAATGTAATTTTTAAAAACTTGTTTTAAAAAAGTTTGTTTGTGCAGCATGGCACGGAGCTCAGCAATGTTAAATGGTGCTGAGACACCTGTTAGACATCTAAAAATAGAAATGGATGCATATAATTATTTACTTAAAGGTCAAGTTTAAGCATAGCTGAATGGGTTTGCATGGCACAGTCTAGTCCTCAGAAGTGCTTATACATAGCTCATAGGTATATGTAAAGGTAGAGTAGAATTCCACATATCCGCACAAAGTGGGTAGAGTTACAGGCTCATGTGCAGTAGGTTCAGGGTTGGAATACATGGAAGGGAAAATAAGCATTTATTTTGGAAATAAAAATGATGCCAATTATTTTTAAATACTGGCCCACTGTGGTCAGCTAAGCATTGCATAAACATAATAATGGCTGAAAATATTTATGCACTGCTTGGCACAGCTTGGATCATTTGCACACTGGTAAGCAATGCGCTGCTTTTTTAGATGTTGCCCAATGGCATTTAAATGTGGGAAACAGGCTATATAGAGCTCACTAGGTGGGAATACAGCATAATCTGTTGGAGTTCTAACTGTGTAGTGACTATGGCTGGTGTTGGAGTGGGTGTGCACTTTCAGGTGCAGTGGTGGGCATTCAGGAGTCCAGGGTCATGGTTGGACTCCTGGTGGGAAAACCAGGAATACCTGCTGCTGCAGGGGGAGTCCCAGGCCTCAGAGTGCAAGGTAGAGGCCTGGGACCAGCTGGCACATGAACTCACCAGTGTGACAGGTATCCCCCACAGAGATGAGCAGGTCCATCAATGATGACCTAAAGCATTGTAAGGGGGATCTCTTGGCCACCTGGGTCCAAGATGCTTAGGCAGGGAATGTCTCACATGTCTGTAAGTACATTTACCTCTGTTTGACCAATATCTAAACAGACTGTCTGCTAAAGTGGTATGCATAATAGTGTGCCTCTCTCCCAACAGCTGCAGAAGAATGGGGTCACAACATTGAGGTTCATGCAGGGTGCTTGCCCAGGTTGCACCATGCGTGTGGTAAGTACACATGTATTTTGCTATCTATAGTCAAATAAACAAGAAAGAGTTAAGTATTAACCATAATAAAGTACATGCAAAATGTTTATAGTGCAATAACTGTGGAATTACAGCTGTATTGCAACATCTCCATAATGACAACTGCTGTGCAATAAAAACTCGAAACTATACCAGAAAATGCATGAAGGTATCTGTAATAAATGCTGTTGTGCAATAAGTGTGGAATTAGAGCTGTCTTTCAAGAATACAGTTATGACACCTGTGCTGCAATAACACATGAATCAATACCAATAACAGCAAGGTAAATTGTGTACATCAGGATTGTCTGTTTTAACCATTACATTTCAGGTATATGCATTCAAGCTGTGAGGTAAGGTGCTGCAGTCAAGTATAACAGTGTAATAGCTGTACACTGTAAATATAATGTCTGCCAAATGTCATGTTTAACACATATAGTAACTGTCAAGACTGTTTCAAGGCCAATATTGTTCACATAATGCTCTGTCTTTCACAAACAGCAGGTAAGCAAGGAATATGGGTGAGATAGCCAACCCATGATCTGATATTGTTTGTTGACTTCAGAGATATTACAACCCACTAACAATATATTGTGTACACCTGCATTCTATTTAGGAATGTGTAGGTTACCTAGTATCTCTGTCATGCTTGAATTTCATGCATATGTGCTCAACCATCACTGCAGTCTAGTATAAAACTGTAGTACTATTACCAAGGCATATTTTGGTTCCAGGTGAGCTGTAGGCAAAT
This sequence comes from Protopterus annectens, assembly GCF_019279795.1. Taxonomy (NCBI): domain Eukaryota; kingdom Metazoa; phylum Chordata; order Ceratodontiformes; family Protopteridae; genus Protopterus; species Protopterus annectens. The sequence continues at coordinate 632,677,763 of NC_056739.1, forward strand.
ATCAGTCAGTCTATAATCAGCAGTGACTCAGTAACTCATTACATTCGTGTGACGCCTGCAGGTGCATCTGCAGTTAACTCCTACTGACGTCTCTAGGTGTCAAATATTGCTTGTTCCTATTTGCATCAATAATTTCAAAACCGTGCTATGTACAAGGTTTTAAAATATTTCATCTTAAAGCTTATACAATAGCAAACTCATATGCATTAATACTTGACTTCTGTCTAGTGCAGATAAATAGATATTAACTGTTGTTTTCATGATATTAATTTATATAGAGAATTTTTGCATTTTTCTAAATATCTAAACAATCAAGTAACACAGACAGAACTCCTTAGCCTCATATGAAAGCTCTCAGGTAGATGAATACAATGCTGCTGACAGTATGTGTGCAACTTGAGTGGTTGCTGAGATATTTTTGTTTACAAAATATTACAAATGTAATGGTTACTGTGTTTACTGTGACTTATAAAATTAGGTTTAAGACCTACAACCTAAAGAATAATGCCACTATAAAAATAGTTTGTCCTGAAGATTTTGCCATTTATACTTCTTCCATAACCCCTATGGTTCCAGAGATATGAACATTTGTTTCAAATGAGGACATAATTTCATTCTGCCAAAAGGCTTAGGCTCTGCCTATTGGAAGTTACAGTGCAAACTTCCTGAGCTCCATTGGAGTGAATGAGCTAAATGCTCTGTAATAAGTATATTTGCCACACACAGACCAGGGCTCAAATCCAGTGCTATGTAGCACTAAATATTACAGAATTAGTCACATACTGTTGACTGGTTTTTCTCTCCACAGGAACTACAGGTAAATGGGTGCGGTAGCCCATATTATGAGTAAATAATTGTGTGTCCAGATGTCACAGACTGTTGAAATCATTACTACGAATGTGATAATACAGCATAAAATAAAGGAAATAAGTATAAAAATAACAGAATAAAATGAAAGTAATAAAATGTGTAATCTTGGTATGACTGCCAGGTGACCACAATGTCATGGTACACTAACCAAACAAATCAGGCAAAACTGTGGACATACTTCATATATCTCTACAGTGGACAGTATGTGTACCTACCCTCTGCAATCCTGTAGTCTCCACACCTTGGTAATATCCATCTCAAAAACTAAGAAAGGGGCCAAGGCCTACATGAAGGCCCTATATATTGCATTGTGGTGCCATGTCATTGGCTAATGATAGTGCAAATCAGCTGTTTTGGATGCAATTAGCAATTCTGAGCCATAGATTGCTGCACAGGCAATTACCTGTTAATGAGCATTACCTACAAAAAGCAAGCAACTGCTTATGGGGAACAGCTCTGTATATGGTTTTACCTACACAGACAGCTTATGTGCAAGGCATTTGCAGAGGAACCCTTCAATAAAAGGAATACATCACTCTACCAGGTATGTAAATAACGAAAACCAAAAAACAAACTTCTAAAAAAGAACAAACTTTGGGTAAACCAGGAAAACAAATTTATTGTGAGCGCTTTCGGATGCAAACATATGCAACCTTCTTCAGACAACATGAATAATGAATGAAGGGATTTAAATACACCCTTAGAATGACATTATAAATTCATCAATTAGTGTTTAAAGCAACAACAACCTAAATGCATAAAAACACTTTTAAAAATGATGATCAATTTAAAATGTATAACTATATAAAGAATAAACAATGTATATAAATAAAAGTACAAATAACTTCGACGTGTATATCACAAGCCGTGTGTACACATATAAACACAACTTTTAAATACATTAACTCATTAAGACACAACAGGGAAAATAACATATTTACATGTTAACATATTGCATAAAATTTTTTTAACGCCTTTCCAATGATTTCAATTTTAAGAGACATTTAACAGAACTCATTTCATTGAGACCAGAAAACATGTAAGCATTTGTTAAAACCTGCCACCACAGTTCCCTCAGTTCTAATCTCAAAGGCCATGGTCCCCTCATGGGTTATCAAAAACCTGTTCAATGACCATAAATAAAAAGAAATGGTCATTGAATTCAGCAATATGTCGTGCTAGACTATTAGTACAATCCTTTTTAAATATAGAATACTGATGTTCGTAAATCCGTTGTTTTAAATGGTGTTTGGTCTTGCCAATGTAAAATTTAGGGCACCGTTGGCATTCGGCCACATATACCACCCCAGCACTATTACAATTAAATCTCCCTTTTACATAATACTCCACATTATGGATAGTAAATTTATTAGATGTCTTAATATGCTTACATTGATTACAGCAACCACATTTATACATTCCACCAGATGGTACAAATGGGGCTGGGTGTTTTTTTTCAACCATGCTTTTAAGATTAATACCCCTTTTATACACAATTTTTGGAGTCTTTGGGACTTTACTTCTAAGACAGGGGTCATCTGTTAACAAAACCCAATTCTTGACTATAATGTGCCTGATTAACCCTGCATCAGAAGAAAAAGGGGTACTGAAAATCAATGAAAAATTTACATTGTCTGACTCGCTGGATACATTGTTATCCAAAAATCCTAAAGTCCCTTCATTAACAGTGGTTAGGCTTTTAGTTAAAATAGGCCTAAACCAACTGTTCTTACGTTTGGTGCAGATTTCATCAACCAATTCATGAATCATATCATGGGGATACCCACGTGCAATAAACATATTCATCAATAGTTCGCACTCATTCAAAAAGTCATGGTCCAAGGTTGTCATACAGGCTGCCCTTACTAGCTGTCCCTTGACAACAGATCGTTTTAGAAAGAGAGGATGGGAACTATCAAAATGAAGGAAACAGTTAGAATAAGTGGGTTTCCTATATATTTTGGCTGTGTAGCCAGCAGTATTCAAATCCTTATGGAGACAAACATCAAAATAGTTAATACTTTTACTATCAAAAACATAAGTGAATTTTAAAAATTCAGTAAGTCCTGTATACTAGAAACAAAATTGTGAGCATCAATTTCATCTCCTTTAAATATTAAAAAAAAAATCATCAAGGTAGCGAGTATACCAGACAACATGTTTAATATACAAGTCATGTTTAAAAAGTAAAGTATTTTCCCAATGGGCCATAACGCAATTCGCGAAACTGCCTCCACAGGGAGACCCCATAGCAATACCAGACAGTTGATGGAAAATGTCCCCACCAAAGAAAATGTAATTGTTAGCCAAAATGATGTCTAAAACGTATTCAATAAGGTCAATTTCTTCACCTTCAACACCAACCATCAATAAAAATTCACTTACCCAAGCTGTACCTAAATTGTGTGGTATACAGGTATACAAATCACAAACATCAATGGTCAGAAAGTTAAAACTATCACAAAATGTCAGATTGTTAATAGATTCCAAAAAATTCCATGAGTCACGACAAATATGTGTCTGACCAGAAAGATGTTTTTTTAGTTTGGAATCCACCAACTTTGCACACCCATAAGTAATACTATTCCGTCCATCAACTATGGGACAGAATGGAGGCTTGTTTAAATCCTTATGAAGCTTGGGCAAGCCGAAAATGGTGGGAGTTACAGAAGATGGAATAGTTATGTAATTAAACAATTCTAAAGAAATCATTCCATCAATAAATAAGTCATTTAATAATGACCTAATGCGTTGGTATGCACCATTAAACTCATTTATAGATGCCTTTTCATATTTATCAGAATTAAGAATATCTAATATTTTGTTACAATACACATCTTCAGCTATCAGTACAAGACCGCTGCCTTTATCAGGCTTAAGTACACGGATATTTTGTAACTTTAAGAATTGCAAGGCCTCAATTTGACTTCTGGAGACATTAAACTTTTTCTGGTTGATAAATCAAAAAATCAGTAGAACAGATGTTCTTTATATCTACTTCACAAATTGTTTCAAAATTTCCCCAGAAAATGGGATGCAGATGGGAGGATGGGGGTATGGGGAACAGGGATTTCAACTGTAGGCTTGTATTAGATGTATGATATTGACATGTCAGTGATACTCTGCTGTCCAAAACCTACAAGCATGCCTCTCAACTGTCCTTGCTGTGAATCACATCTCTGCTCTTTCCCTGTCCATCCCTCCTACAATGGTCAGCTGTTGTAGTAAAGATAGTGGATTGCACGTAAGACATACTGACACTAAGTAAGGGTGTACACTCCTGTAACATCAAACAATGTACTATAATTCACCTCCTCTCAGTCTGCCAATGTCACACATAAATAGTTTTAACATTGTAATAGTGTCCCTGAATGTCCCTGATGTACTCTGGCCAAGTCCCTGTTTCGTGGACATTCATTCCTTTTCGGTTGAGAGATATGCCTAACATACCTCTCAACCTCCTACAGTAAGAAATCAGGACAAAGCCATAATTAGTGGGGGGACAAAGACCCAAACCCAGTGACAGAGTATATATATTGGCCATACAAAGTAAGAATGTGAATAGACTAACAGATATTACTGTAGCATAAGTGTTTTCTGAGGGGTCTGACTTGTGACAGTCAGATTCTGTTTTAATTTTCTGACAGCAACCATCAATGAGTGGACACCCTTTTGTCAGACATCCACAGGTTTGTGCAAAAAGTACCACATCTGTGAGGCAAACATGTTAACATTCTGAAAACATTTGTATGGTTGAGAGGTATGATGTCTACAGGGAACATATACTACAGCAGGTTTACATTGCTTTCTGTCATTATGGCACACTGGAGTTGCTGGACTGTCCCCATATAGTTGTTGTAATAGCACACTGCTATTTGTCTGACAGCGGCCGTATGACATATTAATGGGGATTTACCCATAGGGGACACACCACAGTAGACTGCAGTAATGGGTGTAGACACATACAGCAGAATCTGTCACAGCACACAGGGACATTACCCAGTATCACTACTATCGTGGTGATAGCCAGACATGTAGTGTGTTGCCAGACTGTGGGGCATGATAGCCATACATGTAGTGTGTTGCCAGACTGTGGGGTATGCCATGTGTGGGAGCACAGGATAGTGCAGGCCATTATGGGTGTGTAGGGTCAGCACATAGTGGACATCCATGTAGCTGGTCTTGTAATGTGTTCCCCTCTTGTTGTCTTGCTGGAACGATTTACCAATGGAGACATCCACCATTTTCATCTGTGGAGAATGATGCTATACTGGATGCCCTCAGACTCTACCATCACATCCTGCTTTCCAGGGTTCACCACAATCATGAACAGTGGGTAGCATTGTGGGGTGAACTTGTGAGGGCTATTAATCAAACTGGCCAACAGGACAGGACCTACGAGCAGGTCTGACACTGGGCCATGGATATGGTCAATGCAGCATGTCAAAGGTCAGCTGCTGTTGCCAGGGATCATGCTGCCACCCGTGGAGGCCCTGCGACAGAACAACCACTCTCAACCACAGAGGAATTCCTGGAGAAGCTAGGATCAACCAACAGCTCCCAGGCATCCATCATGCTATACATCCTGGAAGTGGAAGCCTCAGCTTCCACATCAGAGGCACGTCCTGGTAAGTGTACTGTGTTCACCAGTATAATACTGTATCAATCATTGTGGCAGGCTGTACATGGGTGTTATGTCTATCTGCATTGGGGGATTGGCTGTTATGCACAGTTGTGCACACATACACAGAATGTCAGCAATATAGCCAGTATCACATTAGCTACTGTGCGTGTGAATATATGCACATATTACCTTGTAACACTGCAACATTTGATGTTGCTGACAATACCTCTTTTCATAGGTCTGCCAAGTGTGGCCAGAGTCTATGATCCTGTACCTGGTAAGTGTGATACTGTTGTTTTACAGATCATATATACCCTATGAAAGTTAAGAGCTGCCATTTTGCCTTATGCAAAACTGTTGTGCTTAGCCAGAGTAGAATAGTTCCATGTTACATTTCAGAGCAGTTAACTACAGTGCATAGCCTAGGGAATGACAAGTGTGTATTTATACAAACATTTACATGTTTGCACTTATAGTTATGAGCGACTACACAGCCTGCTATACATGAGGCAATTACTCCAAGATGCCTTTTCAAACACAATAGGGAGATGGTACATACCTGAGGCAGATACTACAACTGGCATATCATTCTCAAGATAGGTGTACTGGGTTTTATGTGTAGTTCTATCACATATACTGTCATATTGCATACCTCATAGGTGTATTGTACTGACATTAACGAGATGCATGTTATAAAGGGCCTGACTTGTCTGTGTATGTTGTTGTGAGTGTGTGTGTTGTGCATGGGATCAGAGATGAAAAGATGAAGAACTTAATGCAGTTGTGGATCCTCATCTGTATGAGTCTGCATGAATTACCATACAAAATAGTGCAGGTGGTAATGTACTGCTTCTGTCTTGCTTCTTATATGTGAACGGGGGGGGGGGGTTGGAGTCTGTCCCCCTTGCAACCTGATGTCAGTGTCTCATTGGACTCTGATGATAATGGTGGCCATAGTGAGGCACAGGTGGGGTTGTTGGGGGCTGAATCTGTCCCAGAGGTTGACATCCCTCTTCTGTCCCTATTGTCCCCGCACACAGTTAGTATGCTCACACATATCCAGTCACCAGAAGCCATAGATACTGGACAGCCAGAGGGAGGTGACATAGTACAGGACAGTGTGAGAACTATGGCGTCCGTGAGTGTAGACACTGGCCATAGCCAGAGAGCTGGTGAGGTCCCACACAGGCAGATTGACAGGGGTGCTCAAAGGAGGACTGCTGCTCATCCACCTACTGTAGCAGGTGTCACATCATGAGTCACTCGACTTATGTTTCGGGCTGTCATGGAGGCCAGGCATGAGCTGAACGCTGCACCAGACAGATGCTTAGGGTTATGGATACAGCACAGTCTGACATCTGTGACTGCCTCCACCGCATTGGTGATGCCCTGAATCATTTTGCTGATGTAGTGGACAGACACTGGGCTGAGACAATGTCTATCTTTGCCCGCATGTTGTCTGTGCTGGAACATCTGGTTGGAGTTGGGCATTGGACAAGTGGCTGTAGCCAGCAACACCATCTGCTGAGAGTCCATGTAGCCATGCACACTCATGCTTCCATAGTGGCAGTACTTCCAGCATTACAGAGGGAAGTGTGCTGTCCACACCATGACATGGCAGGCCATGGGCACATGGTCCTGGGTGGACACATGGGGGACACAAGCCCAGCAGACAGCAGCCAGGATCAGGTACTACCATCGCATCTAACCTTGGGCATGGTGGTGCCCATGCTGCTCCTGGTGAAGCCAGTTCCCGTGTTTGTGGCTGGAGATGGTGAACTGTCCACTCTACTATATACAGTCCACAGCTGTCCACAATACACATGTGTAGGGCTAGCACTGGGCCTGACTGTGTACATGCATACACTCCAACACCACTGTCACATGCAGGTCACCAACAGACACACACGGCACCTCTCCATGGCCCATCTAACCAGCACCCATTCCTGACACACACATGCTGTCAACTGTTTGGAACAGCCTAGGCCTCTGGCAGCCCCACACCACACCCTGTAGATGTGATGATACCTGTGCCACATCCCTCCCATCCATGCCATTGATGCAGGGACAAGCAAATATGTGTCTGATGCACAGGGTGACTATATTACTTTACATGTGTTTGTGTAGTGCAGTAGTGTTATGCCAAGGCAGTTGGTGTGGGCCACAGCAGGTACTGTATGATGGCATGTGTCATGACAACACATCAAACGTTGTGTATTTTTGTTGCCTGATGGTACACAGGTGGTAGTGTTACAGAATGACAGGTGTGTCATGGACCTGTGTATATTTTTGCCCCAGGAGTCTGAGTGGTTCAACTATGGACACATGGCAGCAGTACAGTGGCACAGGATGGCAAGGCAGCACAGCAGAAATATGACATCAGCAAGGTATGCCAGTATATGTGCATGGCTCTGTAGGTGCATATGTATAGAACAGTGTGTCAGGGATAATGTGGACAGTCAGTGCCATCATGCTTTCATACCCTGTGACAAAGTCTGCTACCCTTGATACGTGTCACCTGGGTATTCTGCATGTACATATCTAGACGGTGGTGGACATCAATTATGCTTTTGTAGATGAGGGCAATTTAGGCCCAGAGGCCAGTCACAGTGCCATAAGTTGCATAACTATTGCACAGAGATAGGCCACATGGGCATGCCTCTAGTGCTGCAAGGGGCTATATTTACACACACAAGTTAGATGCTGTGAGATTAGAATCCCTACCTATCTAGTAATAGACACTATAGCTTACAATACTTATTGCATGAGCCATGGAGTTTATCTGATGTCAGAGTGTCAGCCAGCACTCTTAAGGTGGATGGCATCAGCTGGCCTTGTAAAGGAGGCCAATGTTGAGGCCAGGAGCTAGTCACATGGCCTTAAAATGCATAACCATTGCACAAAGATAAGCCAGATGGCCATGTCTGTAGTGCCGCAAGGGGATATATGTACACACACACACACACACACACACACACACACACACACACACACACACACACACACACACACACACACTCAAACATACACAGAAGTTGGATGATGTGAAATTAGAACCCCTACTACTGTTGCACACTACAGCTTGCAGTACTTATCACATGCATCACAGAGTTTATCTGATATTAGGCTGTCAGCCAGTGCTCTTAAGGTGGATGACATCAGCAGGCCTTGTAGAGAAGGTAGTTTAGAGGCCAGCAGCCAGTCAAAGGGCATAAAATGCATAGCATTGCACAGAGATACTGTTACACACTACAGCTTGCAGTACTTATCACATGCGCCACAGAGTTTATCTGATATTTGACAGTCAGTGTTCTTAAGGTGGATGACATCAGCAGGCCTTGTAGAGGAGGGAATTTAGAGACCAGCAGCCAGTCACAGGGCCATAAAATGCATACCACTGCACAGAGATAGCCTATATGGGCATGTCCATAATGCTCTGGATGATATATTGATACACACGCACAGAGTTGGATGATGTGAAATTAGATCCCTACCTAGCTAGGATTGCAGACTACAGCTCACAATACTTATTGCATGTGCCACAGGTTATGTCTGTTTCACATGTTGATGCAGGCACAGTACTTGTGGAGTACGCAGAGTGGCCTTGTGCTAGCATGTGTGACCTGCAGAGTGATACTGCTCGGTACTGTTATTCATAGGTGTATACTAGGCTAATGACCCTGGAGCCTTTACAAGCCTAGCAAATAGAAGTGCCCTGGCATCATGCCACCTGACATTAGTTCCCAGTGCCTCTATCAAGTAGAGCCACTGGAGTGATCCCCGGAGTGAACTTTTTATTACCTATCCACTCATCAAGATTTCTCTTGAAGAGGGACAGCAAGGTGCTCTGCTTCACATGTATGAGAAGTCTATTCCAGAGCATGGGCAGTCTCTGGGTGAGGAACCTGTCCCTCCAGCATGTTCTGCTGATTGTGATAATGAGGATGAGGTCTCTAGACCATGTGGTGCAGAGGGGTTGGGATTTCTTTAGATGTAGCATTTCTAACAGAGCTGGGTCAGGCATGACTTTGTAAGTCAAGCAGAGATCGCCTCTAAGTAGGCAATATGAGACAGAGAATAACTAGAGTCTTCTGAGTCTGTGTAGGACAGGTGTTTAATGCCTAGAATCCTCTTTGTGAGGTACTTCTGTGGCCTCTCCAGCTGTTGCAGGTGTCTAGTGAGGTACTTGCCAAATGGGGCATTATACTTGATGATTGGTCTAATGAAGGAAGAGTAGAGAGAGACAATGAGCTCTTTCTTCCTGGTTGCAAAACCCTTGGTAATGAGGTGTGCCACATAGAAGGACTTTCTGACCACAGTGGTAATGTGGTGGTTGAAGGAGAGGTTGCTTTCAACCTGCATCCCCAGTTGTCTTATAACACCTTCAGTGTTCAGTGGGCTCCCATCAGTGTGGTAATTAGTGGGAACTGAGTTTTTACCAACAGGGATGACGACACATTTTTTTTTGGCATTAAGCTTAAGGCCATGGTTTCAACACCAGTCTTTGGTCTCAGTGAGGCCTTTCTGTAGGATGTCTGCATTACTTGGAGAGTTAATAATGGCTTCCAGCTTGCAGTCATCTGCGAACTTGGTCAGCCAGAGTCCCTTTGTGCTGGCCTGGACTTCTGAGAAGTAGATGCTGAACAGGAGAGAACCCAGGACCGATCCTTGTGGGACTCCACTCATGACTGGTTAGCTGTCTGACTTGCAGTCTGCTACATTCACACTGTGTGTTCTATCTGTTAGCCAGTTTGCAACCCACCTAGTGATATAGGGGTTGATGCCTAGTTTGGTGAGTTTATCAATAATTCCCAAGTGAGGAATGGTATCAAAGGCCTTGGCCAGATTGAGGTAGGCTGTATGCACTGCCTTACCTTCATCCACAGCCCTGGTGACTGACTCAAAGAAGTCAACCAGGTTGACCAGGCATGATCTCCCTTTTACAAAGCCAAATTGCATGGGTTCTAGAGTTTGGAGATTTCCTGTATCTTTCTTAATCGGGTCCATGATGATATGCTTCATAGCTTTACATATCAGACTCGTCAGGCTAATGGGATGGTAATTCCCAAGGTCTGTAGTTGCTCCCCCTTTATGGAGTGGGATGAATGTAGCAGTGCACCATTCCTGAGGTGAGCCTGTGACTGAACAGGGCACACAGATGTGGTGCTGGTTCACTTTGTAGTTCATGTAGAGCACAGCCAGGGATATTATTGGGTCCCATGAAAGCATTTTCTTGGCCTTGGACAATGCAGATTTTACCTGTGCTGCAGTAATGCTGGGTGCCTGGCATTATTCCGGTATTGTGATTGGTCCTTTGGGGGGGTAAACTTGGCCAGTATTTTGGCGATATCTGTTGGCTCAGTATAAGAGGTACCATTGTGCAGTAACTCAGAGCAAATCTGGGTATTGCAGTGGAGGTTCTTGATGTAACTATAGAAGGCTTTGTGATTGTTTTTAGTGTCTGCCACAATTCTGCCTTCATAGCTGGCTTTGGAGGATTTGATGAGGGATCTCAACATTTTGTTGAGACTAATAAGGGAGTTTTTCCAGTCTTGGGACTTCACCTTTTTCCTGCAACAGTTTCTTCCTTCTGTTGTAGTTTATTAATGGCAGAGGACCACCAAATTGGCTTCTTTTTTCTGGAGGAGAGCGTCTTGGTTCTGTTGGGTATGGCTAGTTCCATGCATTTATGTACATGTTCATACAGTGCATTGGTGTATGATTCAGCAATCATGCAGCTATTTTCCATTGGCATGGGTGCCGTGAAGTTAACCACCTCTGTTTTAGGAGCCCAAAGTCAGCTTTGAAGAAATTTTTCAAGGTGGTTACCTTTGCACTGGGTGTGGATGAGATGTGCATTTCCATGGTGATTAGTTTATGGTCAGATCTGACCAGGGAGGGCTTGACTATTGATGCATAGCAATAGTCACCCATGCTAGTAATAACCAGGTCAAGGATGCTGCTTCCTCTAGTGGGGGTCATAATGAGCTGGTCCATGGTATTGGAATTGATGAATTCCAGGAAGTGTTGGGCCAGTGTATTGGTGCTTGAGTAGTTTTCCCAGTTGATGGAGGTGTAGTTGAAGTCTCCTAGTATGAGAATGTTGGGTTGGACGTTCATAGATTCCAGGGTGCTTAGGAACATGGAGTGAGAGTCTAGGGACATGGTTAGGGACCTGTAGCAGGCTATGACCTGGATCGCCATCTTACCCAGTGTTATTTTACCTGAAGTATCTCAGGTGCATTATGCTGTGCTACTAGTCTGGAGGTGTGCATATCCTTTATGAATATGGAGACATCATTGCCTTTGGAGCTTTGGTCCATGTTTCAGGGCCGAAAGGTATGGAATGAGTTATAGCCTGGTAGCTCAGGGGTGCTTTCTGCTGCTTTAAACCAGGTCTCCTTTACAGCACAAATGTTGTTGTTCTCCATTTTGAGGAGTGCTTCGAGCGAGTGCATCTTGAAATTTAGACTTCTAGGGTTGAGCAGTATCACTCTCAGATTGCATTTATTTGTAGCTGTTATGATGGTAATTTCATCTTTGGAATACCACCTAAAAAGGCACTATAGGGGTGACAAGAACCATAACCAGTACCCAGAAACCCAGGGGTGACAGATGCAGGCCATCTCTGGCAAAGCATGGAGGTCTGTCTCCCCTTAGAATGACAACAGAAACTTAGCCAGTTGTTGAAGTCAATCATTTTTTGTTTGTACTGCGGTATCATTCTGGGTGATGGTAGGATACTGCTCAGAGCTAGGGTCATACCTGCCTGGGCCACATAATCTGAGAGCTCCACCATGTCTCTTTTCATGTAGTCCAGGGAGGTGCGTCTCAGGTCATGCACACCCACATGGACAATGACAGAGTCATACGTGTCCTTGTTGTGGAGTGACCTGAGTGCGTGTGTTATATGTCAGATTCTGGCACCTGATAGACAGCTGACTGTTACCTTCTTATTCAACCTAGTGAGTGGGACATCTGTGTGCCTCATGATTGAGTCACCTATGTTTAGTGTACTGGGCAAGGTGTTTAGCCGTAGGGGCTTAGGTTGAGAGGCACACTGTGGAGGTGAGCAATGTGCCCTGTGGTTTGTGCTGTGTTGTGGGGTGGAGTGCATTTCTGTCTTGGAGGTCTCTGCTGTTTGGGTGAATTTCTGTTGAGAGCCTCCACAAAGGTGGTGTGTGGTTTGTGTTTTTATGTGGGAGCTGTGATGGTGGGTGTTCTGTAGGGTTATGTGTTCCATGTGGTGTGGTGCAGGTGTTGACCTTCTCCTCTTGACCAGCTAGTCCGGTCTTGACTGGAGAGTGCATAGCTTCCAATTTGGTGATATAGGTGCGTCTCTCACAAGTCTGAGGGTTGGGAGGTAAGAGGTGAGGGTTGTTAGTGTACATGAAGCAGCTGCTACACTGCCTCAGAATGCCCAAGTGCACCAGGTTATTAGGAGAAAGCACAGGAAACTGCCCTTTAATCATGCCAGGAGGGGTGGTCATAACTACTAAGACTGGTGCTATTTCCATGAAGAATGGATAGTGCTCATGGCACTTAGGTGTGCTACAATAATTGCTACAAAAACTTGTTGAAGTGCAAAGTGATTAAGCTATTTGAAGTGCAAGAGAGAGAGAAAGAACTAGCAAGATCTAAGGGAAAAACTGAAGAGCAGACTTTCTGGCACCAGTAATAGTTTACCTCAGCTTGGTACCACTGCGCGGAGCTTAAACAAGCACAAACGTGGGCTTTTAAACCAGAAAGTTGAAAGGGATGGAAAACTGCCCAAACGGCCAATAAACTACAATTTCTGGGCCAGAAACCACTCCCGTTGTAGTAGATAGGCTACCTAGTGCTTATCACTCCCACTGATAAACTAGAAGGCTTCCCTCCAACACAAAAAGGCTTGGGGGGCTCAGAAGCTTACAAACAGTCCTAGATACAGTAAATGTGTATCTGGACTAGACTAGTACAGGAAAGGTATAAAACAAGCGCAAACACGGGCTTTTAAACCAGAAAGTTGAAAGTGATGGAAAAACTGCCCAAACAGTCAATAAACTACAGTTTCTGTGCCAGAAACCACTCCTCTTGTGGTAGATAGGCTACCTAGTGCTTATCACTCCCACTGATAAGCTAGAAGGCTTCCCTCCAACACAGAAAGGCTTAGGGAGGCTCATAAGCTTACAAACAGTCCTAGATACAGTAAACTGCTATCTGGACTAGACTAGTTACAGGAAAGGCGTGAAACAAGCTTAGAACTTTTTTTGTTTGTTTTTTTACAAAAAAGCAGCTAAAACAGCAGTAAAAACAATTAAAATGCAGTGCAAATTAGCACACGAGTGTAGCAATATTAAAGCAAATACAGTTTAAATAAATGCAATTAAGTGCAGAAAGCAGTAAGTTAGGAAAAAATCAAAATGGATGCACTTGGAGTATCAGAAAACTATGCCAGCAAATATATAAATAATTTATTCAAGCAAAAATTAAGACAGTGCAGAGCTCTGAACAGTTAAAATGTGCCAAAAATATACTTATCAGCTCTATATTTCCAGATTGTTTGAGAAGCACACGCAGTCAGAACACAAGGAGAGTCTAGCAATGGTATGCAGGACTTTATGGAGAGAAGGTTTTGATAAGGGTTTGTCCACAAGAGTGTAGACCACAAGAACCTTCTTAAATGTAAAGTAACTCGCCTGAAGCACAAGTGCTAAGACCAAAGCTTAAAATGCTTAGAATAACAGATACATTTAATTAGGCTACTAATAAGCAGTATTAAATGCAGCAGAATAAAAGCACTCAAACACTTAAGAGCACACAGCAAAAATAAGGTAATAAAGTATGAAGAACACAATTATACAATAAAAGCAGATGTTTAAAGTGTACAACTTTTTTTAAAGTGGAGAAGGCGGAAACAGAAGTGTTCAAAGTCAAAGAACCAAGGGGGTAGTCCTGCCCAAATAATCTCACTGCACTATGTTGAGTGATCAAATGAGATTAGACTGGGAGTAGTGACCAAGATCAGATTTACAGCAGGAGTGGGTAAATCCAAAGCCACCAAGTTTAAGACTACAAGAACACTTGGGAGGGAGGGTGGGGAAAAAACAATGTAGACAAGAACGAAGGACAGAAAAAACAGTGCAGACAACAACAAAGGACAGAAACAACACAGAAAATATATAAATAATAAAGCAAATGTATAAATACAGCACAGTGCAAACTGAGTTGCTATTTGTAGTTGTTATTGTATCTAGTGTCCTAGGGGTGGGATACCTGGCAATATTCCTGCTATGTGTGCACACTTGCCACCCTGTCCATATGTGTCTGTTTGAAGTTTGATATCCAGACATGTGGCCAGGGACAATATGACCTGTCCAAGGCATATGCTGCAGCCATTGTACATTACACCACCTGCGTGCCTGTGTCTGTCTATAGAGTGACAGTCCGCAGGCACAGGGGTCTGTGGATGAGTAGTTTGGGAACTGTTGCAGCCTTGGTCTGGTTCCATTGGACAACTGTTGTGATGTGTAAGTGCAGATAACCCCAGCATTCTGGGGTATGTGGGGACATTCGTACATCTCCACCGATATCTATATAAATGTTTATAACAAGGATGTCTCCTTAAATGTTGTTGTTTGTGTGTGTGTGTGTGTGTGTGTGTGTGTGTGTGTGTGTGTGTGTGTGTGTACATTATGTACACATCAAGCCTACCTTGACCTCGCCAATGCGTTCAACACCATTCCCCACTCAGGTATTATAGAAAAACTCAGCAGCCTGAACATAAACCCCTACGTCACGAGATGGTTGCCAACTGGCTTACAGACAGAACTCACGCGGTAAGAATAGCAGGCTCCAGGTCTGACTCTAAACCAGTCACAAGTGGTGTCCCCACAAGGCTTGGTCCTGGGACCCCTACTGTTTGGCATATACTTCTCAGAAGTACAGGCAAACACAGGAGGACTATGGCTAACCAAGTTCGCCGATGACTGCAAACTGGGAGCCATAACTGATTCTCCGTCTGACACAGACATCCTCCAAAAAGGCCTTACTGAGATGGACACCTGGTGTCAAAGTCATGGCCTCAAGCTAAATGCCAAAAAATGCATAGTCATTACATTTGGGAAAAACAAAACACCCACGAATAATCACATAGGTGGCAGCCCCATTAATATAGAAGAGGTAATAAGAGATCTGGGGACCCAGGTAGATAGTAATCTCTCTTTTGACAATCATATTGCCAAAGTAGTTAGTAAATCCTTCTATGTGGCCCATCTAATTACTAAAGTGTTCGCATCTAGAAATAAAGAGGTTATAGTGCCCCTCTACTCGTCACTCATCAGACCCATCATAGAGTACAATGCCCCATTTGGGATGTACCTCACAAGACACTTCCAACAGCTGGAAAGACCACAAAAGTATCTCACCAAGAGGATTACTGGCCTCAAAATATGTCCTATGCAGACTGACTGAAAAAACTCTGGCTGTACTCAGTGGCATATCGCTTACTCAGAGGTGATCTCTGCCTGACTTACAAAGCCATGTCCAACTCAGAATTTATGGACATGCTCCACCTAAAGAAATCCAAGTCACTGCGAGCTACGTGCTCTAGTGAGCTAAACCTCGCCACAACAATAAATAGAACATGCTGGAGGGATAGATTCCTGTCACAGAGACTCCCCATGCTTTGGAACAAAATTCCTAACTACATTAGGCAGAGCCCCTCACTAACACTCTTCAAGAGAAACCTTGACAAGTGGATGGGTAGCAGAAAATACACCCCTGGGATCACTTCATTGGCTCTGCTTGACAGAGGCTCAGTTAATTAATCAATGGGGTAGCAAAAGCCGACAAACTCTGGCTAGGCTTATAAATGCCCGTGGGCATATAACCTAGTACCTACCTATGAACCTATGTAGAGTCTATGTATCATTGTACTTTATATAGCTATATATGCATCTTGTTATATAGCTATATATGCATCTTGTTATCATATATATATATATATATATATATATATATATATATATATATATATGCCACATACTGATAGATACACTCAACAAGCATGACGGGGATAAGGAGAGACAGGGATGTATACGTAGCTGTATGTATGTACAGACATATTTCCACATAGCATGTCTTTGGGTGGTAGAGGCGACAGACTTGGGCTCAAGTTAGCTAAGTGTAGGAGCATGCCCACTGTGACTGTCAGTACTTACACGGTGACTCCAGGCCAGAGCTATCTGTACTCCAGTCCGGGATTATGTGTGCTGCAGGCCATTGGCTGCTGCACCTGTTACCACAGTGCTGCATTTCCCTGATATTGTCCAAGGCATTCCCCACCTGATTGCTGACCTTAATATATGACTCATACCTGACAACTGTACAGAGCTTCACAGAATGTCCAGCAATTTGCCTCATATGCTTGGTCCGTTTTACATAACATTGTAGTTTTCTGACAAATTAGTGGCAAATTAGTGAAGATTGCAATCAATAAATGACAGACATTTGAGTTTCAGACTCCATACACATCAGATTCATGGCTGCACCTCTCAACTGTACAGATTTTTGCAGAATGGCCAGATTTTTGACTCATATTTTTGGTTCATTTTTTATAAAATTGTGGTCTTCTGGCAAACTAGTGGCAAATCAGTAAAGACTGAAATTAGAAAATAATGAAAGGCATTTGAGTTTCAGACTTCATGCCCATCAATAAGTTCATACAAATGCAAAACCTGTTATTCTATCAACTTTCTAAGTTTGTAAGAGCAATATTTAACATTGTCCCTATTTTTGGCCCTTTGTCCCACTTTTATTTATGGTTTTGTTCAGATTTCTTGCTCTAAGAGATTGAAAGGTATGATTCATGCTAATGCGAGACCTGTTATTCTAACAACATTCTATGTTTGTAAGAAAATATTTAAAACCTACCCTATTTGTGGGCCTTGGTCCAACTTTGGCCAGATTTCCTGCTGTGAGAGGTTGAGAGGTTCAGAGGTATGCTGTGACTGGGGTACATGATGTAACACCACACACAGGGTGACAGTCTGTTTACCTCTTCCTATACATGTTTTTGCAGAATGTCCAGCATTGGGTCCCATATGTCTACTCTGTTCCTCATACATTTGTGGTTTTCCAGTACTATACTGTAGACAGCAGTCACTAAATTGTTATAACTACTGAGAAATTTCAGTTTTGCCCTTTACATCCTGCAGCTAATCTGACATGTCGCAGCCTGCTGTTATATTAGCCACCTGCTAAGTTACTCAGAATGTGTATAATGTCTGTCTGTAGGTATGGCCCTTTGTCCCCCATTCACTCTGGCTTTGTCCAGCTTTGTTGCAGTAACAGATGGAGGGGTTATGACAGTCTATGGAAATACCACCAAATGACTGCCTCACATGCAAAAGATGTTGGATGTTGCCAGATTCAAAACATCAACATAATCTCCCACGCTACTGCCCCTGGCCCAGTGAGCCACGCCAGTTGCCAGACAGAGGGGTTTCATTCCTCACACTATCAACAACATACAGGATTTGTCTGATCTGCTACTATATCATTGCAGACTTACTGTTACAACAGTTGGGGAACACTGATGTATTTGGGGTGGGGGATGACCACCCCATGCTCTGCTGGCACAGACAGTCGTGCGACTCTCCTGTGACCCCACTGTTTGGCATCTCCCTTGAATAATGCCGTGGAGTTTCCAGCCATGTGGCCTAATGGATATTATGGGGCACAAACTAGTGAACAGAGTACCTGTTGTCCCAAGTGGCTGTTAGATCTGTACATGTAGCCCAGTAGCCCACTATAGATCTCTGCAATTAGCCCAATAGCACACTATATATAGCACACTATATTCCCTTGCATACATGCGGCAGGTCCATACATATGCTACCATAATGTAATACCCCTTACAAGTCTTGTATAGGAGACTGACTTACCTTGCGAATGCAGCAGATGACAGACCTGTAGTTCTGGGCTACCTCTTTCTGATGCACGTAGTCCACAGCCAATACATGGTGAGGTACAGGTTGTGTGGTCTGGCTGGCATAATTTTTATTAATCTGTATGTGAGTCATAGTAAGGTGTCTGTCCCTAGGGCTGTAGGTTGTCAGTACATGTGCTATGCATTGTCTCTTGGCCAAGGCCAGGGTATATTGGGCATGCCTACGTCTGCCTACAGGGACAGGCTCATGGGGTTCCTCCTCTGTGTCTCCCTGTGGGTGCAGCTATGGTGACTTAGGCACTGGTGGTGGGCTGTGTATCCCTTCTCTTTGTTGATCCTGCTGCAGCTGTTTCTGCAAGATCATATTGTTTAGCATGGCACATACTTTGAATATTTGTGCACATGTGGCTGGAGAGTACTGTAGGGCTCCACTAGATATACTGAGGCACTGGAACTGTGTCTTCAACAGCCCAAATACATGCTCCGTGATGTTCCTATTTTGTGCATGTGCCTCATTATGACATTTTTTGGTGGGTGGGTGTGCATTTCTGATGGGGTGTCATCATCCACGGTTCCAATGAATAGCTAGCATCCCGCAGATAATGGCCATGTGGGATGTACCCCCTAGCAAACATCTGGTACAGTTGTGATGCATGCCAGATATGGAAGTCATGATAACTGCCAAGGCTGCCAGCACACACATTCAGGATAATGCCCTGAGCATTGAACATGACCTGGCAGTTGATGGAGTGGATTCTACTCTCCTCACTGGGTGGTGCCTTGATGTATACATGAGTGCAATCAGTGGCATCCGTACCTCAGGGTAGTGTGCTATATGGTTGAAGAGTCGCATACTGCTGGCCCTCTCCTCAGGGTGTTGGGGAAATTTATGTGGTCACTGACATGTGGTAGCATGGCATCCAGGAACTGGTGGAGTACCCAGAAAGCAGATGCCTGTGAGACCTCCATCATGTCCCCAGCTGGTCTTTGGAAAGTACCTGCAGCTCGTATCCTAAGGGCTACACATACCTTTGTTTCCACTGGGATGGGTAAACCTCCACTGGCTCTGGGTCTGAGCTGAGGGCTGCAGAGCTCAGTGAGCTCTTGTAGTATGTCCCTGTCCACCCTGTTGTGCTCTACAATCTCCAGCTCATGCAGCTCCTGGTAGGTTACCCTGGG
Organism: Protopterus annectens; assembly: GCF_019279795.1. Classification (NCBI taxonomy): domain Eukaryota; kingdom Metazoa; phylum Chordata; order Ceratodontiformes; family Protopteridae; genus Protopterus; species Protopterus annectens. The sequence continues at coordinate 632,697,367 of NC_056739.1, forward strand.
TCTGAACACTCTTCTCCTTCTCAGTCTGGGCCTATTGTCAGCTAAAGCAGCAGCAGCACTGACCTCAGCATCTAGCACATACAGATGTAGCAGCCCTTAGCATTCTCTCAGTTAAAATTCCAAGTCTGTACTCCACTGGTGCGGAGTATGGGGGAAAAATCAAATTGTAGGGTGTATGCATTCTTTATAGTGCTCTGCCCTAGGGACAGCTTGTGTGATTGGCTACCTATGATGCATTCCACCTGCCAAGTACATTATTAAGGGGTTTTAATGACCTAGTTTAAATGCAATGGGGGTCAACAGTAATTAATATATCATTGGCTTTCCCAGCCTTTTTTTTTTGTTTTTATACAGCCTTCCCTGCTCATCACTGCTGTGCAGCATGCAAACCCATGCTACAATGATAAAAAATGCTCAGCAGTCACTAGACACACTCCCACAGCCGGGCATGCTCAGCACAGTGATGCACTGTGCAAACATGCTCAAACCCACTGAAACATGCACCCTGAAGGTAAACAAGGCTTAGCAGTCACTGGACCCACACCCCCTGCTGAGCAGAGCACTGTGCCACACAAACAGGTGCCACTGAGCTCCAATGAGCTTAAGAAATGCAGACACATCTCCTCTTGATGTCAGCTACCTCTTCTGTGCACACCAACATGGTTCTGTGCCTACACAGATGGGATCTGCGGACACACATACCCATTTGTGCTATTCAGTAAACCCAACTCATTTGCATACAGACCCTGCATAATACCTGAAAACTACATGGTTCCAGGTCCTGCCTCATTAGCAACCACAGCAGTCTACCATTGTACATACTCCATGCAAGGCCCTATAATGCATTACTGTCACATAATAATAAATCTGGTTTACAACTCTTTATTTATTTTTTCTTTATGAACGCATGTTTGCACACTGCGGCACACTCTGGAAACATACCCCAAATATAAAAAAAATTAATTTAATTTAAATTATTTTCCATATGGCTTTGGATACATGGTGGATAGTTATGCACATATCTATGTCTTCTATGCTATTTATGCCATTTTAACTGCACTTTTACAGCCCCCAGTGTCAGTTTTACATCCTGTACATGAAATTTTTCCATATACATTACGGACACCAACATGGGGTCTGCAGGACTGCCTTTTTGCTTGCTGGATCGCTCTACCACCATAATTTGCATGCAATTCACCTACTTATGAGGTGATTTGCATGCCACAGACACTTCCATGTTTGCACGCTTGTGCATGCCCCTTAGCATGATTTACTGGGTCGCACATCTGCTTGCTTCCGTGTAAGTACTGTGACACTATGCCTACATGGAAAAACAGTCCATGTAGGCTTTATTAAATTCCCTCCACCATCTTTTATGGCCTAGACATAAAGTAATTTCATTTCAGTTATTTTTCTGAAGTTTGCTGTTGGACTGAAATTAATCTCCTCTATCCCAGATTCCACTGTTAAAATATATACATTTAAACAGTTACAATAGTGCGTGTACATTTCTGCTCTCTTCCAGTGTGGCACACTCTGGAGCCATTTTAAACAAAAGCATTTTACGAATACCTTTTCAACACACACATGTCTGTACAAGCAGTTCGATATACACATGGCATACAGTTCTAATACATTTGTAACACAAGCATCTTATATAAATAATTTCAATATTCACAAATGACATATAATTATTTACAAAATTCCACCTAGCTAGACTGACAGCATCTCCTTTCATCACATATCTCTACAAAGATAGGCCACAATGAAAGGTTTAAATATATTTAATAATAAATAATAAAGAACAATAAAATGCTAAGTATATATTCACAGTGACATTAGAGTTCAAATCACAGGAACTATTTCAAACAACATTGAAGGACAGGCTCAAACAAATAAAGAAAAAGAATATCTTAACTAAGCCTCACTATATTCCTGACTGAATCTAAGAGAATCAGTATTCCCTACCTACTTAATAGAGCAAGGCCGGTGATGTGGTGAATGGTCCTTCTTGTTGTCAGGCCCAAGACAGAATACAGAATGCCCTATCTCACCAAGAGACTTCTCAAAAGATATCTAAAATATTATCTCTGGGATAGCTGGCAGAATGACATCACTTCTGATCATCTGACTTCTAGTTCCCATGCAATCCCCCTTTGCTGGAAGCTGGCAGGACTTAGCACCTACCTGTAAAACTACATACACAAGGGCTTTTGCTCAGATCTGCGGCAGGTACTGGACGTCATAAAACAATTGCATACCTCCACACTTCCAGAATAGTAACTAGTTCACCCCAAAGACAATACAGAAAGCTTTCTAGTACATACTTTGTGTCTCTGGCTGCAGTGAAACCTGTGAGATAGCATCTTTATGGCCTAGCCTATAAAGTGATTTCATTTCAGATATATTTTAAAGTTTGCTGGACTGAGGGTAATATCCAAATTTCCAGTTTCCTCTATTAAAACATATACATTTAAACAGTTATAATAGTGCTTGTATATTTATTTTATTTATTTATATTTCTGTTATCTCCAGGAAGGCACACTATGGATACGTTTCAAACGCAAGCACTTTACAAATACCTTTTCAAACACAAACGTCTGTAAAAATCAGTTCGATATACACATGACATACAGTTCTAATACATTTGTAACACCAGCATCTTGTATAAATTTATTTATTTAACATTTGTTTACCAGGAAAGTCCGACTTGGAATGAAGCCAATTTTCAGCGGAGGCCCAGGGAGAAATGCTCCAGATGCATGTCTTTGTAATGTGGGAGGAAACCGGGCCACCTGGAGGAAATCCACACGACTGCAAGGAGAACATGCAGACTCTGCACAGAAGGCACCCCAGCTGAGAATCATACCAGAGAACCTCTTGCTGTGAGGTGACAACATTACCGCTGCACCACTGCTCCATCCAATCCATTTGATATTCACAAATTATATGATTATTTACAAAATTCCAGCTAGCTGTGCTGGCAGTACCTCCTCTTGTCACAGAGCACACAAGATATTGCATGATAACTAAAAGAATCAATCAGAAGAGGTTAAAAAGGATTAGAAAGAGAGATTGGATAAGCAATTCACAAAAAAATAATGGATATATATATATATATATATATATATATATATATATATATATATATATATATATCTCCCAAATAGGCAACACAGTGTAGAAGATTTAGGATCTTTGCTTGGAAGTGTTTAAATAGGTATTTTTATACTCAAAGTAGACTCAAAAAAATTCTTCCTCAGGTAGATAGCAAATGCTGGAGGTGTGATGGGGAGAAAAAGGTTACTGGGAACGTATTTTCTAGGAGTGTAATGAGTTGGCAGACTTTAACGATTCCCTGCAGGCTGCTCTGTCAGAGATACTGGATGAGCAAATTGGTATAACTAAGAAAATTATTTTTTTGAGCTATGATACAGAATTGGAATTGTCTAGACATAGTAAGGCCTTGCTGAGTCTAATTATAGTGGCTGCCAAAAAGCAGTTACTAGAAAATGAAAATTAAAGTCTAAACCAACTTTACTAGAAGTAGTAACTATAGTAACAGAGGTAAAACACATGGAATAGCTTTAGAAAAGAGTAGGAGCAAATTACATAGGAAAAATGGGAACTGTCGGAACAATACTTGCAGAGGAGGAACACGGTTTAAAAGAAGGCCGGATTTGAATGAGCTATGTATTGTTTGACTGACAGTGACTGGATAGATTATAAGTGATGTATAATGTTTGCAACTACAATTATGTCAGCATGGTTTGTAATGTATAATGTTTGCAACTAAAATTATGTTGATATGATTTGTTTTCATCAAATAAATGTATGCTTGCCTATGTCATACATGATAGTTTAATAAAGATGTTTCTTGTTTAGAAAACATAATCAGATAATAAGGTGTACATTGGAAACTACTGATTGAAAGGTAATGCTGAGCACTTTAGTGTCACAGAACCCTGAGAAAACACATCACTCACATGCTTTCCTTGCAGAAACAGAGATACCTACTGCAAACATAACATTGCTTAAGAAGTAGCATGGGATAGATAATTTCTTTATTCAAGGAGTATAGAAAAGGTAAGGGAAGAAACAGAGCTGAGGGATTACATGAATATACGGAAAGGGGAAGAATAAAACTGTGAAAGACAAGATGAGATAAATAAGGAAAGATGGTCTGGAATATGTTGGCTTTGAGGCTACAAATGTTCCAATAAATTCTCTGGGAGTGGCTGTGGTATACAGACCACCACTTATGAAATAAGACCATAATGAGATGCTTACAAGTCTGATTACAGCTGGTTAAGCAGAAGAACTGCTGCATTTAAAGATGATTTTAGGTTTCTTTTATTTGATTATGAAATGGAGTTATACAAGGTAAGGTAGTAAAGGAGAAAAAATATGTATTTTTATCAAAGTCAAAAGTCAAGGAGAAATGAGAATTTCCAAAAAGAAAAGGAAGGAAAACTTTTATATATAATTCTCACTATATGGGGGAAATTATATAAAGTAGACAGTTGTTATTTCATCATATTTTGTGAGTGTGTGCATGTGTGTGAGGGTGTCTGTCTGTGCATCATATATATGTAAATAAATATAGAGAGATGGACATACTGGACAGTTTTTATCAAGCCACAGTGTTGTTACATTCCTTGAATTACTATGCTGTAAATGTAGAGCTCTAAGACAAAGGTGGTCACCAATTGTTGCATATTATGGTGAAAGATGATATAGAGGGTTGTAGAAACAGAGGACAGAGCAACATTTGTAGGAACATATTAAGGAAGAAGTAAAAACATATAACTGAAGTCTTGTATTGGGCAAACAATAAAATGTGAAATGAGTGAGTAACTATCCTGGCTAAAGACTGAAGAGTGATAAATGGGAATAGTAATCCATAAAGTAAAATACGAGACAAATAAGATAACCTAGTAAAATTCTTCGGATGCAGCTGGAAAGGAGGATCTGGCAGTATACTGTCTTACTTTCAAATAAGTGCATATGGATAGATGTTTGCGAATGCTACAGATAATATAGAAACACAAAACAAACTCATTACTTAGAGATGGATGACATGGCAGCCCAGAAATGTTGGACAGGTTATAAATTGAGACAAATGGTCACTCATAAAAAGAAGTCAAAAAAGAACCTGAGAGACTTCAGAGAAGTGGCAGGATACTTATTACTTATCCTCTTTTATTCTCAAAGAGACAGACGTGGTGGTAGGTGAAGCATTAGAAACCTGTACACTCTGCCCTTGGAAGTGACCAGGAAAGAGGATGGTAGTTAAAGTGTACAAGAATAAATCTAGAAGGGAACCAGATAACTACAGTCCTGTTAGGCTTTCCTCTGCTCCAAGGAAGATTACACAAAATATTCAAAAGGTCTGGCTAAAAGATTTCTTGAATGAAAGTTTCCTTGCAGATAGACAACAGCAGATGTCGTGTCAGTTCATCTCGGTCAATGTCCATGATGAGATTACTGCTGAAACTGGCAGACACCCCAATAGATGTGTTTTACGTGGACTTTAGTGAAGCCTTTCACATTTTATTTCACAGGAAGTCAGTGGGAAAGGTAGGGGTACACACAGAGAAAATTAACTGAGAAGATGCAGTGATTGTCAGTCAAGAGGAATATCTAGATAAAGAGTGTCTCAATGTTAAGTATTCTGACAGTTCTGTACATCATGTTTGCATCATTCTATTATTGTACAGAGCACTGGTAGGATTGTATGTAGATATCTAAGCCCAGTTCTCATGACTGTATAGAAAAAAAGGAAGAATAAGCGGCTGGTAGGATGTGACATAAAGTTAGCAAAGTGATGGAGACAGTAAAGTGTCAATGGTCTCAGGAGGTGTTTCAAAAAGCTAGCATGTACATGGGAAGAAAAAAGTGCAGGGATGCAATATATGCACATTGCTTTACTGGACAGGAGAGAAGTATGTTTATGGAGAAACAGAAAGGAGCCAGAAGTCTGATAAGTTAGAGTGTAATCCAAACAACAGTCCATGGGGATACAGGTCAGAAAATCAAAAATATCCAAAATATAAACCATAACAGATATCCAACCAACACAGCTGAGGAAAAGGCAAAAAGTTTAATAAAAAAACAGTAAAATAAAAAAAGAAAGTTTAGCACTTTCACTGCTACAAGTAGCTTCTTCAAACCATATAAAAAAATCTATCTACAACACTCCTGTCATAAGAAACAGTGAAAAGCTAATCAGCATAAAAAATCAAAACATATGATACAATCACTCCACCCACTATGATGTGCACTACTACATCATTAATAAACTAACGAGCAGAACCTCAGTGAACCAAACCACTGGCTTTCAGCACCAGCTCACTCTGTTTAGTTCTATTACGAATGTCACCACCATAAATGTTAGCTGATACAATCCCTGAAAAGCTAAATCTGAACCTATGTGCAGAGCTGTTGTCCACAACATGTTTCGCTAATGCATTAGTCAGCCTCTTGCTCCTTATATCACTAACATGTTCTGACGCTTCCATATCAACACCTTTATTTTGCTTAAAGTATTCCCCTTCAAAATATATGCAGTTGTGGTCTAGAACTAAACCCATAAAGTCCACTATTAAATTTACCCTTTCATTTGGGAATCCCAACATTTTGTATAAACAATTTGCAAACATATCTAGTCCTTCATCTCTAGGAATACAAGTGAACAAATCCATTACATCGATGGTCAAAAAATGATGTTACTATCCCAAAGCTCTTCCTTTATCCTACCTAAAAAATCCCATGAATTTTTCACTAAATGCTTTATTTTAAATGTTTTTATACACTTTTGTACTGACATGGTGATGGTGTCTTTAAATGCATTTAAGGTATGTGTGATGTCATCATGACATAGGGCTATATATATACTGAATTTTATAGAAGGCCTGTATTCTGATGAAGTCCCCGTTTTGAGGGGATGAAAGCGCTAAATGAATAATTTTAAACTTTATTAATAAATAGTGGTTATTTGTGGTGAGTTCAAGCTGCAAACACTGGTTTCCTTTTTTACTTATTTGTATATGCCAGTCACTGGGGTCGTTGGTTGAACTACTATGGAAAACAGTCATGCAGAACCAATTGAAGGGAATGTTATTTTGCAGATGACTAGTGATGATAGTTCGCATTCAAAGGAATACAGGACATCCAAGTTATCACTTTGGGAAAACTTCTGAAAGGTCTAGCCATTTTAAGGAATTATTTGCTGTTTGAATTTACATGAATTGGGTTATCAACATTATGGTGTTATATTGACAACATAGTCATAGAAATGGACTATACTAGGAAAGTACCCAGAAAAATATTGCAGAATTTTTAAAAGCTGAAGCTGTATCTCTAATCCAGGTAAGATGGCAATTCAGCTGTACAATGCAAATTATTATGGCAGGATGTCAGGTTTTGGCTTAGAATTCAGCTGACTAGAGACAAATGAGGGAATGATGATAAACTATTGTTTTCTTTACAGAAAAAAACAACAAATAAACAAACAAAAACAAGGATGCTTTTTTATTTCAGGACTAAGATACTGGGGCCAGGAACATTTGGAGACTGGATGCCATTAATATAAGTATTCTATTAACATGATTGGGGGTATGGTTTGGCAGATGGCTTATGTAGTGGAAGAACATATAATGTTTGTTATTAAAATGAATATGTATGCGATTACAAGTTTTTTAAGATTTGAAACACTGCTTAGCTGGGTCCACTAGTATCCCAAATTGGCAGGGCTGGCACAAGGTTATTGGTTACTATAAGTGTTATAATTTGTCTGTATTTTATGTGGACCTTGTCAGAAGATGGCTGTTGCAATATTATGATAGGGAGAACATTTCATTTGTAGTTTATGTGTTCATTTTATTTTTAAAGCATTGCAAATACGCTATTTTTATCATTTTTTTTAAATTGATGGGTACCTAGTCCCTCTGACTTTAAATGTCTTGGACACTCTGTACTTAATACCTCTCTTGAGACATGGGCATCACAACAACTTGGCATCATATTGTGTGCATAGTGTTACCTTCAGTTCTGCCATTCTTTGTGGTTAACCCCTCCCCTGATGTTAGACACAAATTGATATTAATACCACAATGTAAGCCTAGCTCAGTGATCACAGTCCAAATCTAAACATATTGTTGCATTCCATTTGTTGTGCCTTCCTATCACAACATCCACAGCCTGGGCCAAACACTTCCGGCCTTTGTATAAACTTACCCCATTCCCTAAGAATGGAAAAAAAAAACAGCTGTCCTTTCTATAGGCCTCTAGAATCTAGGGTGCTAATCAAACCAGAGTTTCATTTCAAAGATGAGAATGCTCCCTCTGCACCAGTGGGACTGCATACAAGGAGATCTCTTCTTCCAAGTTGTTCTCTTTCTGGACACTGACATACTGGGGACCTATTGATCCCCAAAACCAGACCACTTCATGCTGGAAGACTGGGATAAGTTTCCAATGACTTGGATGAGGCCAGGCTCAATGAAATTAAGCGCACTGCACCTGGCAACCAAAAATCTGAAAAATCTGCATCATGGAAATTATTTTTTCCACAAATGGAACAATTTAGAATCTGAATAATTATTTTAGGATCATCAATATGTCTCTCCCTTCCCTGAGACATGGAGATGAAGCTTCTGTCTTCAAAGTGCCATTTCAGCTAGCAGGCTGTGCCTAAAAGACAACTGATGCATGCTCCATTGTCAGATTGGCCTGTAATCATTGAATACCCCAGTATCATTTTATGGCTTCACTTTGTAATGTTGGCAGTTTGACAGCTGTAGGAGCTTTTCTTGATTTTTGAAAGCTCATTTCACCAGTGTATACTGTAGTCAGTGTGCAGTTAGTCAGCTATATATACAGCTTTGCATTGGTGTTTTCATTTTGGTTGTTGCTCTATGTGTGTGGAGTTATTGTATTTAATTTATGAGGATGTGGGGGCAAAGCTTCTCACATCTGGAAGATGTGAGAAGTAAAGCCCTCCCCCCACCAAAATACTGACAGGTATGATGTGGTTTAGCGATCATAAAATAAAACCATTGTAGGTTCATTTGTCTGTTGTGATGGATTATGTGATGTGTGAAGTCAATTGGTGTTATCAGTGAGTTTCTTTCCATATTTTGATGTCAAGCTTTTCATGTGTCAGCATTTGAATATAATCCATTTCATATATTTGGTGACATAGTGATACATCAGTTAATGTTGCTTATTTATATTTCCAGGCTCTATGGTTTGATCCTGACTGCTAGCTATTGTCATTATCCACATGGATTTTCTGAAGTGCAACACTTTCCCAGTTCTTCCAAAGATATGCTGGTTGATTGGTTACTCTGAAATTATGCATTTGTCCTTGCTGTTTTGACTTGTGTTATAGTTGAAAAAGGTCTTTACTTAACTAGTTAACAAGAAAAATAAATGAATAAATAATAGTTCAGCATGTGTCCGTTTGGGCTGGAAAATTAGCAGCTACAGAGAAACAAAAGGGATAGTTAAAATAAGTAATAAAATCTATATGTGGAAACTGCATGTCTGGTTTCACTATGTGGATACTTATCTTTATTTTAGATTCTGAACAATAACAGATTAGATACCCACAAGTGGTGAAACACAGAGAACTGGGCATCTCATGTTAAATACATGCAGGTTTTATTTGGAGGGACGTTAGTTGTAACAGTGCTAGAAGGCATGTTACAGTGTACAAAGTGGAAAGTGGTGTTGTAGTTCCATATTAGTACAATTTTTGAAACTTCCTGCACAGAACAGTGGCAGATTTGGCACAAGTGCATGTGCTATAATGTGAAAATTACAGTGGGGATAAAATACCCCAAATGCTATTACATCATTACTTAGCATATGTGTAGATGGAAGGATCTTGACAGTAAACTAGTAACAGAATAACTATGAAGTAATGATAACTGTGGTCAGTGATACTTTTTTAATTGCTTTTTTGTCCCCTGTTTTTAGGATTACAAGAAGAAAACTATTGTGCATCTGAAAGGGGAAAGGAACTTAAGTAAAACAAGTATGCCTAGTGGAGTGGAGAATACCTTTCAAGCTGAAGAGACAGGAAGGCAAACAGTTATTGTAGGTCAACATCAGTGGTCTTCATTCTGATAGGAGTATCAGGGCATGTGTGCTTGGCTTGATATTTTTTTCAAATCCACTGCTTCAAGTAGCCAGCATAACAAGAGTATTTCACTCATTCAATTTTTGGTGCTTATAAGTTAGCACAAGAGAAGTGCTTATTACTTATTGTTGTTGTGTATGTTATTCTGGTATACAGTTTATCGCAGGTATATACAACTATTGTGTATGTATGTGTATATCTTACCTTTAGTTAATGGGGCTCTTAAATCCCCTTTAACAGGGAGTTTATCGTGGGTATATACAACTATTGTGTATGTATGTGTGTATCTTACCTTTAGTTAATGGGGCTCTTAAATCCCATTTAACAGAGAGTTTATCTCAGGTATATACAACTATTGTGTATGTATATGTGTATCTTACCTTTAGTTAATGGGGCTCTTAAATCCCATTTAACAGGGAGTTTTTCGCAGGTATATACAACTATTTAGTATGTATGTGTGTATCTTAACTTTAGATGTTAAGTTGTCAATCTCGCCTTCATTCTTGCTGGATGGGTTCGGAGCCGATCCTCGGCTCCGACTCGGCACTTGCTTTAGCTCGAGAACTCCTTTTACCAGCTCGAGTCAACCCTATATCCCATGATGCAAGGCGGAACTACCTCAGATCTCGTTTGCCGCTTAGCGAAAGAGGTCTCCTTTGCCAGCTGAGGTAAGAGTTTTCTTAGTCAATTAAGAAAAAGTGTAGTTAGGGGTTTATTTTTCCCTGTTAGTGTTAGTGTAGTCTGTAATTAGTTACAGCCCACCCTATTCCCTATTTTTCAACCTTTTTATAAACTTTTATAAGTTTTAATCTAAAGTAGTTTAGTCAGGCCTAGTTCCCTTTTGTTATCCCTTCCTGTGTGTTTGTGTAAGGGATTAATTTGTGTGTTTGTTGGGACTGTTTGTGTTCTATCCTCCTAGGATGTCAAAAGAAGGCAAGGTCTCAGGCTTCAAGAAGTGTGACCAGTGCTGTCAGAAAATGTCTCTGACAGACGGTCACACTTCTTGTGTTTATTGCCTGGGGCCTTTGCACCTGCAGGACTCCTGTGCGTTGTGTCATGCTTTTAGCCAGAGAGTCCTGCAGGAAAGGAGGAACAAACTCATCCTCCGAGGTTTACTTAAACCTGAAGGTTCTCCTCCTAAATCAGGGTCAGGAAAACCTCTTAAGCCACCGAAGGCTCAGGCTACAGTGTCCAAGCCTCCTCCGGTGGCTCCGGCTCCGTCGAAGCCGATATCGGCTCCGGCTGGAGTCGATACTTCTTCTACTGAGTAGTGGGTCTGGCCGGCTGGCTCCGATACCCTGACTACTGTGGCCTTGTCTGCTCCGGCTGGAGCCGACACTTTATCCAGCATCGGAGCCGAGAAATCCTCGGCTCCACCTGGAGTTCTAGGGACTTCGGCTCCGATGGCTTCGACCCGTAAGAGATCTCGGTCCCCCTCTATTATGAGTATCCACTCGGCTCCGGGATCTCCTCTTTTGTCGGAGCGGAGCCATCGGAGCCGATCTTCGAGATCTTCCAGGCTGTCTGACCACGACTTGGAGAGGGTGGTAAGCAGGCTGTTGAAGTCTCAGGCACTGGCCCAAATGCTTCATAGCCCATCTCAACAGACTTCGGCTATAGCCCCAATTCTTGAACTTCCTCCTCCGACTCCACACCAGAGTTCGGAGCCGGAGCTTCTTGGGACAGCGACTGTTTCGATGCCGGAGCCGATACATCCTTCGGCTCCATCGTCCTCGGCTCCGATCTCCTCCTTGAGACCTTCCTTGGAGGGATCCGGTCGTCGGGTTTCCACTGTCGGCTCCGAGGGGGCTAGTGGCATCGGACCCTTGTCCGACCCCGCTCTCCCTCTCGGGGCTTTGGCTTTGGTAAGCTCGGCGCCGACATCGGCCTCGGAGCCTTCTCTCTCCTTGGAGCCGACCATTCCTGTCTCTTCGGAGCGGGTATGTTCTGGTCTCCCGGGGAGAGGAGCCTTTGAGGTGATGAGGAGTGTCCTGGCCTCTGAGCCTGGTCAACGGTCCATCCCTCTAGCTCCTCCCTCATCAGTGCCTGCAGATGCCTCTTGCCAGCCTGTTGCTCTCAGGCCCAGGGATCCATCCCCCCAGGTTTCCCCACTGGGAATTTCCTCCTCTTCCGAGGTTTCTCCTGACCCTGCAGGGGAACCCCCTCGGAAGAGGACGTAAGAGGAAACACACAGACTCCCCTGAGTCTACTACATCTGATACCAACTTAGATGAGTCGGAGGGTTCCCCACGGTCCCCCTCTGAGGATGTCTCCTTTTCAGACATCCTTGAGTTCCTCAAACAGAGGGGGAATTGGCCCTCCATTGACCCCTCCGAGGATGAGTCGGTATACCTGGAGGCTTTTGGATCCCGACCCTCCACCTCCTGGGTGTCTCCGCCTTTCGACCCACTCATGCAGGTAGTGGCTCGGAAGGCATGGGCGGCTCCAGATTCTGTGGAACCTGTCCCCAGAAGACCATCCAAGTTCATTACGGCCTCGTCGGATAAACAGTTCCTTTCCAAAGGTGTCTCTGTGGATGCTATGGTGGTGGCGGCGTCCACTAAGAAGGAACTGGCGGATCCTTCAGTACCTGTCCATCCTCCTAACAAGGACTCTAGGACCATGGACAGGTATGGAAAGTGGATGTTTTCTTCAGCGACCTTTGCTATGCGTTCGCTGAATTACCTTTGTCACTTCACCAGGCTTCAACGAGATATTCTCAAGGAACTGGGTGAAGTAGTCCAGGATCCTTCTGCTGCTGGGGCTCAGGAAAAGATTGCCTCACAGCTTGCTATCCTGAATTCCATATCTAACTCCTCCATGCGGCTCATATCTTATGCGGCTGATGGAGCGAGCAGGGCCGCAGGCACAGGAGTTGCTCTTAGACGCCAAGCCTGGATGCAGCTGTGTAATTTTGCGGACCCCTTTAAGGCGTCCTTCACTAATACCCCCTTTGATGGTTCGGCTTTGTTCGGACCTAAAGTGAAGGATACCTTGACCAGTGTGAGCAGGACGGTAAGACTCTTTCTGCCGTTGGAGTCCAGTTTTCCACTCCTTCTAGACCATATCCCAAGGGTCAGAAAGGGGGGAAGATGTGGTTCCATAAAGCCCAAGGAGCTACACCGGACACACGTGGTCAGTTTACCCCCAGAGGCAGAGGGGGTAACAATAATAGATGCTGCCCTAGAGGCAGGGGGGGTCCTCAGAACCAGGGCAACAGGGAGTCTCTTCCTGAGAAGCCCTTTCAGCATCCCTGAGGTGTTGCCCGACTGTCCACCCTTGGAGGCAGTCGGGGGAAGGATTTCACTGTACCCAGTAGCCTGGCAATCCCTATCCCAAGAGAAGTGGGTATAGTCGATTATATCCAAGGGTTACAAGATCCCCTTCGTAAGGTTTCCCATACCTCTACAATCCCTTCCAGACATCTCACCCGGTCAAAGGGATTTGGCAAAACAGGAGGTTTCAAAACTGCTAGAAAAAAGAGCCATCCAGACAGTGCCGGCAGACCAAGTAGGATCCGGCGTCTACTCAAGATTCTTTTTGGTCCCCAAAAGGACGGGAGAGTGGAAACCAATATTAGACCTCAGCAATCTGAACAGATTTGTCAAAAAGGCAAGATTCCGGATGGTCACGCTTCAGTCCATTCTGCCCTTTCTGGGCAAGGGCAACTGGATGTGCTCGATAGACCTTCAGGATGCGTACTATCACATAAAGATTCACAGGCGCTCCAGGAGGTTTCTCCGCTTTCAGCTAGGGACCAGTCATTACCAATTCAGAACCCTGCCCTTTGGCCTCACTTCAGCCTCCAGAGTGTTTACCAAATGCATGGCAGTGGTCACAGCTCACCTGAGACGTCTAGGATTCCAGGTGTTTCCTTATTTGGACGACTGGCTCCTCTCCACCACCACCAAGTGTCAGCTTCTTCAGTCCAGAGACTACACCCTTCAGCTTTGCAAGAATCTGGGAATTTCAGTAAATTTCGTAAAATCTTCTCTGCTGCCTTGCCAATCTATCACCTTTATAGGTGCAGAGTTAAATACCGTCAAAATGTTAGCCAGACTAACAGATCAAAGAATTCTGGACATCCAAAAATTTGTTCGGCTTCTGTTACAAAGCAAAAAGATCAAAGCCAGGTTTGTCCTGAAAGTTCTAGGTCTAATGGCTGTGGCCATTGTTCTTCTACCACTGGCTCGCTTTCACATGCGTCTCCTGCAGTGGATGCTTTTCACGCAGTGGTCGTATCACAATCTTCCGATGAGACACGAGATCTTAGTGACACAGTCGTGCAGGGCTCATCTGGGCTGGTGGATATCTTCCGCTCTTCTTCATCAGGGCCGACCCTTTGTTCCCCTCCTCCAGTTGCCACAGTCACCACGGATGCCTCTCTGATCGGGTGGGGGCATTATCAGGGCAGGATGGTCCACGGACGTGGCAACCCATAGAATACCATCTGCACATAAATGTCCTGGAGATGAGAGCAGTGCTTTTAACGTTGCAAGCCCTCGGCGACTTTCTTCCCACGGGACTATTGCAGTACAGACGGACAACATGTCCGTGGTCTGGTACATCAACAAACAGGGTGGAACCAGGTCCTATCCCTTATGTCGAGAAGCTCTCAGACTTTGGCAATGGGCGATCTCTTCTCAGCGGTTTCTGATAGCAACGCACATTCCCGGCAGGTCCAACCTATTGGCGGACAGGCTAAGCAGATCTATTCTGATGCCTCACGAGTGGTTTCTCAATCAATCTGTAGTGGATCAGATTTTTCTGAAGTGGGGCACTCCTTGTTGCGATCTTTTCGCTACCCTCAAAACAACAAGTGCCCAGACTATTTCACTCTATTTCCCCTTCCAGGCCAACCCCTGAGAGACTCTCTAACCCAGGATTGGCCTCGGGGACTTCTTTATGCTTTTCCTCCCTTTCCATTGATTCCACAAGTCATTCAGAAAGCCACCGTTTTGAGAGCCAAATTGATCCTCATTGCTCCTTTTTGGCCTCGACAAATTTGGTTTCCGTCTCTGCATCGTCACCTTCTGGTGCAGCCCTGGCATCTGGACCCAGTTTCGGATCTTTTGATCCACCAGTCGGGTCAGCAGCACCGGGCCATTCATTCTCTCAACCTCACTGCTTGGTTGCTCCACTTCCTTCCCTAGCCAGGCTACCAATGATTTCTGACTCAGTCAGAGACATTATAGTGTCTTCTTTGAAGTCGTCCACTAGGACTATTTATGCTAGCAAGTGGTGACGATTTTCGATTTGGGCAAACTCCAGAAATATTGATCCTTTTACTGCTCCCGTACATTCTGTTTTAGATTTCTTAGCGGAGGTTTTTCATTCGGGATCCTCGTCATCTACAGTCAAAGTACAACTGGCTGCTATTTCCAAGTATCATGCTGGCTTGCATGACAATAACATCATGTCTCATAGATTATGCAAGGCCTTTTTGAGAGGAGTTTTTCTCCTAAAGCCACCTATAAAGCATCCTCCTCCACAATGGGATCTAAACTTAATGTTGGCATCCTTGATACTACCTCCCTTCGAACCGTCTGCTTCATGTTCTTTGAAGTTATTGACGTGGAAGACTATATTTTACTGGCTGTCACTTCTGCAAGAAGGGTTTCGAGATTCAAGCTCTCTGTATTCGTTCACCTTATTTGGTTTTTCATAAGGACAGGGTATCGTTAAGAACTAACCCTTCCTTTCTCCCCAAGGTTGTATCTCAAACCAATATTAACCAATCTATAGATCTACCAGTCTTTTTCCCTAACTATTCCGACAGAGCGGAACAGAAATTGCATTTTTTGGATGTCCATCGTCAGCTCAGGTACTACTTGCATAGGACTAAACAAATTAGAAAATCGGACCAATTGTTTGTCTCTTATGCAGAAAACAGGTTAGGTCTCCCAGTTTCTAAAGTGACCTTATCCAGATGGTTGACTTCCACCATTTCCTATGTGTACTCTCTCAGAGGCAAACAACTATCTTCTAAGCCAAAAGCACACTCCACCAGGAGTCTATCCACTTCTGCAGCTTTTCAGGATAGACTTCCCATTGATACCATTTGTGCAGCAGCTACTTGGGCCACGCCTCATACCTTTGTTTCTCATTACAAGTTGGATTTGGCCTCCAGAGATAGGGCCAGTTTTGGTTCCACAGTTCTCAAGAGTCTGTTCCGTTGAGCCACCCGGGATTCAGGTGCTAGGGACGCGGTCCCATCCAGCAAGAATGAAGGCGAGATTGACAACTTAACATTTAGAAGTTATGTACCTACCATAACGTTCCATGTTAGTTGTCTTCTCTCGCCTTCTTTCTTGCGTCCCTCCCTCCTTCCCCCTGGCCTGGACAGATCTTGAAGAGTTCCTAATAGTTTGTTTCCTCTGGATCTTTGTTATGAGGACTTCTTTTAGGAAACTTTGTTCCTAATTTGGTTAGGATAACCTTTAGCAGGGTAAGTTAGCTGCCAAACGAGATCTGAGGTAGTTCCGCCTTGCATCATGGGATATAGGGTTGCCTCGAGCTGGTAAAAGGAGTTCTCGAGCTAAAGCAAGTGCCGAGTCAGAGCCGAGGATCGGCTCCGAACCCATCCAGCAAGAAAGAAGGCGAGAGAAGACAACTAACATGGAACGTTATGGTAGGTACATAACTTCTAATTTTAATAGGGCTCTTAAATCCCATTTAACATGGAGTTTATCACAGGTATATACAACTATTGTGTATGTATGCGTGTATCTTACCTTTAGTTAATGAGGCTCTTAAATCCCATTTAACAGGGAGTTTATCGCAGGTATATACAACTATTGTGTATGCATATGTGTATCTTACCTTTAGTTAATGGGGCTCTTAAATCCCATTTAACAGGGAGTTTTTCGCAGTTATATACAACTATTGTGTACGCATGTGTGTATCTTACCTTTAGTTAATGAGGCTCTTTTTTACCTACTTCTTTTTACTTTTGCATCATCTTAAAATACTCAATTGTATTTATTACTGCTTGGTGTAACTCATTCTAAGCCTTTTGGTTTAAACACTTGGGCTTCGGACCAGTTAGTTGTTTTGCACTGAGAGGGTTTGTGGTCTGCACTGTTGTGGCAGAACAGGTAGCTTACATCCTTCTAGGTTGAGAACTGCTGATTGAGGGCTCAGTGTCTGTTATTCTAAAAGTGTATTAATTCTGGTTTAAGCACTTGGGCTTTCAAGCCAGTTATTTTACATTAAGAGGGTTCGTGGTCTGCACTCTTGTGGGAGGAGAGGCTGGACTCTGCCCTTCTGAGCTGGGAATTTCTGGTTAAAGGCTTATAGTGCATGCATATCTGAACTGTTTCTTACTGAAGTTGGTGCGCCTTGTTTGCTGTGGCATAGACTGGATTCGGGCCTGCTGGATCTAGCTTTGTTTGTGTAACTTGAGCACTAATCCAGACATTCTCTAAAGTATTCAATGGTATTTATTACTGCTTGGTTGTAACTTGATTAAAGTGTAGCTATCATTCAAGTCTTTTGGATTAAGCACTTGGGCTTCAGACCAGTTGTTTTACATTAGGAAGGTTTGTGGCAAGCACTGTGGTGGCAGGACAGGTAGCTTTCATCCTTCTAAGTTGGGAACTGCTGATTGAGAGCCCAGTGTTCAAGTGTATTAGTTCTGGTTTAGGCACTTGGGCTTCAGGCCAGTTATTTTACATTAAGAAGGTTCGTGGTCTGCACTCTTGTGGGAGAAGAGGCTGGACTCTGCCCTTCTGAGCTGGGAATTTCTGGTTAAAGGTTTATAGTACCTGAATATTTGAACTGTATCTTACTGAAATTGGTTCACCTTGTTTGCTCTAGCATAGACTAGATCCAGGCCTGCTGAATCTAGCTTTGTTTATATGCTTGTTGTTTGTTTGCTTGTTATTTCCTGGAAGCTAATTCCACCTAATACGCAACTTCTCAGCTTCTGTGGATCACTAGTGATATCTGCATTGCTTACTGTACTTATTTCCTTGTTTCACTTGAAAGCAAGTTACTGTTTGTCGTTTTGCATTTAGTTACTTGTAACACATTGCACTCAAGTTACCTGGCACTTGCTCACTAAAGCAATTATATAAGTCAGCACTAAAAATTAAAAGCACTACACCCTCACTCCCCACTGGCCCTTGTTTTCAATTAAGGAATTCCCAATATTATTCTAGCATGTCCAAAGGTCAGTTGTCAATCTTCTCTCCGGTCCAGCTGGTGAATCTGGGAATCTTGAGGCAATGTTATAACTGCCTCATGTACACAGACAACCCTCTCCTCCTCCCACATAACACAAATACTTGCGAGAGATGCAGCTATTTAGCCAAACTGGAGGCTGAGCTCTCTCAACTCAGGACTGGCAAGACCAGACAGGAGGAGAAGGCAACTACACACACCACAAAACCAGCCTCACATAATGCTACCACTCCACTGAATCAAACACATAAACACACAAAGACATACTGGAGGCTCTGAGTAAAAATTTACCTAAACAGCAGAGGCCTCCAAAGCAGACACCCAAACAACTGCTACCTCAAGACACCCCACAAGCAACACATAAACCACAAAAGCAGTGTGCAAAGCAGTCACAGCCCTTAAGGCCAAATACAACACCAAACATACTTGTCATAGGTGACTCCATAGTCAGACACACTGACGTCCCACTCACCAGGCTGAACAAGGAGAGGGTCACAGTAAGCTGCCTATCGGGCGCTAGAATCCGCCACATAACACAAGCACGCGGGTCACTCCACGGCAAGTACAAATATGACACAGTCATTGTCCATGCTGGTGTGAACGACCTGAGACGTACCTCCCTGGACTACATGAAAAGAGACATAGAGGAGCTCTCTGATTATGTAGCCCAGGCAGGTATGACCCTAACCCTGAGCAGTATCCTTCCTTCACCAAGAATGATGCCACAATATAGAGACAAGATGATCAGCTTTAACAATTGGCTTAATGTCTGGTGTCATTCAAAGGGGATCCAGTGTCTGTCTGCCTGGGATGACATGCTTGACAAGCCACGCTGCTTTGCAAGGGACGGCTTGCACCTGTCACCCTTGGGATTCCGGATATTGGCTAAGGCTCTTGCCACCCCCATAGTGCCTTTTTAGGCAAGGCTCAAATTCTAAACCTACCACCCTAGAAAACAAAAATGGGAAGAAACTGAGGGTAATGCTGCTCAATGCCAGAAGTCTAAATCTCAAAATGCACGGAGGCCCTTCTCAGTATGGAGAACATCGATGTCTGTTCTGTAACTGAAACCTGGTTCAAGGCTCCTGAGAGCACCCGGCACTATTAGGTTTTACCTCATATCATGCGGAGGGGTGTATCCATATTCATAAAGGATACCCACACCTCCAGGTAAACCATCCAGGTGCTACTAACCATAGGCAAAACTGCTCTACAAATTGTAGCATGCTACAGGCCACCCTCTCAAACTCAGGAACCCCACACAGCCTTCCTGAAGACACTGGAGGGTATAAATGTATCTCCAAACACCATCATATTGGGTGACTTCAACTACCGAATATAGACTGGGAACATTACTCAAGCCCTAACTTTCTAGCCCAACGGTTCCTGGAGTTCATAAATTCAAATGCCATGGAACAGCTAGTCACTGTTCCCATGAGAGGAGAAAATATACTAGATCTCATTGTCACAAACATGGGGACAAAATGCTCCACACGAAGTATATCCTCATTGGTGAGATCTGATCATAAACTAATCTCACTGGAAATCCACATCCCGCCCCACCCCAAACAAAAAAGACCATAGTGAAGAACTTCTCTAAAGCAAACTTCACACTACTCAAGACTGGTGTGGCATCCTTCAAGGCCCCTGAGCCAGTGGAAACCACAACCAAGCCCTTACAAATGCCTTCTATGAATACCTCCAGGACTGCATGGATCAGGCAATCCCAAATAAAACCAAGACTCTTTCCACAAAGGGCAAACGTCCAGTCTGGTGGACCCCAGCCATTAACAAACTTTACAATAAGAGGAGAAATCTATTACATGATAGAACAAAATCCATAAAAGGGAAGTCACCCTGATCATTATTAGTAAAAATACGAGCACTCATAAAATCAACTAAGGCCAATTTTGAGAGAAAAATTGCCATGGATTCAAAGGACAATCATAAGGCCTTTTTCAGCTATGTTAGGAACCTGGGTGGAAACTCCCAGATATGCTCAGAATTAGTCCAAAATGATACAAAAATCACTGAACCCACAGACATTGCCAACATACTGGCAGACAGGTTCAGTGCAAACTTCACCCCCCTAAAGGAGAGATAACTATCCCAGCCGAGTGTAGCCTCCCCGACATCTCAAATGCAGGTGAAAGCTGCTCTCTAAAGCTAAAACACAGCATCAATGGGACCGGATGGTGTCCCCTGTGTGCTACGAGCTAAATGAGGAATTAAACCCGCACATAAGGCAGCTGTTTAATCTCAGCCTTACCACAGGATACGTGCCCAAGGAGTGGCGACGGCAACTGTTGTCCCACTCCACAAAGGCGGTGCCTCACGGACCCTGGTAATAACAAGTCTAGTCTGCAAAGCTATGGAGAGGATCATAATGGAGCTCATAAACAAAGATATAGGGGACTTGCAGACATTGGACCCGACCCAGTTTGGCTTTGTCAAGGGAAGATCATGCCTTTTGAACTTGGTCGACTTCTTAAACAGTCACCAAGGCCATTGATGAGGGAAAGGCAGTCCATACAGCCTACCTTGACCTTGCAGACACAATACCCCACTGGTATTGTAGAAAAACTTACCAGCTTAAATGTAAACCCATATGTCACAAGATGGGTTGCAAACTGGCTTAAGGACAGAACCCACAGGGTTAGAGTTGCTGGCGCTGTGTCAGACTCCAAGCCGGTCACAAGTGGTGTCCCACAGGTATTGTTTGGCATCTACTTCTCAGAAGTACAGGCCAACATAGGAGGACTTGACAAAGTTTGCAGACGACTGCAAACTATAGTGGAAAGTGCATCAGACATGGATATCCTTCAGAAGGGACTCACGGAAACAGATAGCTGGTGCCAGAGCCATTGCCTGAAGTTAAACACCAAAAATGTATAGTCATACAAAACAAGGTAACGGTGGCAATCCACTAAGCACAGAAGAGGTTATCAGGGACCTGGGGACCCAGGTTGACAGTGGCCTTTCTTTTGACACTCACATTGCTAAAGTGGTTAGAAAGACCTTCTACATTGCCCACCTGATCATGAAGGGATTCACATCCAGATCTAGTGAGGTTATTGTTCCCCTGTACTCTTCACTTATCAGACCAATGTTTTGTACAATGCCCCATTCGGGATGTATCTCACCCGACATCTGCAGCAATTGGAGAGACCCCAAAAGTTCCTCACCAAAAGGATAAAGGGACTCCAAAATCTGTCATATGCTGCCAGATTGAAGAAACTCCAGCTCTATTCAGTCGCATACCGTCTGCTCAGAGGTGACATGTGCCTGACATACAAGGCCATGTCCAACCCGGAATTAATGGACATGCTGCACCTCAAAAAATCCAAATCCACCAAAACCACTAGAGCAAGCGACTTAAACTTTATACGGATATAAATAGGACGTGCTGGAGGGATAGATTTATCACTCAGAGACTCCCTATGCTGTGGAATAAAGTCCATGTGAGGCAGAGCACCTCGCTGACTCTGTTCAAGAGAAATCTAGACCTGTGGATGGGAATCATCTCTGTGTCACTGCTGGACAGAGGCACAACAAACTAATGGGCACAGTATTTTTCATATAAGAAAAATTTGGGCTAGGCTTATAAATGCCTTAGGGCAGATAGCCTAGTATAAACCTATGAACCTATGAACCTATGAACAGGGAGTTTATTGCAGGTATATACAACTATTGTGTATGTATGCGTGTATCTTACCTTTAATTAATGAGGCTCTTAAACCCCATTTAACAGTTAGTTTATCACAGGTATATACAACTATTGTGTATGTATGCATGTATCTTACCTTTAGTTAATGGGGCTCTTAAATCCCATTCAACAGGGAGTTTATTGCAGGTATATACAACTATTGTGTATGTATGTGTGTATCTTAACTTTAGTTAATAGGGCTCTTAAATCCCATTTAACAGGGAGTTTTTCGCAGTTATATACAACTATTGTGTACGTATGTGTGTATCTTACCTTTAGTTAATGAGGCTCTTAAATCCCATTTAAGAGGGAGTTTTTCGCAGTGATATACAACTATTGTGTACGTATGTGTGTATCTTACCTTTAGTTAATGAGGCTCTTAAATCCCATTTAACAGGGAGTTTATTGCAGGTATGTACAACTATTGTGTATGTACGTGTGTATCTTAATGTTAGTTAATAGATCTCTTAAATCTCATTTAACATGGAGTTTATCACAGGTATATACAACTATTGTGTATGTATGCATGTATCTTACCTTTAGTTAATGAGACTCTTAAATCCCATTTAACAGTTAGTTTATCGCAGGTATATACAACTATTGCGCACGTATGCGTTTATCTTATCTTTAGTTAATGAGGCTCTTAAATCCCATTTAACAGTTAGTTTATTACAGGTATATACAACTATTATGTATGTATGCATGTGTGTGTGTGTGTGTGTGTGTGTGTGTGTGTGTGTGTGTGTGTGTGTGTGTGTGTGTGTGTGTGTGTGTGTGTCAGTGTGTGTATGTGTGTGTATCTTACCTTTAATGGGGCTCTTAAGTGCCATTTGGCTGGGAGTTAGACTGGCCAAGAGCTGGCCAGTACTGTAATGCTGTAGTACCAAAAGTTAAATAATTTATCTTATTTACATTTGTTGACAAAGTCCAACTGGACTCCTTTTCAACAGAGGCCTAAGAATACTAATTTGGCAGTCGTGTGACCTAAGATAAACCATTAAAAGTCGATGTAAAATGTCCCCATTTAACTTTTCAACAAAGTCATTGCAGATTTGGCTAAATAACCTTCATCTCTTGTTGGCTTATAACTTTCCAAAATGATATCCTGCTAGAAAGTATAAGCAATAAACAAAGATTCTGATTCTATTATATATAAGAAATTATTTCATTACAATAAAAGTCTATTTTGCTTTATGTGTGCAAAGGTACTCCTGGAGTAAATGTAGTAATTCTAAGTACCCAGGCCCCTGTTTTGTAATAGAAGGTAGAAGATGTGAGTGTAAATATTAGAAAACTGTAAGCGTAAACCGTATTCTAAAAGGTGATGTTCAAACTTGTGACAGTGTTGGTGTATTTTCCATAGGCTAGAAAATGTGTTTCTTGAGTACTTGACTAACAGAGACTTGTGTTGACTGTTTTCTTAACAAATCTTCAAAATGCACAACTGTTGGTTAGGCAGGCACTAATTGAAGAGGGAGAGAAAGCAGATGCAGATGTTTTATACATATTACTGGATTAAATAAAAAGTGATACACTGATATCTATTACAAGATCTTCCCAGCCACACAAAATGAAGGGCTAAAAGAAGCTCAATGGAGTTGAATAACAGAAAAAACGGATCAGCTGCATTTCTTTCTCTAATGAACCCTGGGAACTTGGATTTCAGCCAGGTGCTGAAAAGGTGTAAATTGCATGTATTGACTAGATTATAATTATAGCAAGTATACATCATTCATTGGTCTTAATGAATAAGATGGATTGATTACATTTAACTAGAAAAGTGCATTAAACATGCCTTGGCATGTATATGTCTTCACATGATAAAAATAGCAGGAAGTATTATGGACCTAGTCATACTTTGGCTAGAAAGAAGTTGGGAGTGGCATAAGAAATATTTTTTAAAGTAGGTAAACTGTTTATCAGGTATCAGTAGAAGTACCAGCAGCTGAATTAATCATTTTATATATTTATATGTTGGCAGCAGAGTCCTACCATTTGTTGCTAGTTAAGTGAGCACCTCCCCCAATATATTCAGTCTGTGCCACTTCCCACAGCATCTAACATTGCTCCGGTAATGGCATCTGCATACAGGTGTGCTCTAATTCATTTTTCTTCAGAATATTGACAGCCTTTCCTACAGTGAGTCAGCAGATAATTAATCTGACAACAAATTACCTGTATATTTCCAGGAATCGTAACGTGAACACCTGCAGTGTTTTAAAATGTTTTGGTATGACACTGTCATGTTTGTCTGTCTCCCTGCCTAGTACTGCTATGCAATTAATCACGCTCCATTTATGACTCTTTCTGTAGGCCTTGTGTATTCCTAACATTTTCCTTGCAATCTGTGTACCATCTAATCCACCCACATACTCACACAGACTGCATTTCCTGCTAGCTGAATTTTGCCGCGTCATTTTCCCTTTTAACTGCATTTGTAGCCATCCCTTTGGAGTTCCTTGCCTACAGAATACAGTCAGTTACTTATTTATTGTGCTTTTCTGACCAGGTAAACCTAGGTACAAATGCCCCTTTTTGAATAACAACCTACGAGCATAAGGAATGTAAGTAGTTTGCCCAGGGTCATGTGTAATGTGTGCATGTGATATTCAAATTCTGGCCAAGGCTGCAGCTCAGCTCGGTAGCCAGTTTGCTAGTATTTACAAAGTATCTTTTTGTAAAATTAAAATACCAGTAAAAGAGTCTGATCTTTTACTTCCATTTATTCAGTTGTGCTGATGCTACAGTAATTTATTTCTTAGATAAAGTCATTGTTGCAGCAGATCTTATGCTTTTAATAGACAAATATTTTAAACATTTATTCATTTAGCTATTTGACTTTGTTAACCAGCAGGGTAGAGCATTGATCACAAAAGACAAGATGATAAATTTCAACAATTGGCTTAAGTATTGGTGTCATTCAAAGGGGATCCAATGCCTGTCAGCCTGGGATGACATGCTCGACAAGCCACGATGCTTCGCTAGGGACGGCTTGCATCTGTCACCCCTGGGCTTTCGGATATTGGCAAAGGCTCTTGCTACCCCCATAGTGCCTTTTTTAGGCAAGGCTCAAAAGACAAACCCACCTCCATAGGTATCACAAGGGATAAGAAACTAAGAGTAATGCTACTCAATGCCAGAAGTCTAAACCTCAAGATGCACGCACTCAAAACTCTCCTTAGCATGGAGAACATCGATATCTGTGCAGTAACAGAAACCTGGTTCAAGGCTCCCGAGAGCACCCCAGCACTACCAGGTTATACCTCATACCATGCTTTTCAGCCCCAAAACTTGGACCGTACTACAAAAGGAGGGGGAGTATCAATATTCGTCAAAGATACCCACACCTCCAGGTTGGTGGCACAGCACGAAGCATCAGAGACTATCCATGTGCAACTAACAGTGGGTAAAACTGCCTTCCAGTTTATAGCCTACTACAGACCACCCTCCCAAACCCAGGAACCCCACTCGGCCTTCCTGAGAACACTGGAAAATATGAAGGTCTCTCCAAACACCATTATATTGGGTGACTTCAACTACCCAAACATAGACTGGAAGCATTACTCTAGCTCCAACACCCTAGCCCAAAGGTTCCTAGAATTTATAAACTCAAATTCTATGGAACAACTTGTTACCACTCCCACAAGAGGGGAAAACATACTGGACCTGATCATCACCAACATGGGGACTCTATGCTCCAGACCAGAAGTGTATCCCTCACTGGTAAGATCAGACCATAAACTAATCTCGCTGGATATTCACATCCCGACTTCACCCCCTGCCCTGAAAACCACAGTGAAAAACTTCTCTAAAGCAAATTTCACACTCCTCAAAACTGAGGTGGAATCCTTCAAAGCCCCCGGACCTGTGAAAAATATGGCCCAGACCGCAGAATCCTTTATAAACGCATTCTATGAACACCTTCAGGAATGCATGAATCATGCAATCCCACATAAAACCAAGACCCAATCCTCCAAAGGCAGGCATCCTGTCTGGTGGACCCCAGCCATAAACAAACTATACAATAGAAGGAGGAAGCTACTACATGATAGAGCAAAATCCCAAAAAGTGAAGGCATCTCTGATCAGTATTAGCAAAAAACTACGGGCACTCATAAAATCGTCTAAGGCCAGCTTCGAGAGAAAACTTGCACAGGACACTAAGGATAACCACAAGGCTTTCTTTAGTTATGTTAGGAACCTGGGTGGGAATTCTGAGATATGCTCGGAATTAGTCCAAAATGACAAAAAATACACCAAACCCACAGACATTGCCAACATCCTAGCTGACAGGTTCAATGCAAACTTCCCCCCCCCTCCCCACCAAAAGGGCAAATATTTATCCCAGCAGAGTGCTGCCCCCCTGACATCTCAGATGCTCAGGTAAGTGCTGCCCTCTCCAAAGCAAAAAACACAACATCAGGAGACCAGACGGTGTCCCGGGCTGCGTTCTACATGAACTCCAAGAAGAGCTAAACCCAAACATAAAACTACTGTTCAATCTCAGCCTTACTACAGGATATGTACCCAAAGAGTGGTGTACAGCAACAGTGGTCCCTCTCCACAAAGGTGGTGCCTCAACAGATCCTGGAAACTATCGCCCCATAAGCATGACTAGCTTGGTCTGCAAAGCTATGGAAAGGATCATCATGGACCTCATAAATAAAGATATTGGGGACCTACAGACACTGGATCCTACCCAGTTCGGCTTTGTTAAGGGCAGATCCTGCCTCTTAAACCTGGTTGATTTCTTTGAAACAGTCACCAAGGCCATTGATGAGGGGAAGGTGGTCCACACAGCCTACCTGGACCTCACAAAAGCCTTCGATACAATACCCCACTCGGGCATTATAGATAAGCTCACCAGCTTAAATATAAACCCCTATGTCACTAGATGGGTTGCAAACTGGCTCAAGGACAGAACCCACATGGTTAGAATTGCTGGAGCCATGTCAGACTCTAAACCCGTTACAAGTGGCGTCCCCCAAGGCTCAGTACTGGGACCTCTCTTGTTCGGTATATATTTCTCAGAGGTACAGGCCAACACAGAAGGACTGTGGCTGACTAAGTTTGCAGATGACTGCAAACTGGGCGCCATAATCGACTCTCCAGCCGACACAAGCATCCTACAAAAGAGCCTCATAGTAACAGACAACTGGTGCCAGAGCCATGGCCTCAAGCTAAACGCCAAAAAGTGTATAGTCATCCCCTTTGGCAAAAACAAAGTGCCCACAAATTACCACATAGGTGGTAATCCATTAAGTACAGAAAAAGTAATTAGGGACCTGGGGACCCAAGTTGATAGCAGTCTCTCATTTGACAACCACGTGGCCAAAGTGGTTAGAAAAACATTTTATATAGCCCACCTAATCATGAAGGGATTCACATCTAGATCAGGGGAGGTCATCGTGCCTCTTTACTCATCCCTCATCAGGCCCATAATTGAGTACAATGCCCCTTTTGGGATGTACCTTACCAGACACCTGCAGCAACTGGAAAGACCCCAAAAGTACCTCACCAAGAGGATCATAGGGCTCAAACAGATGCCATATGCTGCCCGGTTAAAGAAACTCCAGCTCTACTCAGTGGCATACCGCCTGCTCAGAGGTGATCTGTGCCTGATGTATAAAGCCATGTCCAACCCGGAATTAATGGACATGCTGCACCTCAGAAAATCCAAATCCCATCGAGCTACGCGCTCGAGAGACTTGAACCTCAGCACTGAAATAAATAGGACGTGCTGGAGGGACAGATTCATAACCCAGAGGCTCCCTTCACTCTGGAATAAAATCCCAGTCCAGGTTAGGCAGAGTCCCTCATTGACTCTCTCCAAGAGGAATCTTGATGAGTGGATGGGAGATCGTAGATTTACCCCGGGTATCACTTCTGTGTCACTGTTAGACAGAGGCACACTATACTAACCTCGAAAAAGGGCATAGCAAAATTAATTTAAAATGGGTGGCGAAAGCCAAACACACTCTGGCTAGGCTTATAAATGCCCTAGGGCAGATAGCCTAGTATGAACCTATGAACCTATGAACCTATGACAAATTTCAGTCTCAGCCTAGGCAAGCAGCAAGCATAACAAACACAGCAAATACAGTAGATTGGACATTTATAAACCTAAGTGAGCAAAACATAGAGACAAATACAGCAGAAGGGAGCATAAGATTGGAGAGCTAAAAGTCCAGTAGTATATGCAGGGGGGCTTTGCCCCCCTGCACCCCTCACCCCCCCTACTTTAATATTATCACTCCTAGATCTCACTACAGTGGGGAAAAGGGAATTTTCCCTTACCCACACTGTAGTCCGATCTACGAAACAGGCACACATACACGGAAGCGCTTTTCAATGTTAAGCACTTTCGTGTATGTGTGTTCGATGTTTTGGGATTCGGACATATGCTAGTCGAGCATGTGTCCGCATCCCATATATATATATATATATATATATATATATATATATATATATATATATATATATATATATATATATATATACACACACACACACACTTATCAAGAGATCTGCAAGGCTAAGTGTTAGGATAAGGAAGGGGAGATGAAGCAGCAGACAGAAGTCAAACTGGTCAGGTGACGTTGTCAAAAGGGTGGCATTGACATTTGGCTGCTAGTTTACGCCACAGCCACCAGGATGGGGTTCAAGACCAGAATTTGTATCTGATTTTGATTATTTCTCTGCAAAAATTGCTTAATTTGTTAAAACATAATAATGTGTTATATGCACCAAAGTATTAACTTGAATTAAAAAAATGTTCAGCGCCTTGCAAAAAGCAAGTTACCTACTGCTCTGCTACAGTATGTAACTCCATAAAACCTTTTATAACATGAGAACCCTTAGCTGCATGCAACTTTTTTTTACATATAACACTTCCTTAATTGCCAGAAGATGCTAAACTTGTCATGCACTGCAGAAGGTGTGACAAGCCCCAGCAATCTTCCAGACTAACATTTGTTTGTAAGGGCTGACATGAATTTCCATATATACAGTGGTAACTGGACATTGCTTGCCACTATATGTCACATATTATGGGTAAGATTTGGGGATCTAATCTATACTGCACATGGCCAGTGAGTAAAGCATGAACGAAAAGGCTAACTTCTGATTCAGAAACAGCTGAGTAGTATGGCTGTAATAGTGACAATACCATGCACCAGGTAGGAAACTGGTGTGGAGTTACTCAGAGAGTTGCAGGCTCTCCAGCCATGTGAAGAAGAGGTCCTCCCTAACTATATTTATCACAACTTCAACCAAAGGATGGATAAACAGAAACTCACCCCTGTTCTGAGGCCTATGTCTCTGATGGACAGAGACAATCAGTAAATCACTCTCTAAATTAATCAAATTTGTGGATCACATTTGGATTGCATGGCTAGGCTTCTAAAGGCCCTAATGGTTGTTAGCCTTGTATACACCTATAAACCTATGAACTTATAAGCAGATGAGATGCTGACCATGAAATTATAGTAAAAAACACAGTTCAGGGGCAATTATACCAAAGCTCTCTACTGAAGCTGCATTATATCACAGTTACAGATGTTTACTAACATAAAAGAATCCAATGTGCTTCTGTGGAAGCAGTGCTTATGACCTAATTAGTGATACTGTTACATTATAGGCAAGAGTCAGTCTTCCAAAAGATTTTGCCAACAAGCCATTTGTACAGAGCTGACACTGATAATGAAGCAGAACAGGCATTGGTATTGGCAGTGGTACTGCATTGGTATAAATGGCTGAACGGTGATGACAGCAGTGCATACCAGTGGGTGTCATGTGGCAGAACTCCATACCTTGTGATGTTATTTAGAGAATATGAAGCCTGGATGAAATGAAAATAAGGTCTAGTGCACGGGAATGTGAAATGAGGATCACACAATGCAGAAAACCAACTCCGGTATACTATACTGGCCCAGGAACAATGGTCTACATTGTATATTGATGTCTCCTTGTATGTTGCATGCTGTAGCTATGCACACATATCAAAACTGTGGCACTCACACTGTATTAATTTCAATGCCTCTTACATTTATGATGTGCTGTGTAGGCAGACACCTTATTGTGCATCCTGTTACGTGGTACAGCTTTCGACTCAAGCACCTAGTGCAGTTGTATAAATTGAATGAAAGTTTTAAACTAGTGTGCTCCCTCATTAATATACTGTCCTTCCCTCCAGTTACCTAGTGCAGTATTAAATGAGGAGGAGGCACACACTATGCGCTGTGTACCCCCCTAGCATGTCATCTTTCTTTCCAAGCAGCTAGTGCAATATTATGTCGTTCAATATACAGTCTGCACTTTGCATTAACTATGCAACTCATGACACACAAGGGTCTTGTATGTGACAGATGGTTGGAGTAAACTCTGCCACTCCACTGAATGTGATAGTAGCTTACTGTACCCACATTTTCTGACCCCATTTCTTAATGTGTCTGATACACAGTGTAATATTGGGACACATGGCTCACAGCTGTCATTCTGTGTGCACTTCATTCAGGTGAGCTACAGACTCTCACTTGAGAGGTGCAGCATTCAGTTTCCTAAGTGCCTGCCTGTTAGCTCAAGAAAGCTCTGTGGCTATAGCATCATCTATAACATGACTTGTATGCAGTGCAGATGTCATCAATGAACTCTGCCCTCTCTTATTTTTCAGCTAGTCAGTGGCCTTCTGAACTTTAAGGAATTCTAGGGGCAATGCAGGATGCTCATGCATGAACTGTGATTAATTTAGTTTCCATAAAATCAGTGTAATCAAAGCTGCCAGGCCGCTGATTGTCTTTACTGCTGCTGTGGCATGGACATTCACATTCACCCACATCTGTAAAGTTGGGATGCACTAAGGCTGAGAAAAGAGTCACTTAGAGTAACTCCTGTTCTGCTCTGCTTATTTGTAAGTAGAAAAGATTTCTAGCATCAATGGACAGAAGTGCAGGGCTTCTTTCTTATACAGGAGAAATGGAAGTAATGGTTGGTATTACAGACAATACGTGCAAGAGTGTACAGGAGGTAGGAAAAACAGATTTTACTACATAAAGTTAAGCCATGGGGAATTTTTCCTGCATTGTCTCAGATTTTTAGGTGCTAATTTTAGGTGACATTTTTCCATTGCGCTTGAAAAATGGCTGAATAATTTTAGTGCGTTCTGTTAGGATAGCCTTCGTTCGTCATAGATTTATAAATCAGTGTATGATTTGCAAAACATTCCCCATTGTTGCCATCATCCTGCATGGTTATAATCAGTTATGTAGCTTGGAGTTATAAAGACATAATAAACACATCAGGGTGCGTATACACAGACTATTCCACTTTTCCACATGGTTAATTGTTTAACCAAGCTTAGTATGGGTGACATTGCCACAGCTTGTATAACAAATTGCTCTGGATGTACCAGAAAAGCTAACAAATAAGTAAAACTTAGTAAATAAAAACAATTCTATTAACTTTAAGTTTCGGTGCTACTGGCCCAGGCAAACCAAAGTAGACACTGTGTGATACCTTAAATCTCCCATGAAGGTTGTCTGTGTGATACATGTAAATTAACCTCAAAGGATGTAAAAGCCCAGAGAATGGCAAAGGTGTGCCACAATTGATAAGATACTGATTAGTATGTTTTTTTGGATGGAAGGCAAAAACATTTGACAGTATTAACATAAGAATGATGGCCCAGAGGGAAGCAGAGTATAAGAAAACAATGCTATTTTTGTTGAGTCTTAATGCAAAGGAAACATTTGACAGTCACCTGGGGTTTGATAAACATTTATATTCTGTGATATATCAATAATGTTAATAAGGAAGCTGTATGACAGGTCGGAGGCATGAATGCCAGGGTGAGGGTTTCTCTCTGACAAGCTGTGTTTGAACATAGGGCAGGGGTGATCTCTTTACCATTTATTTGCTTCATATTTAAAATCATTACTAAAGAAAACAAGGGACTTAGAAATTCAATGATATAACTGGTATGGCAATCCAAAAAGTTAGGCTTATTTATAGATTATATTGTTTCGTACTCGATAAATCCAGAAAAGAACATTTTTGGCATTGTGGAACATTTGAGATAGTTTCAAGTATTTTTTTTGGATATAAAGTAAATGAAGTTAAAACTAAGGCTATAGCAGAAAATTATGTACCCATGCATGAATTAGTTCAGCAATACACATATTTATTTAGACATGATGAGGTTAAATATTTATGTGTATGGATTAAACAGGATTCTGTTATGCCAGCTAAGGATGTATGGGAAGAGACTAAACAAAAGGTAATAAAAAACTGTGAAAGTCTCGATTTATGGATATGGATACTAAGATGCAAGCAATGAAAATGATTTTGGTCCCTTTAGTTTTATATACAGGTCAGAAGCCTTTTTATAAACTAGAGGAGAAGTCATGAATGATGATTGATAAAAAATTGAAGGAATTTAATTGGGAGGGGGAAAAGAGCAAGACTTAACAATATAACTTGATTCTCCCCATAGAATAAGGTGATTTAAGATTACGTGATTTGCAGGGATACTGTAGAGCTACACAATCAAGGCCTATATAAATAACTCAAGCAGAAGATTAAAAATCAAAGTGGAAAGGTATGATGAAACCCGGGGGTGGGGAAGGCTCAAGGCCTAATACGAGTATAGGATTTGTGATGCAGGTCCTTAAGGAGAATGTCAACAACCATACAGGATATTATATTCATAAAGTAGCAGAAAGTGGTGATAAATTATGCCAACATGGAAATGGAGAAAGGAGATTTTACCAATAGGGATGACCATAAATAGTGTTATAGAAAATGGACAAGGTGAGGCTGGAATTTAGTGGACAAAATTAACAAAGCAACCAAAATATTGGGTGCAAATAACTAGGAATGGGAAAGAGAATAGAGTGGGATGAAGCCAAGTAGAAGTTTTCACCTCAGATTAGAGATTGCCTTCCCTACCAGGAATCAGGAACAGAGTAAAGGCAAAGACAAAGGGATAGAGGAAGTGCTAAGTGAAACAAACTCTGGCTAAAGTTTTATTTAAGTCTAGAACAGAAGATGCTGTTCAAAAATGATAATTAGGGTGGTTTATAAAATTCTGCATGCTAACTATAAGAATCAATCAGAATACATTAGAGCATACTGGGAAACTGAAAAGGCAGCTTACAAAGAAAGATTTAGAAGGCATCTGTATGGCTCCCAAGTATACAGAAAAGTCCAGGAGACTTTTGCACCAAAGTATTTGCATAGGTATGTTTATTCCTTGAGCAGAGATTATTTCCACATATAGATAGCAAATGCTGGAGATGTGATAGGAAAGAGAGACATAATTGATAGCATGTTTTTTGAGAATGTAATGAGTTGACAGATTTAAAAAATTCTTACAGAGTTGTCAGAAATGTTGGGAGAGGAAAGGGTTATATCTATGAAAATTCATTTTTGAGTTGGGTTATTGGGTCTGAATTGCCCTGACATAGTAAGGCCTTAAGTTAATGCTACCGGTTGCCAAAAAAGCAATTTCAAGAAAGTGGTAATCAGAATCTAAATCAACAATAACCTATGGACCGAGTATTGTAAAGGATCAAAAAGAACTCAAGATGGGATCTTTAGAAAATGGGAGGAGCAAATTGTATAGAAATAAATGGAATTTGTGGGAGCAATATCTGCAGAATAACGTTCTGAGGGAGAAGTGAAATTTAAGAAAAGGCAGGAACTGAGCAATTTATATAATGTTGAAGTGAAAGAAAAATACTGCTTGGAAAGAGCAAAAGAAATGTTATTATGGTTTATTTTCTTTTCCATTAATGCATGTGTACCTATGATACTTGTTAAAAATTGTCATATTAATAAATATATTTTAAAAAGTGTTCCAGTCCCATGGTTTCTGAATACCTATTGACTTTTCACTTTTTTAAGTCTTTACTGATGCTTTCAGTTTAATAGAATCAAACCACACTAGATGTAGCTGTGATACATGTTTCTTTTTATAACCATCTATCCTGTGGACCACCTTCAGCTAAAGTTAATGGTATTACATTGTGGATACACTGATATGCCTGGGTCTTTCTGTTGTTTTTGTCTATGTGGTTTTTCTATGTAACATTTTCACTTGTTGTTTTTAATGTTATTTGGGATATTTTGTAGTCAACCTAATGTTATAGACAAAAGTCTCTTTTATGAGCTGAGTGTTTCCCAAGAATGGCCAAACTATCCACTTAAGTTGTGTGGAAAAGCCCATAAAAAGGGTAAAATGTATCATATCTACATCTAATTGGGTTTGGTTTATGGTCTGAATGCATCAATAAAGACTTTAAAAACTAAAATGTCAGTGGTCATTTTAAAACATGGAGCTGGAACACTTGTATGACCTTCAAGATTCATTTGCCTTTTAACATTGGGCAACCTTCAAAGGAGGTTTAATGTGTTACACAGTGGAGACTCTGATTTACCTGAGTCTTTCTGTTGTTTAGCATAGTGGCTTTTCTGTGTGGCCTTTTCACTTGTTTTCAGTGTTACCGAGCCAGAAAAGAAACCACCTGACACTCGTAATTCTGTCTGAAAATGTGGAATAAAAACAGAATAAAGAAAAGAGCAAGTGAAAATCTCCTGCTTATTGGAAATGCTATGTTAAAGGGCATGGACAATCTTTTACATAAAGTTAATAGAGACAAATATTACTGTGCTTTGCCTGTTAGGATGTAGACTAAATGATGACAAACAGGGTCTGTCAAAACTGATTACATCTAAAGAGAAGTACAGTTATATAATTAGGCCAGCAGCTGTAAATGGCTGTGTAATTATCTGGTGTAGTTAAACAGCTGCAATTAAAAGAAAATATTATCATTGAATGACCTATTGTAAATGTCTTACTGACAAGGACGTTCATAAAATCAAAAACATAGGAAGTATTCAGACACAAATAACACATTGCATTGCATGGAGATGCATGGGGGGGGGGGCATGGCTGGGATGGCAGGCTGAAAGCAACAGAATTCTTAAGCTCTGCAGTGCTCAACCTCTATTGACAGGAATTCTTATCCAGTTTCACCACTAACCACCAGAAATCAACAAATCTAGATTCTGGAAGTTGTAAGCTACACGTTGGTGTATTTTTTTTAAATAAAAGTCTTCGTATTTTCCTGTCAAAATCTCCAGAAGAAGGGACATTGAAACTTTATCCATAAAGGAAGATGAGCAACTCCAAGTTCTCCCAGCAAGAAAATCCAATAAAGAAAGAAATACAGGCAATCCTTACCACTGTTCAAGATTTGATGATAAAAATAGACAAAGTAAACCTAAAAGTTGACAATACAAAGGAAGATACTACCAAACAAATAGACTTACTGAATGATGTCCTCAAACAACAAACTGCCCAGATTGCTGCACTTGACAACCCTATAACAGACATAGACTGCAGATTAACAGAAAGGGAGAAAAATATAGAATTTCTTCTTCGAAAAAATACCAGACTCACTGAGAAGATAGATGATATGGAAATCAGAGCCAGGAGAAATAATATAAGAATCATCCTGGAGTGGATGGAGGGGAATAATATAATTAACTTCCTGACTTCCTGGATTCCAAAAACCTTAAACCTGTCAGAAGCATTATCCTTTGGGACTGAAAGGGCACACAAATCTTTAACAGCAATTCCTTCAGCCAGCAAAAACATCCGTCCTAGATCCATTATTGCAACATTTATTTCCATTCAAGACAAAGACCTTGTTTTAAGAACTGCCTGGTCCCTTGCTCCACTGAAAATAGCTGACCAAATCATCAGATCTGACAATGACTTTTCATCCCTTGTAATGTCCAAAAGAAAAGCACGTGTCCCTTTAATAAAATCATTGAAAAAGGAAGGAAGGAATCAAAGCACAACTCATACCGCCTGCAAGAATAAGACTATCGCTGCCAGAGGGAAGGAAAACGTGTGAAACCCTTAAAGAACCAACCACTTTTGTCCACAAAGAACCTTTTAAGTCAGCCTGAACCCATGGATTCTTCAGTGAATTTAAAAAGACAAGCATCAAAAAATGAATGGACAACTAAAGAAAAAAAAAGAAATCTAGAGACAAGTAAACATACGTAATCTTTCCCTTCCTCTGAGATTATTTCTCCTTTTAATTAATGTGAAACTACATACAGAAGGTAATGTAACTTTCTTTTTTTCATGTTATCTTACAACAATGCTAACTTTTCAAACAATATTCATTACTTAACTAGTTCTAATTGGTTTAAAACTTCATGTAACTGCAATCTATTATTTTACACTGCAATCCTTTGGGTCTATATTATATAGTCGAAGTTTCAAAACTTGGAACCTCACATGAGTGAACTCATATGAGCGAAGTTCGAAACATTGACTATATAATAAAAAAAAATTAAAAAACTTACCTTACCACTCTGAGCAGGGGGCAAGCCCCCCAATGCACACCCCACACCCCCCTACTTAAATATACCAACTCTGAGAACGCACTGGCACCAATAAACGAAACTCCAACAATTGTAAACACGATAGTACAGAGTAGCACAAAGACCCAAACCAGTGATGTTCTTTTCCACAAATTTATTTTCTACTAGCACATGAGTAGGTTTAAAAACTTAAAAACAATACATAAACAAAAAAAATGTTAAGCGCTTTTCATCCGAGTTTTACTCGGACTTCTTCAGACATTGTGTTACATAAAAACCAAGTTTAAATAACCTCCATTTCCTGGTTAGACAATAAGCTTTCAGTCAGGCTTTTTACAAGGTCTTAAAGGCATAGGTGCACTCGCTCAAAGTGCCTTCTCATTCTATAACAGTTTAGTCAAAACAATCTCCCTATGATAAAAGTATTTAAAAGTAAAAGCAGGTGCATTACTTTCATGATGTTCTTTTGGTCTATCGTACAACTATTATTTCGTAATCATACCAGTTACCATTTAATAATCAACCTTTTTAAACAAAATCCTTGCAGGTAATAACCTAAACTATAACACGTTCATTCCTTATGTACTTCTATATCATATTAGTCCCCACTGACATATGGTACAATAATGTCATACCCTCGTAAAAAACTATACATAATATTGTAAGTATGTTTGTTAACATTTGATTTACAAAGCAGTATTTCATTCTAAAATGGTAGACTTGTCAATAGCAATGAGGGTTACGTTGTAAATACCAAAAAAGTTTTTTTGAAAATAAAATTCCATTTAAACTTCTGGTGTCAATGATCTACTTACTCACAAGGTATTAAAACTGCTTACCTACTTCCGATTTCGTTTATATTATACTGAACAGTCAATATTAATAGGTTCATAGTTTTGTATTATTCCCCATTAATGGAAGTAATGTTTAATGTGGTAATGCCCGGCTTGTCAAAGGGCGTATCTACCTGTCATGTATTTAATGTACTCTAAACTATACTGTAGACCCTAACAATGTTGTAAGTTGTGTCATTCAATTCATGTTCCCTGAACTGGTCCATTTAAACCAAGTTCTTAATTTAAAATTCCATTTTAGATTTAATGTTATTTCTTTATTATTAAATTTGACTAGGGCTACTACTGAGTTTAAGTCCACGCTGACCCAAATGGGTACAGTACAAAGAGTCATAGTATAATTCCAATGGTCTTCCCACTTCTACTAATGTCCTAGTAAACATGTTCTACTCATTCGTTATTATATATTACTCCTTTAATAGTAATTATTCTGTTCCAGTTTGTCCCATCTCAATATGTTGTTATATTAAAGGGGTTGTAAGTTGTGCCAATAATATTCTCCTTAACCAATGTTGTTTTTCCTTCTATTTCATAAACACATGTTTACCTAATAAGGTTTCTAAGTTTGAGTATACAAGCTATAGAACACAGTTCATTAAGACCTGGTTCATTATAGGCTTCTAATCTTAGTTGCCAACTCAGTTCGCTTTTCTCCAAAAGTAACTTTTTAAAGGTGTCATTCAAATATTTAGTGTTTTGGTTGTTAATTTCTTTCACATCAGCCATACTAGCAATGACCCGGAATTTAAAGTGGTGTTCTATGTTTTGATTACAATGTCTTGCCAACGCATTTTCAGGGTTTCTCTTCTTAATAGCGTACACATGGGCAAAACTGACCGACGTTTTAGGGATAGAATTTATGAACATGTTCATAAATTCTATCCCTAAAACGTCGGTCAGTTTTGCCCACGTAGAATGCTGGGCACTGTTGGCATTCTGCTAAATAAACCACTGATTTGGTGTTACAATTATAGCCCTCGTGAATAACAAATGTTCTGCCCCTAACTTTAAATAATTTTTCACTGTTAATGTAATTACAGTAATTACAAGCACCACATTTTGTGTGCCTACTATGTTTCTCTTAGTTTTGTTATGCAATTCCAGTAAGATTTTCATGTTAGGGGCCCTTCTAAATGTTATAATTGGAAAACCACCTATCCTCCTGGAAATGTCTTTGTCTAATGATAAGAAATGCCAGTATTTCTTAACTGATCTTTGGATATCTCCTGCTACCAGGCTATAAGTAAAAGTAAATGAAATTGAAAAGTTTTTCCTGTCTGAAGGCCCTTTTTCTTCAACTCCTTCAGAAAGAAATTCATTCTCTGCCAAGATGTTAATATTGTCAACATCCATCATACTTCCCCCTATTATTGTACTTTTATTCAAAATTAGTTTATAAAAAACAGTGTTCCTTTTTAATTTCATCTCCCGAAAAATTCCTCCTATAAAACTGCCCGGGTATCCCCTATTCATGAACATGGTGTACAACAATTCACATTCTTCTTCAAAGTCACTGTCAGTTGTTATCATTCTGGCTGCACGTACAAGCTGACCTTTTACTACCGATTTCTTCAGATGTTGGGGATGTTGACTAGTAAAATGTAAGAAGGTATTTGAGTAAGTACTTTTCCTGTAAATTTTTGCTGTGTACCTACCCTCTTGCCTGTTCTTATTAAGTTCCACATCTAAATAGTGAATCCTATGTTCTTGAAAGTTTTTGGTGAATCTTAAAAAACTACTAGTGGTGTTAAAGAATTCTACAAGGTTATCAGCACAAATACTATCCCCGTTAATAATCATAAAAACATCATCCAGGAATCTTTTATAGAACATTATTTTTTCTTTCCATTCACTTTTGAAAATATAATTGGTTTCCCAGTGGGCCATGACCAAGTTGGCAAAAGTTGCTCCTACTGGGGACCCCATTGCTACTCCCACCTTTTGCAAAAAAAGCTTGTTGTTGAATGAAATAAAGTTGTTTTTCAAAATGATGTCCAATAGTTGTTCGACCAGTAAAGTTTCATTCACAGTTGCCCCCTTATTTTGTGGTGCTTGTAATTACTGTAATTACATTAACAGTGAAAAATTATTTAAAGTTGGGGCAGAACATTTGTTATTCACGAGGGCTATAACTGTAACACCAAATCAGTGGTTTATTTAGCAGAATGCCAACAGTGCCCAGCATTCTACGTGAGCAAAACTGACCAACGTTTTAGGGATAGAATTTATGAACATGTGTACGCTATTAAGAAGAAAAACCCTGAAAATGCGTTGGCAAGACATTGTAATCAAAACATAGAACATCACTTTAAATTCAGGGTCATTGCTAGTATGGCTGACGGGAAAGAAATTAACAACCAAAACACTAAATATTTAAATGACACCTTTAAAAAGTTACTTTTGGAGAAAAGCAAACTGAGTTGGCAACTAAGATTAGAAGCCTACAATGAACCAGGTCTTAATGAACTGTGTTCTATAGCTTGTATACTCAAACTTAGAAACCTTATTAGGTAAACATGTGTTTATGAAATAGAAGGAATAACAACATTGGTTAAGGAGAATATTATTGGCACAACTTACAACACCTTTAATTTAACAACATATTGAGATGGGACAAACTGGAACAGAATAATTACTATTAAAGGAGTAATATATAATAACGAATGAGTAGAACATGTTTACTAGGACATTAGTAGAAGTGGGAAGACCATTGGAATTATACTATGACTCTTTGTACTGTACCCATTTGGGTCAGCGTGGACTAAAACTCAGTAGTAGCCCTAGTCAAATTTAATAATAAACAAATAACATTAAATCTAAAACGGAATTTTAAATTAAGAACTTGGTTTAAATGGACCAGTTCAGGGAACATGAATTGAATGACACAACTTACAACATTGTTAGGGTCTACAGTATAGTTTAGAGTACATTAAATACATGACAGGTAGATACACCCTTTGACAAGCCGGGCATTACCACATTAAACATTACTTCCATTAATGGGGAATAATAAAAAACTATGAACCTATTAATATTGACTGTTCAGTATAATATAAACAAAATCGGAAGTAGGTAAGCAGTTTCAATACCTTGTTGTGAGTAAGTAGATCATTGACACCAGAAGTTTAAATGGCATTTTATTTTCAAAAAACCTTTTTGGTATTTACAACGTAACCCTCATTGCTATTGACAAGTCTACCATTTTAGAATGAAATACTGCTTTGTAAATCAAATGTTAACAAACATACTTACAATATTATGTATAGTTTTTTACGAGGGTATGACATTATTGTACCATATGTCAGTGGGGACTAATATGATAAAGAAGTACATAAGGAATGAACGTGTTATAGTCTAGGTTATTACCTGCAAGGATTTTGTTTAAAAAGGTTGATTATTAAATGGTAACTGGTATGATTACGAAATAATAGTTGTACGATAGACCAGAAGAACATCATGAAAGTAATACACCTGCTTTTACTTTGAAATACTTTTATCATAAGGGGATTGTTTTGACTAAACTGTTATAGAACGAGAGGGTACTCTGAGCGAGTGCACCTATGCCTTTAAGACTTTGTAAGAAGCCTGACTGAAAGCTTATTGTCTAACCAGGAAAGGGAGGTTATTTAAACTTGTTTTTTATGTAACACAATGTCTGAAGAAGTCCGAGTAAAACTCAGACGAAAAGCGCTTAACATTTTTTTTGTTTATGTATTGTTTTTAAGTTTTTAAACCTACTTGTGTGCTAGTAGAAAATAAATTTGTGGAAAAGAACATCACTGGTTTGGGTCTTCATGCTACTCTGTACTATCGTGTTTACAACTCTGAGAACGCACTTCAGTGCAGAAAGAGAAAATTTCCCATTCTGCACGTGAAAAGTCGTTGACTTTCACCTTCGACCTTTCCGACGTTCGATCATATGATGTAGACCATCAATGATTCGAACATCAGAACGGTCGCTCATCTAATATAGACCAAATCTTTTCATATACATATCATCAGTGAAACAGTATAGATTTACTCATATATTTCATATGCAATTCTTCTTACACATACCTTTATCTTAATCCCATTAATACAGCACTTAAACATTAGAAATAAAGGGAATCCGTAATATGATATATTTAGATATTTTAAAAAAAACTGTCATTTTTATTAATATATATGCACCTGGTTTACTTAGTTAGATTTTTATAATATGTTCCTATTAGCTAATATAACTAAAACTTATGTATAATTACTATGTTATACATTTTTCTTTGTTTTACCATTTTACATGTTAATGCTTTAAAAATGGCTTTTTACACTGCTCATGGCTTGTTTTAACACTCGTGAGCGTTTTTATGCTTAAAGATTTTCATATTCTTATAAAATTCCCACTTACTCACTTTTTTGGTAGTTTTGACAATTTTGGTGACAAGCTTGAGTTTCTAACAGCTTCAGACAGCTGCCATACTTGAGAAGAACAACTTGCAAAGTCTTCCAGGAAGTAAGTGTGACATTTGAACCTGTTTCTCTTCACTGAACTCCAACAGACACTCGGATTTAAGAACAGACATTTGAATAGTGTTTTTACTCATTTAACAACTATTTTTAACTAAAAAAATCTTGTAAGTATTTGTTTTATTTTAAAATAATGATTTATTTAACCTGTAATGTTTATATATTTAAAGAAGTATTATAAATATCTTGATTCTAGCAGTGACAGTTTTAAATCAATTTTTTCTCTGCTTAAATAGCATATCATACCTGTATTTATTTATATTAATTAATTAATAATAATTAAATTTAGTCAACTCATGTCATTTAGTTTGTTTAGCCAAAGAATCTGGCTTTGTATTGGTGTAGTACCTTGCACCCAGTTCTGTGCAGAAGTGGGCGTGTTCATAATGATTGACAGGGGAAACGGGCATGGAAATGACCGATAAATGACAGGCATGCAGACTTCCATGTGACTTCATGCATACATTGGCTGTACCTCTTGTATATTGATACTGTTTAACAGCACTCGTTCCAAGTGTCACTAATTATGTCCACAAAGGAATGAACTCCCAGTAATAAGTTTGTAGCAGCAAAATGCCTTCTGAAATTGGGAATAGTACGCAGTCCCATAAAGCTATGCCTAACCTGTCCTGCAGGCTAAATGTGTTTTGAGGGCAAGGCAATTGTTGACTATTATTTGTAGACCCCATCATATGTCAGTCGTATTAGTTGTAAGGAGTTTAATAAGTTTTCCATTCAGATAACTAATCTACCCAAGGCAGTGAATAGCAGTATGATACAGTGAGTTAGATCAACTAGCTACAAACATGTATAGAAAGGAAAGAATGAATCAGATATCACCTGTTACTGCACAACCCCTTATGACGTGGGCTCTGTACACATACAGACACTCATCACTGGCTCTGAATGTGGGTCTATGGCATTATGAAACTAGTTCCTGAGGTTATAAACCAGCATTGGACATCAGCAAATAAAGTAGTAGATTCAAGCCACCAACTCCCTTAACCCTTCACTCCAGCAGAAATGTAAACGAAAGAAAAGGAACTGCCTCACAAAAAGGCAGATGAGTTTATGAAAGTCAAGTGGCAGTATATTGTTTCTTAGCTTGTGTGAACGTGAGAATACTGAAGATTTTACAATCATTGCACCATACAACACCCCTCAGTGCTATGTTTTCAAAACATATACAATAAAGTATTGCATACAATACTTTACTCTTCTATTTAATCTTTTTTGAAGTGTTTTATGTTAATAATCGTGTGAAATGAGGCAATGTATTCATATAGTTTGTCTTCTTTCCTATTCCATTTTTTTTCATTAATTTGTTTGTAAGATATGTAATTGTGATCTGTGGCGTGTTTAACTCTTTGGAAACACTGTATTTTCTAGAGTTATGTGCACTTTCATATTGTCATCTATAGTTTTCGGGAGTTATGTGCGCTTTCATATTGTCATGTATGAGCTTATTTTACTCTTGTAGATTGGAGTGACTCCCCCCAGATTGCAGAATTTTAAGACAACAATTCTAAGAACAATTTAATTCATCTTAGCCACTTGAAGTAAAAGTAAATGAAAATAATTTCTGCTATTTTCAATACAATGTCTACCTCATTTGTTTAGTGACTGTCATCTGTTCATAAGCCAGCCACGACTTGAATTTTTGATAACTGCCTTTACTTGTAATGATGTCCCTGGATTAGACAGTTGAATTGTTAAAACTGGAAGCTTGTTTAAAAATATGAAAACGTATCTCTCAAGTGTGCCTTCCCGTACCTCTCAACTATCCATCTTTTTGCCTCATATATTTGGCCTGTTCATCATAAAATGTATGGGTTTGCTGGCAAATTATTGAGGATTGAAATCATTAAATAATGACAAACATTTGAGTTTCATACTTCATATCCTTCAGAAAAATCCATGCTAATATACAACCTTTTTATTCTATAAAATGTCTGAGTTTATAAGAGTAATATTTTAAATCTGTCCCTCAACATCATGTTTAGCTTTGTCTAGATTTCTTGTAAGAGTCCTAATTTTGAGTCCATTTTGGCACTTCTACATTGAAAGATTCTATAACATATTAAGTGTTAAAGAATGTAAGTGATAGCCATGGTAAATAAATTAGAATATTCCATCAAAATAACATTTTCAGCTATAAAGTAACACACTTTAGTTATTCTGTGAGTTTCCTAATTGAAGTTGTTTGTAAAGTTTTTCATAGGTATGTACCAGTCAGTCTGTAGACCATTACAAGCCTAGCCAAAAAACACTACTCATAAGTTCCCTCTAGATGCAAGGAGGGCAAGAAGAGATAGATTGGGAGAGAATTTCAAGATGCCTATCCAATTGTCTAGGGTTTATATTGAAGGTGATATGAGTGCCACTCTGCTTGACCTGTAATGGAGTTTTGTTCCAGAGCCAAGGGATAACTTAAGATATGGATCTATCATGCCATGTCTTAGCTTGTGTGAACATGTGAGAATACTAAAGACTGTACAATCATTGCACCGCATAACAGAGAGATCAACATTCATGCCAGCACATGCATGAATATGTAGTACACGCCATCAGGAAACCTCGGGAGGAAAGAGTGGTTTGGGCAGTACTTGCTACTGCGCATCCTGCATGGTGCTTCACTAATACAAAGCCAAAAATTCTAGTATGTTATACAGAAGTTAATGTTTTATAA
Organism: Protopterus annectens; assembly: GCF_019279795.1. Classification (NCBI taxonomy): domain Eukaryota; kingdom Metazoa; phylum Chordata; order Ceratodontiformes; family Protopteridae; genus Protopterus; species Protopterus annectens. The sequence continues at coordinate 632,741,846 of NC_056739.1, forward strand.
TCAATGTATATACAGTATTATGAATTGACTCTTCCCTTTTATATGTTTCTAATGTATATACTCTTTCCCTTCTGCTTGCTATTATTCTGCAGTGGTTAAGAACTGTCACTAAAGGTCATGAGAGAGTTAGTTTCTGGCTTCTATGAGGAACATAGCAAGCCTGGATTTAGTTTATCCATGCAGAAGGTTGCTAAAATGTATAGTTTTTATTGTTTTTAAATTTAGAGTTTTTGTATTGTCCATAACAGCTTCAAATATGGTATTTAACATAATGAACCAAGGAAAACACTTCTCAGTTTTACTTAAAGTAGCAGTCTCAACTAAATGACAACGTTTAATATTTTATGTTTAAATGTCAATGGGTTGAGCAACCTTATGAGTAGGAGTAGTGTTAACAAATATTTAACTTTACATAAAGCTGATTTTGTGTTTATACTGGAATCTCACTTGTTATCAGAGGACCTAATCAAATTAACATTCAAAGATTATAAGATTTCACCAAGAATGATGCCACAATATGAAGACAAGATGATCAATTTCAACAATTGGCTTATGTATTGGTGTCATTCAAAGGGGATCCAATGCCTGTCAGCCTGGGATGACATGCTCGACAAGCCATGATGCTTTGCTAGGGACGACTTGCACCTGTCACCCCTGAGCTTTCGGATATTGGCAAAGGCTCTTGCCACCACCATAGTGCCTTTTTTAGGCAAGGCTCAAAAGACAAACCCATCTCCATAGGTATCACAAGGGATAAGAAACTAAGAGTAATGCTACTCAATGCCAGAAGTCTAAACCTTAAGATGCATGCACTCAAAACTCTCCTTAGCATGGAGAACATCGATATCTGTGCAGTAACAGAAACCTGGTTCAAGGCTCCCGAGAGCACCCCAGCACTACCAGGTTATACCTCATACCATGTTTTTCGGCCCCAAAACTTGGACCGAACCACAAAAGGAGGGGGAGTATCAATATTCGTCAAAGATATCCACACCTCCAGGTTGGTGGCACAGCACGAAGCATCAGAGACTATCCACGTGCAACTAACAGTGGGTAAAACTGCCTTCCAGTTTATAGCCTGCTACAGACCACCCTCCCAAACCCAGGAACTCCACTTGGCCCTCCTGAGAACACTGGAAAATATGAAGGTCTCTCCAAACACCATTATATTGGGTGACTTCAACTACCCAAACATAGACTGGGAGCATTACTCTAGCTCCAACACCCTAGCCCAAAGGTTTCTAGAATTTATAAACTCAAATGTTATGGAACAGCTTGTTACCACTCCCACAAGAGGGGAAAACATACTGGACCTGATCATCACCAACATGGGGACTCTATGCTCCAGACCAGAAGTGTATCCCTCACTGGTAAGATCAGACCATAAACTAATCTCACTAGATATTCACATCCTGACCCCAGCCCCTGCCCAGAAAACCACAGTGAAAAACTTCTCTAAAGCAAATTTCACACTCCTCAAAACTGAGGTGGAATCCTTCAAAGCCCCGGGCCTGTGGAAAATACGGCCCAGACCACAGAATCCTTTATAAACGCATTCTATGAACACCTTCAGGAATGCATGGATCATGCAATCCCAAACAAAACCAAGACCCAATCCTCCAAAGGCAGGCATCCTGTCTGGTGGACCCCAGCCATAAACAAACTATACAATAGAAGGAGGAAGCTACTACATGATAGAGCAAAATCCCAAAAAGGGAAGGCATCTCTGATCAGTATTAGCAAAAAACTACGGGCACTCATAAAATCGTCTAAGGCCAGCTTCGAGAGAAAAATTGCACAGGACACTAAGGATAATCACAAGGCTTTCTTTAGTTATGTTAGGAACCTGGGTGGGAATTCCCAGATATGCTCAGAATTAGTCCAAAATGACAAAAAATACACAGAACCCACAGACATTGCCAACATTCTAGCTGACAGGTTCAGCACAAACTTCTCCCCCCCTTCCCCACCAAAAGGGCAAATATCTATCCCAGCAGAGTGCTGCCCCCCCTGACATCTCAGATGCTCAGGTAATAGCCGACCTCTCCAAAGCAAAAGACACAGCATCAATGGGACCAGACGGTGTCCCGGGCTGTGTCCTACATGAACTCCATAAAGATCTAAACCCAAATATAAAACTACTGTTCAATCTCAGCCTTACTACAGGATATGTACCCAAAGAGTGGCATACAGCAACAGTGGTCCCTCTCCACAAAGGTGGTGCCTCAACGGATCCCTGAAACTATCGCCCCATAAGCCTGACTAGCTTGGTCTGCAAAGCTATGGAAAGGATCATCATGGACCTCATAAATAAAGATATTGGGGACCTACAGACACTGGATCCTACCCAGTTCGGCTTTGTTAAGGGCAGATCCTGCCACTTAAACCTGGTCGATTTCTTTGAAACAGTCACCAAGGCCATTGACGAGGGGAAGGTGGTCCACACAGCCTACCTGGACCTCGCAAAAGCCTTCGATACAATACCCCACTCGGGCATTATAGATAAGCTCACCAGCTTAAATATAAACCCCTATGTCACTAGATGGGTTGCAAACTGGCTCAAGGACAGAACCCACATGGTTAGAATTGCTGGAGCCATGTCAGACTCCAAACCAGTTACAAGTGGTGTCCCACAAGGCTCAGTCCTGGGACCTCTGTTGTTCAGTATATATTTCTCGGAGGTACAGGCCAACACGGAAGGACTGTGGCTGACCAAGTTCGCAGATGACTGCAAACTGGGCACCATAATCGACTCTCCAGCCGACACAAGCATCCTACAAAAGGGCCTCATAGAAACAGACAACTAGTGCCAGAGCCATGGCCTCAAGCTAAACACCAAAAAGTGTATAGTCATCCCCTTCGGCAAAAACAAAGTGCCCACAAATTACCGCATAGATGGTAATCCATTAAGTACCGAAGAAGTAATTAGAGACCTGGGGACCCAAGTTGATAGCAATCTCTCATTCGACAACCACGTGGCCAAAGTAGTTAGAAAATCATTTTATATAGCCCACCTAATCATGAAGGGATTCACATCTAGATCAGGGGAGGTCATTGTTCCTCTTTACTCATCCCTCATCAGGCCCATAATTGAGTACAGTGCCCCTTTTGGGGTGTATCTTACCAGACACCTGCAGCAACTGGAAAGACCCCAAAAGTACCTCACCAAGAGGATCAAAGGGCTCAAACAGATGCCATATGCTGCCCGGTTAAAGAAACTCCAGCTCTACTCAGTGGCATACTGCCTGCTCAGAGGCGATCTGTGCCTGACGTATAAAGCCATGTCCAACCCGGAATTAATGGACATGCTGCACCTCAGAAAATCCAAATCCCATCGAGCTACGCGCTTGAGAGACTTGAACCGCAGCACTGAAATAAATTGGGACATGCTGGTGGGACAGATTCATAACCCAGAGGCTCCCTTCACTCTGGAATAAAATCCCAGTCCAGGTTAGGCAGAGTCCCTCATTGACTCTCTTCAAGAGGAATTTTGATGAGTGGATGGGAGATCATAGATTTACTCCGGGTATCACTTCTATGTCACTGTTAGACAGAGGCACAGTATACTAACCTCGAAAAAGGGCATAGCAAAATTCATTTTAAAATGGGTGGCAAAAGCCAAACACACTCTGGCTAGGCTTGTAAATGCCCTAGGGCAGATAGCCTAGTATGAACCTATGAACCTATGAACCTATGATAAGTTCACACTTTAACCATAAGACAAGAGGTGTCTTAATCTTATGCAAAAATCAGTAAGAATACCAGATATAGTTGACTTGTATTCAAGCAATGATGGTATGCTTGCTTTAGTTATACTAAGACTGGATAAAAAGATGTGTATTTTCATTAATACTTACTGGATACCAGGTATTGGTATAAAAACTGTGAAAAAAAACATTTGAACACTATAACGGGTCTATATTAAATCAGCGAACGCTTAAAAAGCGAATGCTGATTTATTGACCCCATGTAAGCAAAAGCTTACAATCCCAAACACTTAGAAGAGTGATTTTTTTCCCAGAGGAAAAAAAAATCGCTGTTCCAAAAAAGAAAAAAAAACTTTAAAACATTCCATAAAGTGGGGGGCTTTGCCCCCCCCTCACACCCCCCAACTTAAATATACCAAATCCGAGATCGCACTACAGTGACGAAAATGGCAAAATAACAAAGGCGGCCAAGCAATTTCTTTCCCAGGGAATGAATTTGCTTATATGCTGTTTCAGTATTTTGCTGTTTTGTGCTTTCAAGTTCAATCAAGACGTATTTGAAAGAATGCGTCTTCGATCATATAATAGGAACCCACTATAACATCAGGGTCTAAAGGTAAAATGCTATTAGCAGGTGATTTTTACTGTATTTTGTTCCCAACATACTACAAACTCTAAGCCCTTCAAGTTATCCCCAATAGGTAAGCATCTGAGTAATTCTATAAATGACAGTAACCTAATTCGCATTGATTGTATAAAAGTGCTGTCTTCCTTGAAATATTGTCAATATTCTTACAGGTTTGGCACATGGACTAACATAGATAAAGTCTTAGTAACTAGTTCCATACTATCCAAAAAAAAACAATGTAGTGCTGACATCATGCCCTATGTCCGACCACAACACTATCACCTTCAATATAACACAACACTGATTCATTAAATGTTTGCCAAAGATTACCTGCTTATTTAGTAAAAGTAAAACATTTTAAAGAATAGTTTCTAAATGAAATAAAACATTACATGGATTTCAACAATAATGGAGAGGTTTCAGATATGATCCTACTCTAAAGATGGTTTTATATGGCAAAGTTAAAAGTTGGTATATAAACAAACGAAAAGAATGGAAAAAAACTAGTAGACATACAACATGAAATTGATAAGCTAAAACTAACTTACACCAAATGATAAATCTGCACTAACAGATATATGCAAATTGAATAAGGAATACCAAAATATCATGCAGCACAAAATCTCCATAAATCTAGAAAAAAAATCAGATTGCAGTCCTACTCAGTTAATCCTAAGAGTCTACACAAGATTGCAATTAGATCTAAACACTTAAATGAAATAAATCATATAATAGAAATTACATACACTAAAACAACCAGACTATTAGGGTTACAGACCTAAAAAATATTTTATGTTTTAAGAAGCACTGTGAAAATATTAACAATAATAATCCACCTACAAATTACAATAAAAGTATAGATGGCTTCCTAACAAACAATATTCAGAAGAAGTTATCTAAGCACAACAAAAACAATACAGATAAACCCTTCGCTTTTAAAGAATTGAAAGAACAAATAAAAAAATCTCAAGATAAATATAGTACTGGGACTAGATGGTCTAATCCCAGAATTTTATAAACTTTTGCCTGATAAAATATTAAAAGTTTTACTTAACACATTTCAGGAGGTCAAAACCACAACAGATGTCCCACCCTCATGCAAATATTCTATTATATCTCCCATTTTAAAACCTAATAAAGAACCCAACCTATGTACATCATACAGACCAATATCCCTATTGAACATACACTACAAGATATTTATGTCTATCCTAGCTGATAGATTAAATAACATACTTCCGGAATTAATTCATAGGTTCGTAGTTTCATAGGTTCATAGTTTAGTACTAGGCTATCGGCCCTAGGACCTATACAAGCCTAGCCATGACAATTCCCTGGATATTTCTTCCCACAATATTTACTTCCCTGGACCCCTGTCTAGCAGGGCGACTGACATGATCCCCGGGGTGAATTTCCTGTCTCCCATCCAATCGTCAAGGTTCCGTTTGAAGATGGCCAAGGAGGCGCTCTGCTTACCATGTATGGGTAGTCTATTCCAGAGTATGGGAAGTCTCTGTGTCAGGAACCTATCCCTCCAGCATGTCTTGTTCATTGTGATGACAGGGTCTAGATCCCTGGAGCATGTGGCTCTGAGGGATTGGGATTTCATTAAGTGAAGCATGTCCATCAGCTCTGGGTTTGACATGGCCTTGTGTGTTAAGCAGACATCACCTCTGAGTAGACGATATGCCACAGAGTATAGCTGGAGTTTTTTAGACGGTCAGCATAGGGCATCTGCTTTAGGCCTGTGATTCTTTTAGTGAGGTATTTCTGTGGCCTTTCCAGCTGTTGCAGATGTCTTGTGAGGTACATACCAAATGGGGCATTGTAATCTATAATGGGTCTAATAAAGGATGAGTAGAGTGAGACGATGACCTCCTTTTTTCTGGATGAAAAGCCCTTAGTGATGAGGTGTGCCGCATAGAAGTATTTACTGACTGTTGTGGTGATGTGATTATCGAAGGTGAGACCACTCTCCACCTGTGTTACTAAGTCTCTCATCACACTTTTGGTGTTTAGTGTACTGCCACCTATGTGGTAATTCATGGGTACATGCTTTTTCCCAAAGGGGATAACTAAATATTTCTTGGCATTAAGCTTGAGCCCATGGCTCTGACACCAAGCATCTGTTTCTGTAAGGCCCTTTTGTAGAATATCCAAATCATTTGGGGATTCAATAATGGCTCCCAGTTTGCAGTCATCTGCGAATTTTGTTAGCCAGAGTCCCTTAGTGTTGGCCTGTACTTCATAGAAGTAGATGCCAAACAAGTCCCAGGACTGAACCCTGAGGTACTCCACTTCTCACTTGTCTGGAGCTGGATTTGGAGTCGGCTACTTTTACAGTCTGGGTTCTGTCAGTAAGTCAGTTGGCAACCCATCAAGTAACATAGGGATTTATGCCCAGCTTAGTAAGTTTATCTATGATTCCAGAGTTGGGGATGGTGTTGAAGGCCTTGGCAAGGTCCAGATAGGCTGTGTGGACCACCTTACCCTCATCCACAGCTCTGGAGACTGATTCAAAGAAGTCAATCAGGTTCAGGAGACAAGATTGGCCCTTCACGAACCCAAAATGGGTGGGGTCCAGTGTTTGAAGGTTGCCAATGTCTTTATTTATAAGTTCCATGATAATGCATGCCATGCCCTTGCAGATAACTCTCGTCAGACTGATGGGACGGTAGTTCCTGGCATCCAAGGTGGATCCCCCCTTGTGGAGTGGGATAACTGTAGCTATGCGCCACTCAGTGGGCATGAAGCCTGAGGTGAGGCTATGATTAAACATGACACTTAGGTGAGGTGCCAGCTCATTTTGTAGTTCATGTAGTGCACAGCCCGGGATGTCATCTGGTCCCATGGATCCTGTATTCTTAGCTTTGGAGAGTGCGGTTTCTACCTGTGTGGCCGTGATTACTGGAATTTGGCAATCTTTTGGTATTGAGATGGGCCCTTTAGGGGTGAGAGGGGGGTTAAATTGGCACTAAATTGATCTGCCAGGATATTGGCAATATCCTTGGGATCAGTATATTTAATGCCATTCTGTTGTAGCTCAGAGCAGATCTGAACATTGCCATTTAGATTCTTGACATAACTATAGAATGTCTTGTGGTTGCCTTTGGAATCTTTGGCAATTTTATTTTTGTAACAAGCTTTGGAGGATTTTATGAGGGATCTCAGCTTCTTACTGAGGCTGGTAAGGGAGTTTTTTGCATCCTGGGATTTTCCTTTTTTCTGCAACAGTTTCTTCTTTCTGTTGTATAGTTTGTTTATGGCAGGGACCACCAGATTGGCTTCCTTGTTTTGGAGGAGAGTGTCTTGGTTCTATTTGGGATGGCATGATTCATGCACGAGTTGATGTGCTCGTACAGTGCCTTAGTGTAGGATTCAGCAGTTGAACTTTCACCTCCCGTCTGCATGGGTGTCATGAAGTTTGTCACTTCTGACTTGAGTAGCATGACGTTGGCTTTGCAGAAGTTTTTTATGGAAGTTTCTTTACTGGGGGGTGGGGGTGGGATGTGGATGTCAAGGGTGATTTGCTTATGGTCAGACGTGACCAATGAGGGGGTGACCACTGGTGTGGAGTATCTATCTCCCATGTTGGTAATGACCAGGTCTAGGATAGTGGAGCCCCTGGTGAGATGATGGATTAGTTGTTCCAGGGCATTGGAATTTATGAATTCCAAGAACCGTTGGGAAAAGGTGTTGGTACCCGAGTAGTTTTCCCAGTTAATGGCAGGGTAGTTGAAATCACCCAGTATTAAGGTGTTTGGTTGTATCTTAATATTTTCTAGTATGTTTAGAAAGGTGTAGTGAGAATCTTGGGGCATCATGAAGATCAAACTGGTTTTATTAAAAGTAGAAAGGTACAAGCAAGCAATAATGCCCAACAGGGTATGTGTTAATGTGTAATTAATGCCCACCTAGGGTTGTTGTGAGGCCTGGCGGAGGGCATCTACACCCCTGGAAGGGCATTAATTATGCATTAACACAAACCCTGGAGGGCATTATTGCACTTAGAGAATGGAGTCTCTGTAAAATTGTTGGGTTTTGCTTACTTATCTATTTTTTAAATACTATTTTATTTTTTTAATATATTTTTGATGTAAAATAGTTCCTCCGCCTAATGTTTCATACTTGATGTAGTATATGTTAATGGTGTTATAGGAAGCATTTTACATCCAAAATATATTAAAAAATAAAATAGTACTTAAAAAATTCAAAAGTAAGTAAAACACAGCAATTTTACGCACGACCCATTTTCTAAGCATTGGCAGAGATCATGCTCTCTACTCTCCCTCTCATACATGCTACCAGGGGATCACTGGATCGCTTTCACACTTTACTCACTCACACTCTGTCTCTCACACACACACACACACCTTTTTTTTGTTGTCTTCTTTTCTGTTTACATTTTACACTCGCTAAACAGCAAAATCGCTGTTTAGTGAGCTTAAAACAATGGCAGCCATTTTGTTTTCTCAGTCCAAGCTCCACGACAGCTTGATATGCTGCTGTGAAGCAGCGGACTCATTTTTCGGTGGGCATTACTTGCACATTAATACCCTGCTGGAGAACGCCCATTCTCCAATCAGGGTACTGATGTACAGTTTGCCCATTCTCTATGATAATGTAATTAGACTACCTTCTTTAATAGACCTAGTGAATAAAAAAAAAGAATTTGATAAAGCTTTCGATTCTTTAAGTTGGCCTTACCTATTTAATGTTTTTCAAAAATATAATTTCTCCTTAAACTTTGCTAGATTAATTAAAAATCTATTTGAAAATTCAATTCCTTATGTAAAACTTGGATCTTTTTTATCTGGTCTGTTTGAGATATTAAACGGTACTAAGCAAGGATGTCCCCTTTCTCTATTACTCTTCTCCCTTGCCATGGAACCTATTGTGAATTGCATTAGGAATAATGACAATGTTCAAGGATATAAAATATCAGATGAACTATCCCCTAAGATACAACTGTTTGTTGACGACTTTTGAATACTGCGTAATGACATTGAAAATGCAATAGATCACTTGCTGAACAATCTAAATTTTTTTGCAAATATCTTTGGATTAAACTTTAATCACAATAAGACTCAGACAGTTCTAATAAATAAAAATGTCACTATGAAACTGAAATCCTTAGATAAAAAAATGGGAGGATACACATATTAAATACCTTGGTGTCCTTATTGAATTAAATTATAAAAAAAATCACTCACAACTAATTATCAACATCTTATAAACTCAATTACAAGTGTAATAGATAACTGGAACAGACTATTCTTCACATTTGAAGACAGACTAACCCTAATTAAAATGATATTACTACACAAAATGTTATTTGTTAGCCAAGCCTTAATACTCTACCCTACCTATTAAAGCTAAAAAGAAAATAAATCATATTCTACTTAAGTTCCTCTGGTACCCCAAAAAGCCAATAATTTCACTTCTTTGGCACACCTCAAGCTGGGAGGAGGGGGTATAGGGTTTCTAAAAATTGACTTTTGTCTAAATGCAGCAATTATCAATGTAGTGTTGCTTTAGAATAATACTTCTTATACATCATATTGGAAGTTAATTCACGAAAGCTTACTTTTGTTTAATAATAAAATGCTGCTTGAACCATACTTTCAAGTGCATAGAAACATCTTTATATGGATCTTGAAAATATATATTCAAAGTGAGAAGCAGAAGATTGTTCTTATTCCTCTTACAATCCAAATATTATTGTTGTTCAAAAGGCTTATGGTTTCTAACCAACTGATCAAAAACTTAATAATTATTTTCCCAATTGCTTTCACAAATGAGTGCTTGATAACTTCTGATGCCCGGAAAATGCTAGAGTTTAAGAGGGGTGATCTATTACATTGGAATCAGTTTCTTTCAGATAATAAAAGAAACTCTGCAGACTATTTGATTACCAGATATAGTTTATAGAATTGTAACTGGCTAGACATCCAAACTTGCAAGTAATTCGTACATACCAAGCTCATATTTTCACTAGAGGCATACAGTAAGAGTCCCCCAAAAAATCTTAGATTTCATATCAATCATTATTAATGGCACAATTAAGAACACCTCTTCCATATCTATAATTTATAAAATCCTCAGAAATTATTTTGGTAAAACAGATATTTCTTTTTGGAATTGCTCTAATAAAGTAAATAGACAAGAATTCTCAATAAAGGATAAAAAAAACTCTTGTTTATAGTCGATGTAAGGGTCCTCATCTTCCCGGTTTTGGCGAGTATACACATGGAAATTTGTGCACAGATGTTTTCTTTCACCACACAGATTAGCAATAATGTACAAGAAAGATGAAGTAAAATGCTGTCATTGAGGACATATACTGATGCTGACTGGATACATATGGTTATTAATTGTAAAGTAATCTCTCCATTTTGGTTAGATTTTAGATATTTTTGTAAAGCTTTATGGAATGACAACTGTATAATTTCTGATTCTCTTATTCATGTCAATGTTCCTGAGCTCATCCCTGAAACCAAATAATTTTACTGTGGTCAATTCTTTCCATAGCAGGGAAAATTGTTACTAAAAATTGGGAAATTTCAAGCTACTCCTGTCTTTAAAATTTAATTTGTTCATCTACCAAAGTCTATCTGTAAAAATGAAATCGCTACTATAAAAATTAGAACAAATAACACAGCCCATTATTGAATTGCTTGCAAGAAATTGTTTAACCTTTTAGAAAAATACTGTTTTTCCTATATAATATTTTTTGTTATGGACACTGTATATGGTTTATTTTGTTCCATTCCTGTTATTACGTTGTTAAATTACTGTTGTATAAAATGGATTAAAACATTTTTGAGAAAAAAAAGCATGGAGATGCATGTAACACAACAGCATTAGCAGGAACACAAGCATTCATGATTGCATGATGAAATATAAGTGAGTGTCAGTCAGTTAAACAGAACTCTATATGCAAATGGCAAAATCAGACATGGTGGCTTGAGTGAGAAGTATATAAAATTAGCATGAAGAAACAGAATGATCAGTTTATCTGAACATCATCTTTTTCAGTAAATGGGTGTGTAACAAAAGGGGAAATACTGCCAGCCCAGCTAGCTGGAATTTTGTAAATAATTCTATGTCATTTGTGAATATTGATATGATTTATACAAAACTATATGTTATGTACTGAGTTAAATGTAACCACAGCATGCCCTGCTGGCTTAGAATGGAAATGTATATAAACTATTGTAATTTTGTAACTGTATATGTTTTAACAGTAGATATTGGGACATAAAAAGCAAGCCATTAAAGACATAAAATCCTATTACAACCACCTACAAATAAATCATACAAAGAACCCCAAACAATTCTGGAACTCTATAAACTCCCTTCTCAAGCCTGGTACCACAAATAACCCTTGTCCTGACACTGGAAAATCTGACCAATAAATCGCCAAACTATTTAACACCTTATTCACCTCTTCCATTGCTGAGTTGACCAAAACCTTCCCCAATAACATCCCCCTATCCACCTCCTCCCTAGCTTCCACCCCATCTCCTCCCACTCCCCCTATTTTCGAACGTAAACCTGTATCTACCAACCTCATAAAAAAAACTCTATAAATTCAAACCTTGCACCAATGCTCCTGACAACATTCCCTCCTCCTTCTTAAAAATTGCCTCTGACAGTATTGCTCTTCCTATCAGCATCCTGATCAATAGATCACTACTCGAGTCATATGTACCAAAACTATGGCGTTCTGCTTTTATTCTCCCACTCCACAAGGGTGGCAAAAACTGTAACTTTTCCAACTTCCGCCCCATAGCTGTCCTCTCTCCCATCTCTAAACTTCTTGAAAAATGCATTCACATACAGCTCATGCCATTCCTAACCGAACATCAACTAGTCTCTCCTACCCAACATGGTTTCCACCCTGGACACAATACCAACACAGCCCTTCTCTCCTTTTTACACTCTATCAATTCAGCCCGAGAATCTGGCAACTTAGTTTCATCTATTCTATTAGATTTATCTAAAGCTTTCAATACCATCTCTCACACCCATCTACTAGACCATCTATCGAACCTTAACATCTCCCCAAAAACTCTTTCCTGGTTCTCCAGCTATCTTTCTGACAGGTCCCAAGCCATGAAATGGGGCCAGTCCTCTTCCACCTTCCTTTCAACACCCACAGGAGTTCCCCAAGGCTCCATTCTTGGCCCTCTGCTATTTAACATCTTCATTAATGATTTCCACAATGCCATTCCAAACACCAAAATTGTCCAATATGCAGACGACTCTACTCTGATCTGCTATGCCTCCAACCAATCTGAACTCAAATCTCTAACTCAATCTGCCTTCTCAACCACTGTAAAACGGATGCTCCAAAACTATCTCTCACTCAACGCTAACAAAACTAAAATCCTCCTATTCACTCCCTCCAAAGCCATTCCCATTGATAAAAACTCATTTCAAATTACCAGCCTCAACAATTCTGTCATTGATATTGTTCCCTCCGCCAAACTCTTGGGGGTCACCATTGATGAACACCTAAAATTCAACACCCATATCCAACTTAACATCAAGAAAACCCACATAAAACTCAGCCTACTCTACAGGAATAATCACTTCCTCTCTCCCTCCACTAGACTGACCCTGGCCACTACCTGTCTTCTCCCATCTCTTCTATATGGCACTCCGCTACTTACTAATCTATCTTCCACTCTCACCTCCAAACTAGAAGTATGCTACAACAAAATCTCCAGGTTTGCCACAAAAGCAAAAGCCTCCTCTCACCATTGCTCCTCCCTACTAACTCTAAACTGGCTTTAACTCCCAAATCAACTAGACTTCCTCCAAATTGTCTCAGCCCACAAGTTAATATTTTAACCCACCAGCTGCCCTTCTTTATCTAATATCCTCCTACCTTATAGCCCCCCCCAAGACCCCTTAGATCCACTCATCAAAACCTTATTACCATCCACAAACCTAGGCGCCCTGCTGGTCAACGTTTACTGTCCTGCACCCTAACTAAAAATGGAACACCCTGCCTTCTACTTTGAGGGCCTGTGACAACCTAAACACCTTCAAAAGACTACTCCACTCCTACCTATTTCTTCACAGAAAATGTAACTGCACTCCTCTCCCCACACCTCACAACCTCCCCTCTTCCTTTTCTTCTGGCTAAACTTCTTCCCTTCTAAACCTTATTTGAATGCAATTTATATGAATTTTTGCCTATTGCTATTTCAATTTGTTTATGTAACTTACAATGTAATACTTCTATATGTTATGTAAGTTGTTATGCAGAACTTCGCTGCTTAACCAAAATGAAAATTATATACTTTATGTAACTTGTTATGTGGAGCTTTTCTCCCCGGGCCTTTACTGAAAACAGGCTCTCGAGCCCAGTGGACCTCCCCAGTCACCAAACTGGAATAAATAAATGGTTAATTTGCAAAACTTCAAAAAAATAAGTTGAAATTAAATTATTTTTTGATTGTGCTATAAAAGTTATCTCTCGGTTTCAGTGTAGCAGACACAATCTTTAGAGCTAGAAGGTTTTCGTATTGTCTTGGAAGAGAAGCAATTACTAGGTTTGAGATGCAGAAGTGTTTTATTGTTTTATGACTTTCAGGATCTGCAAACATCGGAGAGATATGTATTTTTCACAGAGAGATGCTAAAAAAGGTTGAACACCCTTTGCTAAGGGCTGTAAGTAGTTTTAAATAATGGCTGGTGGCAGCTGGAACTACCTTATAGTCTGAGCAGAAGGGGGCATAACTAGTAAAGCTGTGCCAGCCTTCCCCATGTGTGTGTGTTTGTATGTGTGTGTGTGTGTGTGTGTGTGTGTGTGTGTGTGTGTGTGTGTGTGTGTGTGTGTGTATGTGTGTATGCAAATCAAATCTCAAAGTGTGTGTGTGTGTGTGTGTGTGTGTGTGTGTGTGTGTGTGTGTGTGTGTGTGTGTGTGTGTGTGTGTGTGTGTGTGTGTGTGTCAGCTACTTGGGCAGGGACACAGCACTAGTTGGACAGAGAGGGTGCTGGAGGTCTTAGCTTGACCACTAGTGGGGAGTCTTATTGGGGATCTGGAGAAAGAGGGAGAAACCAGCCCCAAACTGACTGTGATCACTGTGTGCTCTTAAGGGAAATTGCACTTTACTGTGTGTGTGTACTTCTCATCCTCCCATTGTTTGTGCCCCCTAGTTGTGGCTAGGATTGAGGCTCCTTGATTAGTGGGCCAGTGCAGGAGTGCTACATATGAATTGGCTGGCAGTGGTGGGATAGCTACATCACATATTAATTGACTTGTAGTGGTGTGGATACTGAATTATTGTAGCCTGTGAAAAGTGGTCACTAAGGAAGGTGTTTGTGCTCTCAATCAGCCACACAGTGAACATTCAGAGTTTTATATCACAATTGTTTTATTTTATTTATTTTTTTTTTTTTGTAGCTTAGTTGGTCAGGGAGAGCAGGCAAGCATGTCAGCAGAGCAGTATGGCAAGCTGGCAAGGAGCCAGTTGGTTAAAATGCACCAGGCTAAAGGACTAGTGCATGCCAACCTGACAAAAGCAGACATGATTGCAGCTTTTGTCACAGCTGCATCACAAAATAGCAACCAGGAGGACAATCTGACTGGCCTTGGAGATGCAAAACTCTCAGAAAATGGACAGTTCAACCTTTTCACAGAGGACTTAAAAATCCATCTGGAGTTAAAGAGACTTCAACTGAAGGCCAAACATTTTGAAATAGAATCAGCAGAGTGACTGCAGCAGGAGAAACCAATGGAAATAGAAGAAACAGAGAGACTGAGATGTCTGGAAGCTGAGGAGAATGAGAGGCAGAGGCAACATGAGAAGGAGATGCTGTATCTTCACCAGCATCATGAAGGTAATGGAGAAGGAAGTAACTGAATCCCAGAAGCAACAAAAGTCAGTATATTTCTTCCACAATTTACAGAGGGGGATAATTTTGATAGTTTCATTCTTATGTTTGAAAGGGTATGTAAACAGTATAATGTTGACCAAGGGCTCTGGGTACAGTTCCTGACCCCCGTACTCCATGGTAAAGCTGTAACTGCTATTTCTAAATTGTCTGATACTGATTGAGTAAATTATAATACTGTAAAAAACTGTCTTTTAGAATGTTTTAAGTTAAAACCTGTAGCTTATAGGAAAAAGTTTTGTGAGCATAGACAAAAGCCAGAAGAAAGTGTGTGTGAATATGTTGATGAACTAAGCACTTATTTTCAGAAGTGGGTGAGTGGATGTCAGGTCACCACTATTGAAGGGCTGGCAGACCTTTTGGTGAGGGAACAAGCCCTTAGCACTTTCCTGACGACATGAGAATCTGGTTAGCTGACAGACAATACAGTACTGCAGATGATTTGGGAAAGAAGGGCACCATATACCTAGCAAGCAGGGCATCACTGTACAGGAAAGGGACATCCAGTGCTGGTCATGGGTCTAAGAGAACCCATGGTGGGCAGCCCAGACTGCCCCAACAGAGTCTGCCAGTAGCCACTAGTCCAGGTACATGTCCAGGACCAAGGGTTAAATATTTTAAATGCAACCAGTGGGGCCATGTAGCATATAGGTGGGGAACAAAAGGTGGGAGAGCCAGTAAGTGGGAATGACAAAATGCCAGCAGTAAGTTGTCTCGAGATAACAAGTGTACCAAACTACCACAAGAGGTTATATCCTATCTTAGTGAATGTGAAAGAAGGCATTGTTAAGAGAGGCACAGCCTCTGACCTAAGCATTGTGACACCTGCAATGGTTAAAGAGGAGCACTACTTGCTTGTGCAGTCTACTCTAGTCAGAGCTTTAGGAGGGATCCCATTCCAAATACCTTTGGCTAGGGTTTACCTTGACTGGGAGGGTGCAAAAGGAAGCCAGCAAGTAGGTGTGTTTGAGGATATCCCTGCAGATGTCCTGATAGAGAATGATTTTGATAATGCAGTACATTGTGTGCATGCAGTTACATTAAGTCAGGATTGGAGACAAGCATGTGGGTCTGGTCACCTGGGGGGAGACCCACACAGACTGCACACTTGCAGCCAGGACCAGTGAGGTGGTTACCTCAGGGAGGGAGCTACCCTGTAGCAGTGAGACTGAAGGTGAGCCACAACTGCTTGTTGGTACTGAAGTTCCTTTGGATAGAGTGCTGTAAGGGCAGAGGTGAGTAATAGTACCCAGGCTGACAGTGAGACACTGCTGTCAGAGAATACCAGACTTCCTGTGAAAGGAGATTTAGGAAGGGTTACTAAGAGACAGTTGAGACAGGCTCAGCTCTCAGTCCCTACATTACAAGGCCTGATGGAGGTAGCTAGTGAGGCACCTGATTCTCAAGGGAAGGGGAAATCTGTCTACTGGGACAAAGGGTTACTGTATAGAGATTGAACCCCTTTGGGAGGGCTAAAGGGTGAGAGAATACAGCAGTTGGTAGTGCCCAGAGCCTACCATCTGCCATTCCTAGCCATAGCCCATGATATTCCCTTTGAAGGTCATGTGGGCATAAAGTGTACCAAGAGACATATTATGCATAAGTTGTATCGGCCTGGGATTTCAGAAATGTAACAAGGTACTGCAGAATCTGTGAGCAGTGCCAAAAGGAAGGCAAGGCAGGAGACAAGGTGAAAGCCCCTGTGATGCCTTTGCCTGTGATTGAGGAGCAATTTCAGAGTTTAGCTATGGATATTGTAGGGCCTCTGAGTGCCCTAAGTTCCACAGAGAAGAAGTATACCCTAGTGGTAGTAGATTATGCTACCAGATACCCTGAGGTGGTGGCTCTGTCCTCCATTGAGGCAGAAAAGGTGGCAAATGCTTTGTTAGAGATTTTCAGCAGAGTAGGTTTCCCAAAAGAAATACTGACTGACTTGAGGTGCCAATTTCAGATCAGACCTGCTGGCTTGTCTGTGGAAGCACTGCGGGGTGAAACACCTAAAGACCACCCCTTACCATCCCCAGACTAATGGTCTTGTTGAGAAGTTAAACTCTATACTCAAGACAATTCTACGGGCATTTGCAGAGCAGCTTAACAGGGAGTGGGACAAATATTTGCCCCATCTGCTGTTTGCTTACAGAGAGGTGCTCCAGAAATCTACAGGTTTTTCTCCCTTTGAGTTGCTGTATGGCCATAGGTGAGGGGACCACTTGAGTTGATTCTGATGAGTGGGAGGGTGAGTGCAAATCCCACAAGGAGTCTGTTGTGGCATATGTCCTAAACATCAGGACAAGGCTCAGGAAACTCATAGGCTTGGCTCAGGAGAACCTGGCAGAAGCCCAACAGCAGAAAAAGGTCTGGTATGACAAGAATGCTTGAGCTAGAGAGTATGTTGTAGAGCAGCAGGTAATGGTTCTCATTCAGGTCTATATTACAACACCGAACATTTGAAATGTCGAAAATATCGAAGTAACAGGAAACCGAATTCTTTCCTAGGGAAAGAATTCAGTTGTCCGTTTCTGTTGCTTCGTAATTTTCAGCACTCTGGTGGAAAGTTACGGGCCGGGTTCAGGTAAGTGTGCGATTGTGTGGACGTGTGCATTAAGGCAGGTTAGGTAAGTTAGGGTTAGGGCGCGGGTCAGGTAAGTGTGAGATTGTGTGGACGTGTGGGTTAGGGCTGGTTAGGTGAGTTAGGGTCCGGGTGCGGTTGAGGTGACTGTGCGATAGTGATGGACTGTAGGGTTAGGGTTTGGGTTAAGGTAAGTGGATAGTTAGTGGTTTATGTATAGTTTAGTGTAGGGTTAGGTGTACGAGTTTAGTTGTATGTGTGTGGATTGCTGTTTGTTTGGTGTGCTTGTGTTGTGTGTATGTGTTTTGGAACAGCAAATTTTTTCCCTAGGAAAAAATTCGCTGTTCCGAATGTTCGATGTTTTTTTTTTTTTTCGATTGCTAGGGTTCGATATTAGAACACTTGACATTTTGAATGTTCAGGTGTTCTAATATAGACCCTTCTCATTCATGTCAGACACAACAAGCTGCAGGCAGCTTGGGAGAGACCCTACAAAGTGGTAAGGAAGGTCAGTGATGTTAACAACATGGTAGAACTGCTAGGCAGGAGGCAGGGGCACAAATTGTACCACGTGAAAATGATGAAACCTTGTCATGATAGGGAGGCCCTTGTGCTGAGTATTTGCAGTACAAGGCAGGAGGGGTCTGAGAGGGATCTATGGCTGCAGGAAGCCAGCCAGCCAAATCCCAAATTATTATGGTGGAGCCTAGGGTTGCAGGCATATGATGGGACAGTGCAGCACTGTACTGAGGTCAGCAATGCCAAGGCAGCTGGAATGTCAAGACAGAGAATGGGGTAAGGTATTCCCAGATAGGCCCAACCCTCTCAAGCAACATTTCTCAAGGGTCACTTGAAAAACTAGCTTGTGTTTTCAGGGGGAAAGAAGTGTGCAAAAGGGAAATACTGCCAGCCCAGCTAGCTGGAATTTTGTAAACACTTCTGTGCCATTTGTGAATATTGATATATTTTATACAGAACTGTATGTTATGTACTGAGTTAAATGTAACCACAACTTGCCCTGCTGGCTTAGAATAGAAATGTATATAAACTATTGTAATTGTGTAACTGTATATGTTTTAACAGTAGAAACTGGGACATGAATGGTTAACTTGCAAAACTTCAAGAAAATATGTTGAAACTAAATTATTTTACGATTGTGCTATAAAGCTACCTCTCAGTTTCAGTGTAGCAGACACAATGACTAGAGCTAGACATTTTTGTATTGTCTTGGAAGAGAAGTAATTACTACGTTTGAGATGCAGAAGTGTTTTATTGTTTTATGACTTTCAAGACCTGCAAACATCTGAGATATATGTATATATTTTTCACAGAGATATGCTAAAAATGCTTGTACTTTCTGATAATGGGGTAGCTCGGGAACTAAAGTCAGGTGACAAAAGGTGATGTCATCCAAGCTAACCCAGCAGTAAGATTTGATATTAATTTAAGAACTCTCAAAGAGAGAGACTGGGCATTGGAGGTCTTAGCTTGGCCACTCAGCTGAGATCTTAAATCTATAGCTAGGCAGGAGACAGGGGCACATATTGTAGCATGTTAACATGATGAAATCTTACCATAATTGGGAGTCTGTTGTGCTAAGTATTTGCAGTACAAGGCAGGAGGAGTCTGAGAGGGATCTATGGCTGCAGGAAGCCAACCAGCCAAATCCCAAATTATTATGGTGGAGTCTAGGGTTGCAAGCATATAATGGGACAGTGCAGCACTGTACTGAGATCAGCAATGCCAAGGCAGTTGGAATGTCAAGACAGAGAATGGGGTAAGGTATTCTCAGATAGGCCCAACCCTCTCAAGAAACATTTCTCAAGGGCCACTTGAAAAACTAGCTTGAGTTTTCAGGGGGGAAGAAGTGTGACAAAAGGGAAATACTGCCAGCCCAGCTAGCTGGAATTTTGTAAATAATTCTGTCTCACTTGTGAATATTGATATAATTTATACAGAGCTGTATGTCATGTACTGAGTTAAATGTAACCATAGCATGCCCTGCTGGCTTAGAATGGAAATGTATATATACTATTATAATTGTGTAACTGTATATATTTTAACAGTAGAAACTGGGTCATGAATGGTTAACTTGCAAAACTTCAAAAAAATAAGTTGAAACTAAATTATTTTAAGATTGTGCTATAAAAGTTATCTCTCAGTTTCAGTGTAGCAGACACAATGTCTAGCGCTAGAAGTTTTTTGTACTGTCTCGGAGGAGAAGTAATTATGAGGTTTGAGATGCAGAAGTGTTTTATTGTTTTATGACTTTCAGGATCTGCAAACATCTGAGAGATATGTATTTTTCACAGAGAGATTCTAAAAATGCTTGTACTTTCTGATAATGGGGTAGCTTGGGAACTAAAGTCAGGTGACAAAAAGTGATGTCACCCAAGCTAACCCAGCAGTAAGATTTGATATTAATTCAAGAACTCTCAAAGAGAGAGACTAGACATTGGAGGTCTTAGCTCAGCCTTAAATCTATAGCTATGCCAGTGGGGAGTCTTATTGGGGATCTGGAGAAAGAGGGGAAAAACCATCCCCAGACTAACTGTGATCTCTGTGTGCTCTTAAGGGAAATTGCACTTTACTGTGTGTATGCTTGTCATCCTCCCAGTGTGTAATTCCCTAGCTGTTACCAGTGGTGTGGATTTAGGCTCCTTGATTACTGGGCCAGTGCAGTGGCATCACAGAGTGTATCACACTAAGATGCTATGAGTAGCATCTGTTTTAGCTGGTCAGCATATGTTAGTGGCTGCCTGGGAGCAGTGTCTGTGATGATGTGCACTGCTGCCCTTCATGCTGCAGCGTAGTCTATCAACATCTGACATACTGTCCCCTCCACATCAGGACATAGCGGACTACTGCTACTGTGTGGACAGTAATGCCATATGGGAGATAGTAGACATGTGCTGTCCTCACATGGAATTAAGGATTATATGTGGAGTTCCTATTCCAATGGACAGGAAGCTTTGTGTAGAATCATTCTTCATATAGAGGCCTTTCAATGTAGAAGAGGAGACATGTTTACAGTTCTATGGGTATCAGGCTTGCATATCCTATACCAGTTCCTGGAACTGACTCTGCAGCATGTGAAGAAGCATATTTGGTTTCACTAACAGCAGTAGAGAGAAGCAAAATCATGCAGGCATCCTATACCATTGCCCATTTTCTTGAGGTCCTGGGGGCCACTGACTGCACCCACATTGCTGTCAGGGCCCCATGTGCTCAACTAACTGCATGAATGTGTCTGAACTTGCCTTCAGACTGAACCTCCTTTTTCCAGGAGGCTCAAACCAGTCAAGCTTGGATAAATTTCTGGATACCTATCCAATCATCTAAGTTATGTTTATAGGAAGACAGTGAGTCACATTGCATAACATACACGGGAAGTTTATTCCAATTATTTGGTAGGCACTGGGATATAAACCTGTCCATCCACCATGTTTTATGTTATCTGTTGGTGAAGATTTAGGTATCTGGTTTTAGTACTAGTGGAGATATTGGACTTTCAGAGATACAAGAGGCCCAGGATAATTGGGTCTCTAATGGCTCAGTAAACAAGACGGAGATCTCCTTCAAAAGTCTGTAAGTTGTTTCAGTAAAAGGATATAGCTTCCAGCCTCTCTTGATAGCTCAGGGATTTTAAGTCTGTGATATTTTTGGTTAGAAACCTTGGAGTCTTTCTGAGTGTTTGATATGTTTAGTGTGATACACCCCAAAGGGGGTGTTGTACTCAATAACTTGCCAGATCAATGCTGACTATAAAGGCGGGATTACCCCATTTAGACCCTTCTAATATTCTTTTGGCAATTAGCTTGCCTAATTAAAGAATTTACTGACAACTGTTGTCATATGGTGGCCAAAAGAGAACAAGCTATCAACCCAGTTTCATATGTCCCTGAGTACATTTTCATTCTATAGTGGTATGTTGTCTGTATAGCAGAATGCCAGGAGGGGATTATCTGCCAAAAGTGATGATACTACAGTTTTTAGCAATTAGTTTGAACCAATTTTAGTATTGCAATAGTTTACAAGTGAAACTTCATTCTGATGGGTGTGAGTGTGGTAGGGAGACTTAACAACAACCCTCAGTTTGCAGTCACCTGCAAACTTTGCTAGCTAGATATCCTGGCTCTCTGCTTGGAGTTCCAAAAATAAGTACCAAAAAGAAGAGGCCCTAACTCTGAGCCTGAGGGATACCACAGGTCACTTTCTGATGAGTGACCTATGTCTGCATGTTCTGTCTTTCAGTCAGTTTACTGACCATCGTATCACATACAGTTTGATTTTTAAAACATTTATCTTTTGTTAATAATTAACTGAATTATTAATAATTACAGGAGACATTCTGTTGCATTCACCTTTCATTTTACTGTATCCATCATGCCCTTCAATAAATAATGTACCACAGTATTGTTATATCCTACCCATATTTACCAGTGTACCATGTTTCTGATTTTGCCACCAAATTAACACACAATTCATCAATCGATGTCAATTCCTCGGGTAACTTGCAGCTTAGACGTTCCACACTTGTACTCATGCTTTTCCATTTTCATTTACTTGTTCATTTGCTTTATCTGTTCATGTATTGCTTTTGCATTTATTTTCACATTTAGCACATCTCTTCTATTCTGCAAGTTTCACTTGTAGACATTCCTTTACTAACTACCATGACAGCTTAAAACGAGGCAGAATTTTGTAGGTTCAGCAATTGTCCAAATAATTGGCAAACCTATCAACTACTGACCTTTGAAAAGTTCAACTCCTTTAACCTTACTTTTTTGTATATTTTTTGATAACCTGCTTCATCGTGGCTTTATCTTCCCACAGGGTCACTGGGATACCTGAGCCCATCTTGGCAAGCAGTGGGTGTAAAGCATCAAAGCTTTTTCTGGAGAGGGCACTGGTTTATCTCAAAATGTTTACATAAACCCACACACTACATGCACACCTATAGGCAATTTTAAAGATCAACAGTCAGCCTATTGCATGTCTTTGGGAGGTGGGAGGAAAGAAGATCACCCTCCAATGAAAAAAAGCAGGCACAAGGTAGACACGTAGACTCCACCCAGAAAGAATCCCAGCTGAGAATCATCTAGGGAAACCTCTTGATAAGAGGTACCCCACTGTGTGTGTGTGTGTGTGTGTGTGTGTGTGTGTGTGTGTGTGTGTGTGTGTGTGTGTGTGTGTGTGTGTGTGTGTAAAACATTATATATATATATATATATATATATATATAGAGAGAGAGAGAGAGAGAGAGAGAGAGAGAGTGCTTTTTTTTTGTAAACAACCTCCCCCCAGAAAATACTTTTTTCTCCAAATCCTCTTTCATGAAAAAAAATAAATAAAATCATCTTTCTTTATAAATACAACAGTTGAAGTCACTTCTCACAGCAAATTATTAAGGTTGACAGTGGATAATAATCTTAAAATTTACATGCATTATCCTTGAGTTGATATAATTGTTAATTTGTGCTCTTTTTGTAGGGGTGTGCCAATGTCCTCTCTCCTTTCCCTGTTTGATTAGACCCACAATGTAATTAACTTGTTTATAAAATGAATAAAAGTTCCATGATGTTTGCATTTTGTGAAATCATTGGCCATAAATCACAAGAGATGCACCCTTTAGGACATTCTGCATTTGCATACAATACAGATAGAAATAATTATAATGAAGTAACCCAGGAAATGAAAGGTAGGAAGATTGACAGGGTTTTGAGGTGAAGGACATTTTAGATTCTCTACATTTAGGTACAAACCTTGCAGATATACTGGGGGGTAATCAGTGGTATAAGAGGTTAATAGGTTAATTAGGCTAAGAAGTAAAAAAAGATATAATGTCCTGCATCCACACCCACCCCACACCAACCCCCTGCCCAGTCATTCCAATGTTTCATTACTTGGCTATTTCTCCCCATTTCCCATAAACACAGTTCAAACCTATCAGTGTGCATACTGTTTTCTTATTTACTTCAACAATGATTACAGATATTGAAATAAAATAACACAAACACTAGTAACCATTTGCTAAACAATACAGTCTCACAGTGAAAACAGACTTAGCATGAGCAGTAAACTTCTCTGCCACTGAAGCTCACATTCATTGAAACAGCATTAATACCCACATTCAAAGAAAATGCATCTGGACAGTGGAGGATTAAGTTTACATCTGGGCTGTTTTTAAACTATAGCCTCCTTGCATACAGTTTTAGGACTATGCGTACATGCATGTATTCTTTCATTCATCTTCCTGATTGTATTAAATTCCTTGTACAATACAGCACCACTTGTTAGAATGTGTTTTAAATTTGCAGTTTTGAACATTCTTCCAGTAAGCAATGAACAAAATGTATGAACCAATAATGACAAAATCACCAGTTCCAAAAAGGTTCCACCATAAAAGGCCACTCAAACGTCTGTTATTGCAGTCCACCAATAACAGTCAATAAGCACAATCTCTGAAGAAGTAAAATTCATCCAAATAATTTCACATTAAAGAGATCTGTAACTGATGAAGAGGTTGCTACTTTAGTCAAACTCAAAGACAAAGTAAATGTTATTGTCGATCAGATATAGACAGCAATGCAAGCTGAACGAAATTACGTTGCTTTGGTCCCCGTGCAAGACATAACAATAAAACACATAGTTTGAAGGATAGTAACACTAATGCATATACAGTAATAATTAAAATATTAACACAATAAATTACCACAACTTGGCAGGAAAACAGACAATATTATACTAGTAGGAATTGCAAAGATTATGACTTCACATTGCTATTGCTTAGAATATTGCACTTCATCAGTTGTAGTATATATTCTGATGTTCATATTGCACATGCATGGAGTGGTGGGTCTATGTTATCCTGTCAAAAGATGTGTTCACTGAACACGTCTTCATCGACAAGTAAACAGTGAACTCTGTAATCCCCGAACTGCCACATCAGTGACTTTTTTCCCAGGGGAAAAAAAGTGCTTGGCTGTCATCGGGGATTTGCCCTTTTCCCCACTGTAGTGTGGTCTTGGAGTTGGTATATTTAGTTAGTGGGGGAGTGGAAGGCAAAGCCCCCCACTATGAAGGGTTTGAATATTTGTTTTTTGTTTATTAGGCCAAGTGCTTTTTCCCCCCTGGGAAAAAAGTCGCTGATGTGGCCATTTGACGATTACAGAGTTCGCTGTTTACTTGTCGATGAAGATGTGTTCGCTGAACACGTCTTTCGACAAGATAATATAGACCCAGAGTGGTGACTCACTCCTGACTATTGCACATTCAAGAAGTAATAGCATAAGAAATCAGGCTAACTATACCAGGTATTAAAACAATTTGCCAGAGTGATTACTAGTCAATAAGGATTGTATTTTATTGATACTTAAGCTCTGAGGTTTGGTCAGTAGAAAATGTATAGCTAGGAATAAACTCATCATCTGCAAGGAAAATTATTTATAAGGTCTAATGTGCATTATCAAATCATATTTAGTTTTTATCAGGTTAGTTTATTTGAAAACAAAATTGTATGCATAGTGTTGCTTCAGAAAAAAAATAAACAGTACAGTGACTATTTTTAAGCAAAAAACAAAGTGAAAAGATAGCTGCATTTTTAGATGATCATGCAACTCACAGGACTGTTTTATTCATAATGTTTGATCAAATGGTTGTCTCCTTTGCTTAACAGAAGCATTGCTTTCTAGTGGATGAACGATAATAGACAAGTGGTTATATAACAATTCTTTTTTACTAGAAAAGAAAAACTGGAAAATATTTATAGGGAGGTGAGGCCATAAGGTAAGAGGTCAATATCTACATATGTAACAATGTTTCAGAATTATCATTGTTTAAGCAAGTTATGAACCTGCTAGTTGTTGGGTGTGCCTAAGTTTGTTACACACTACAAGCCAGATTCTCAGTCCTAGTGTAGAAGGTGATCTACTACTATTTTTTGTCAGTGTGTTTGATGTTTTGCCACCTTCCTTGTCTCCCAGGATATTGCATGCAATTCATCATTCCACTATTGCAATGCCCCTCAAAATAAGATATTTCTCAGGTACTAACCTTAATGGCAGAACTTTGAGAGCAAACAACTTTACTTTCTTCCTTGTATATAATTCTAGTTGCATAATCCTATGTGTACAGAGTTTCAGTTTAGTTGTGTCATGGTTGTTTTCACTACTTATGTTTTACAAAGTTCACAATCCTTCTACTATAGATCACACTAGGAGGTTATTTCTCTGATGTTGCCCACCTTTGAAGCCAAAGGTTAAGTCTGTGATGGATCGGATTTGAAGTAAGTTTACATCTGTTTGAAAGAGTAGAGGTATGAGACGCTTGTTCTGCGTTAGGTCAAGAAGAAACTTACTGAAGTTTCAGACAGAAAAAAATACTTGTCAAGTTTCGGCCCCATGAAACTAACAGTAGAAAAGTACTTTTTGAAAGACAAGCTTCCATGATGCTTCCACATCCCCTCTTACATATATATATATATATATATATATATACTAACTGGATGGCCACACAGCTCTTGAGAAAAAAAGTATTTTTAATAACAGCTACTGCAGAAAGAGAAACTTTGTTATGTGAAAAATAATCAGGGAATTCAGTCTGAGAAGAGAAATCAACAGGTTTAAACTAATCCATTTTCATTCATCTAAATGTAGACAGCCACATAAACAACTACGATATACAAGCATGAAGTCTTGATCTGGAGGCATGGATACTGCTGGACTGTTTTATGATGCTGAAGACTGTGAGGGTAAGATATACACATTCAATGTGATCCAACTGCAGGTAGGTAGCACTACTCTGTAATGGAACTGCTTCTAAGGTCAGATGTTCATCATGAGAAGCATTGCTGCAGGTCATCCATAATGACTGGGACCTGGACTCAGATATCAGTCTTCTAGCCAAACTTCATTATTACATAGGTATATACTAAGCTAACGACCACCAGGGCCTTTATTAGCTTAGCCACACAAGCCAACCCACTTGTGACCCTATGTATCATGGGCATTTATTAGGAGGGAGTATGTTAGTTAGGAAATTTCTAGAGGTTATGTGGGGGGGGGCTGTAAGTTTGGGCATTACTGTCTACCTGCGGCTATCAGAGACATGGGGGCCAGACCCAGGGTGAATTTCTGATTTCACATCCATTGGTCAAGGTTATACGTAAATAGCTTATAAGTTGAGCTTCACAGAATGATTTTCTTATTACACTGGCCACATGCAAGTCAAAGGCCTGATTACTCTCTACATATGTTCCCAGATCCTAAACTACTAGATATTCTCTTAGGGGTGTTTTATTGCTGGATTAATTAGCCTGGATAGCAGTTTTCCCAAAAGGCACTATGATGCATTTATTGGCATTGAGTTTTAGTCTGTGACTTTGGCACCAGTCATTTATCTGCATTAGATCTTCTTGTTGGATGTTAGTGTCATGAGGCAATCTATTATAACTCCCAATCTGCAGTCATCTATGAATGTGGTCAGCCAAAGGCCCTTGACATTATCCTTTATCTCCAAGAAATAGATGCCAAATAGAAGCAGTCCCAGCACAGAGCCCTGAGGTACCCCACTGGTGACTGGTCTCTTACTGAGTCCTGTCTGTGAGCCAGCTGGCAATCCTGCTAGTTATGTAGGGGTTTATACTCACTTTGGTAAGTTTGTCAACTATACCCTAGTGAGATATTGTACTGAATGCCTTATCCAGGTCCAGGTAGGCTGTAGGGATCATTTTCCCCTCATCCATTGCCTTGGCGACCTTCTCAAAGAAATCCACCAGGTTTAGTAGTCATGATCCTCCCTTGACATAAGCAGACTGGGTTGGGTATAGTGTCTGAAGGTTGCCTACGTCTTTGTTCATCATTTCCATGATAATTCATTCCATGACTTTGCATGTCAGGCTGGTCAGACTAATAGGTCTGTAGTTTCTGAGGTTGGCTGATGGTCCACCCTTGTGAAGTGGGATAATTGTTGCAGTGCTCCATTCTCATGACACAAAGCTTGTTTTGAGGCTATAGCTGAAAAGTGACTCAAGTGTTCCTGGTAGGTCAAGTTTCAAGCTATTTAGGAAATATCCTAGGATATTGTCAGGATCCATTGAGGCTGGGTTTTTTTTTGGCCTTAGCAAGTTCTGCCAGAACCTGATCCCTGTTAGTTGGGGTGTTTATGCTAGTACATACATAGCCGGCCTTAGGCATAGGCCAACTAGGCGGCTGCCTAGGGTGCTGCTGTAGCAGGGGCCCTTTTCCAGTATTTACTTTGTGTAGGTAGCCCAGGATGGGGGCACCAGATGGTGTGGTAAGAGGCGCCGTGGAGCCCTTTTGCCTAGGGCACCAGTTGACCTAAGGCCGCTCCTAAGTACATATTTCATGGGGGGAGGCAGAGGGGAGAGGAGGTTGAAGTTTGTGCTGAATTTGTTAGCCAACAAATTTTCCATGTCACTGTACTCAGTAAAGGTGGCAACATTGACCACAAGTTCGGCACATTGATGTGTGCTGCCTTTGAAGTTTCAGACAAAACTGTAGGTGGTCTTATGGTTGTCTTTAGCCTGAGAGGCTATCCTGAGCTCATAATTAGACTTGTTGGATTTAATTAGCCCTCTTAGCTTCTTCCTGTTTAGTTTAGTTCAGTTAGAGAGTTTCTATCATTATGGGAGTTGTTATTCCTGATTTTAGCCTTGACATTTTCCTTTTATTATATACCATATTAAGTTTAGGATTCCACCAGTGAGGCTTGTTTCTAAAGTTTCTTTTGGACTTATACTTTTAGTAGGTACAGCAGCCTCTATCCAGCCATTTACATGGTTGTACAGTGTTTCTGTGAACAATTCCATATAGATTGATGTGAACTTGGGGTTGGGAAGGGCATTGAATTTTGACACACTGTTGCTTAATAGGATGTATTTGCTTTGGATTAGTTCCTAACTGTTACAGGGTTTGCTGGGATTACAGAGCTGATTTTTATTTTGAAGGAGACAGCTCTGTGGCCCAATCTCACCAGTGAGAACAAAGAAGTGACACTGGGGAGGGGTTGTGCATCACTCTCCCATATTGGTGAGTACTAGGTCCAGTATGTGTGAACGTCTGATGGGTGTGCACACTATCTAGTCAAAGGTATTTGTGTTAATAAAGTCCAGGAATCATTGTGCCTGCTAGTATGAGGCAGTATATGTTTCCCAGCGTATAGAGGGGTAGTTAAAGTCTGCAATGAATAGGGTATTTTGTCTGATGCTGAGTGTTTCCAGTTGGTCTAAGTACAAGTTATGGGATTCTAGGAACATAGAGGATGACCTATAACTAGCTAGGATATGGTGTGAGCCTTTGTCTAGGGTGATTTGTATGTGAAAAAATTCTAGGGTATCATTTTGTTTAACCAGGAGCTTGTTGCTAATATAGATTGAAGCATCTCCACCTTTTGTCCCTGTCTGTGTAGCTGATGTATGGAAGGCACTGAAGCCTTGCACTGCTGGAGTACATTCTGCGGATTTAAATCACGTCTCCAAAATGGCACAGATGTCTCTATTCACAGACTATATTCTCCAGAGTGAGGAGAGCTTGTAGGGTGGGGAATTTCTTTTTTAGGCCCCTGGCACTGAGCAGTAACACCTTTAGGTTTCTTTGGGTTTTATTTGTCATGTCATTATTTTTTTTTAATCTGGCATTGCCTAAAAAAAGCTGTAAGGGATGGATAATGTTTTAGCCAACATTCAGAAGCCCGGGAGAAAGGTGCAGACGACCATCATTTGCAAAGCAATGTGGTCTAGTAACCATGTCCTCCTATGCTGACAAACATTTAATCTCCATGGAAAGACACCAGAAACTAAGCCAGTTATTAGAGTTATTCATCTTTTGTTCATATTGCAGAATCAGCCTTGGTGAAGGTAGAATACTGCTCAGTGTAAGGCACATACCTGCCTGCCTGATATATGTGTCTCAGGCAGTCTCTGCCTGCCTGGCTGCTTATATGTCTCTGACAGACACAGACTTGCCTGAGACACATATTCAGAGAGCTCAACAATCTCTGCCTTCATATAGTCCAGGGAAGTACATCTCAGGTTTACACCCAGATTGACTATGACAGAATTTTACTGGCACCTGTGGTGTAGTGACTTGAGTGCATATGAGTGTAAAGTAGCAGATCCTGGCTCCAGATTAACAACTAACTGTTATCTTCTCCTTGTGGGGCATCTGTGTGTCGTACAATGGAGTGCCACATGACAGGAGTCCTAAGTAATGCTTGTGTAATGTGTTGGCTGCTTTATGGGCTTTGCTGTTAGGTCTCCACTAGGTGTAGGCATATGTGTGGTGTTTGGTGTTGCTTTTGGTTAGCGCTTTAAAGAATGCTGAGGATAGTTGTTGCCATTTATAAGCTTAGCAGGTTTTGAGGTTTGGGAAGATTGATTTTTAGTGCCTGAGAATAGCTTGGTCTATGTGTGTGGTGGACACTATGTGTGGTTGATGTACCATATGTGTTCATAGCAATCTTGTTTGTATTCAAGATTTTGGCTCCAAGTTGTCTGTGAACATGAAGCAATTGCTACATTGTCTCAGGATGCTCATATCTGGCAAGCCTGCTACAGAGACATTTGGAAATTGCATAACCATGTTGTCCAGACATGTATTTTGGTAGGCTACTGTGGGTTGTGGACTGGGCTACATAGAGGTCTTCTGATACATATGCAGGGGTAACCTGAACATCAAATGTATTCTCAATCTCTAGACCAGTGGCTTGTTTTACACCTTACCACCCTCTTCCTTGTTTCCAAGGATACTGCAAAGTTCAAGAGTGGAAAGAATAAGGCTTATCATGATGGGCCCCTTCTAGACAAGGTAGACTTATTTCATCTAGCTAGCACATGTGAACAAGGAAGAACCACTACAGAAGAAACCCCCTTTCACTTTGCTAACAAAACAATGGGGAACCCTATTCCACTCTAAATTAAAGAGCCTAAGTCTGGCAGCATGGGAACTAGAAACTGTTTACCCTTTGAGACAACTTCCTCACAGAGGTGGTCCTCATTTAGCAGGAAGTGAGAAAACCCAGCACTATGAAGTAATTTCTGCATAACTAGAAGAGGGCACTTAAACCCCACAGGTGCCTTTGTACACCAAGTCTGTTTATCTCAAGCCATAAAACAAAAGGGAAAAGCAGGTTTATAGGTAGATGGTTTACTACATACTGAGGAGGCACAAATTTCTCACCCACCAATCACCACCTTGTTTATCCCTTATGCAAGGGAAGCAATCCGGACCAGAGTCTTAGCAGATCTTGTCAAAGTGGTTGGCAAACTGAATTCCTTTCTGTTGTGGTAAGAAAAGACACTGCATTAACAGGTCAGAGCACACACGTGCATGTGTGCACACACCACACACAACTACCATAACTGGCACATTCTTTAGACATATATTTGCACAAAGTTTGCCTGAGGTTGCTTTGCAGACCTTATTCTCACCTGTGCCAAGCACTAGAAGCCAGATATCCAGTCCAGGAGCAGGGTAGGATTTGACACAGCGGTCATTCAGGACACATGCATGCTTCTACCTTAGATCCATGGCCAGGCTAATCTTTGCAAAACGTACTGCTTTGTATTCTTTTCAGGTATGGTGAATTATACTACTGCAATGATCCTTACAACACCATACCAAGCATGCTCACCATAATGCGAAATATCTAAATTTCAGGATCACAAATGCAATATGGTGTTCCTCTCTTGACGTCTCTATGGTAACTCCTTCATCACCCAGCGGGCAATTACTAGGCTCCTTCAGTGTTGTTATGGTTACCAGGTAATTAGGAGTTAGGAGTGGGGAGTACCATGTATCTCCACAAATACTCCCTTCTTTTTTACAGATGAAAACTAGATCTCCTGATCTGCTTGCATCACAGCCTGGTTGTTCTGCTAGATTTAGACCAACACACTTGATGACTACTGATTCTTCAACAAGAAAAGAGAGAGAGAGAGAGAGAAAAAAAAAAACAGAAGATTATGTGGGCTGTTGTCCCTTTTCTATCAAGGATCATGCTTCTATCCTTGTGATGAGGAGATCAGCACAATTCTGCGGGATGTCCAAAGTTCTGGAAGTCAGGCTGGAATGTGATCTCTGCCTTTAGTTATCAGGTAAATTAATTATGCCATAGTAATGGGCCTGATGTTCGAAAATCTACTGTTAAATTGTTTATGCTCACAAAACTATAGTGTATTTCATTTGCTGGTCGGTGCTCACTGTTACACAGGAGGAGAAATGGCTGTCTTCTAAGGTGAGTGAACAGCAGGCATGTTATGTGGTAGCAAATGGTGCCCTAGACAGGAAACTGATTTATTTTATTTAACATTTGTTAACTAAGTAAGGACCCTTTTCAATAGTGACCTGGGCCACAAAATGCAATAGAGACATCCACATTAAATTGTTGCAGTACATATTTTGGATTATATACTTTAAAAACACAACATAATTGGTATATTGAACTAACAGATTCTATATAGGTTGTTGCATAAATTGTACTATGCATCCTAACAGACAGTACATTAAAACAGCAATGTTAAACTAATAATTTAAGATGTATATTAAAGTACAGTTATCCTGGCCATATTTGTAAAATTGCATTTAGATAAAGTAAGAGATCTTGTCTAGTGTTAACGGAAGTGGCATACAGCATCTAGAAAAGGTCAGAGGTGTTGTAGAGTCTTAGGGGAAGAAAAGGTTAAAAATGTAGAAAGACAGTTGGACTAATATGATGGGTAGAATGGGAGAAAGTATGATGAGGCAAAGAAAATGGCCAGCTATAACAGCAGGAAGTAAGATTTAATGAAGAGTTAGGAGGGAGGTGTTACAACGGATCTACTTATAAATTTTGAAGTTTCAAAACATTGACTTTCTTATGGTCGAGACCATAAGATTAAAGTTTTAAAACTTTGAAATTTAAATAAAAAAAAAAAAAGAAAGAAAAAAATATTTTTTTTTATATTGGGGCTCTCCTACATTTGAAACATATCCATGTTTGTGCAATTACTGAGATTTGCTTTAAATGTAAGAAAGAACTCCCTCCATACATGGGCTTTCTGCCTACCATGCCTTAAGTCATGATGGCAACTGCAGTGGTGTCTTCATATTTCTCAAAATTATATCATCTCTAGACAGATTTCCAGGAATTCATAGAATTCCAGATCACCATAAATAAAATAGACTGACAACTTACAGCCTGCTCTATGTCCCAGATGATCATGACAGATTACTGAAGGTATTAGAAGAACCCCTTATTAACAAGAACTCCTTATTTTAGGAGACAACCCTGCAGTTAACTGAATCAGCTATAGTTCCAATAAGTCCAGAAGTTCTTGGACATAATTAACTCCACCAGAGGACATAACATTCTAGATCAGGTCCTCAGCAATATAGCTTCTACATGTACTATTCTGCTGGACATTCCCTACCAGGGGCCCATAAGGTCATTTACCTTCAAAATCTCTAAAGCCCCTGAAACCAACATCTTTGAATTTTAAGGACTTCAGTGGTCAAACATTATATCATTAAATGACAAAATCTCGAAATTCACTTATGACAGCAAAAGCTCGGACACTGGCACAGCAGTTAGATTCACCCACTTAGACAAATACATAGAATTAACAGTCCCAACCAGTGCATAAACTTTTTCTTCTTCTTCTTTCGGCTTTTTCCCGGTTAGGGGTCGCCACAGCGGATCACCTTGTCCGCACATTGAATGGCAGTGGAGTTTTATGGTGTCGAGTTGCCAGCCTGGCGCCCAACCTTCCACAGAAGGCACACTCACACGCACACCTAGGGCCAATTTAGAGTGTCCAATCCACCTGCAGCATGTCTTTGGGATGTGGGAGGAAACCGGAGCACCCGGAGGAAACCCACGCGACCACAGGGAGGACATGCAGACTCCGCACAGAAGGCACCCCAGCCGAGGATCGAACCGGAGAACCTCTTGCTGTGAGGCAGCAATGCTAACCACTGCACCACCGTGGCCGCCCTTCCAACCAGTGCATAAACTAGAATGGGAAATTGAAAGCCAAACCACCCTGGTGGTCAGCCAACATAAAGTTTTCAAAAACAAAAATACTCAATTTATGCAGCAGACATAAAACTCCTCATAAGAATTATAGTATAAAAATAGTACCTGGGAACTCAAAAATACTGTTAGGCAAACAGAGCGAACCATGAACATAGGTTAGCTTCTGAAGCTAACGATAACTACAGGTCCTTCTTTAGCTATAACAGGAAACTAAGGAACAGTACCCAACAATGCTCAGAACTTATCCTAAAAAGGACCACCCTCTCTGACTCAATGAACATCACCAGGAGCAAGTGCAGTGCAAACTTCTCCTGCAAAACATCTGACTTAACAACAGCTCTCCAGACTGGGGGTTGTTGTCAAGTCACCCTCTGACAACTAAACTCTCCAGAATAAATCTTGCTGTACTAAAAATGCACTAAAATTAAAGGATAAAATGTGTAGTATTACCACTTTTGGTAGACAATTCTTCCACATATCATATTGTATAAACAACACACCACTACAAAACAAAAATGTAGTCAGAGACCCAGGAATTTGGGCTGATATTTCCATCTTTGACCAACGTGACAATGGCTGTCAAGAAATTCTTTTTATTTAGTACAACTACTTTGCCAAAGGAATATCTTCAAGGTCTAATGAGGTAATCACTCCTTTATACTATTGATCAGACTAATTACTGAGTACAATACTCACTTCAGGATGTATCTCACTCAATGTATCAAACAGTTAGAAAGATCCCAACGTTTTCTAACCAAAAATATCACAGGCCTAAAGTCACTGAACTGTCAGTCAAGACTGGAAGCACTATCCCTTCATTCATTGTCTTATAGCTCTGAGTGAAGATCTCTGCCTCACTTACTGTGCCATTAGAGGCCTAGGGTGTAATGGATCTTCTGGATCTCCACAAGTCCAGTAATTCCACCAGTGCTAAAACCAAGGTCCTAAATCTTCAACTACTGATAAATAATACATGGTGGAGGGGCAACTTTATAACACACCATCTCCCTAACCTCTGGAATAAACTTCTCCTGTACATTAAGCAATGCAACTCAATATTTCCCTTTAAACATAACCCAGATGACTGGATGGATTTTCACAAACTTACTCTGGAATTGGCTGGTGTGGTCATCTTGGAGAAAGGGTGTGTGGCCTGATGGACAATACTGCCAAGGAGTAAATGGTCATAAGACTCAATAGCCTTAGAATATCTCTAAAACTCTAAATCCCTTACATCCTGCCTATTATCACTAAGGACACATTCTGAAAGTACTATCAAAGATCACAAATACCTCCTCCATGGGACCTGACAACATACATGGATGTTTAATAAAAAGAGCCAAAAAACATACCCTCAACAAACTTCTCCTCAAATTGGTTGCCTACGCTTAGCCACAAGATTTGTTCATGAATTATGGTGCAACACAGTGGGGATGTCCCTCCATTGGCCCAAGTACTTATAGACTCATCAGCCTTATGCACCTGATATAAAGCTGTGGAATGTATCATAACTGATCTCATCAGTTTTGATACCAGAAATCTGAAATCCTCAGCAATTTGGCTTTGTCAAAGGAAGATCCTGCCTATTAAGTCTATTTAACATCTTTCTGTGGTCTCACAGGCTGCCAAGAGTAGTCATGGTGTTCACACTGTGAATGTTGACCTAGTCAAAGTGCTTGACACAATATTCTATGCAGACAGTTAAATACTTTAAATATAGACCCATACTTGGCAAAATAAGTAGCGAGCTAGCTGAAAGACAGAAGCCACATGGTTCATGTAGCATTTGAGAGTATGAAGATTATGAGCTAGTGTCCTCGGGCCCTGCAGGAGGAACGCCATGTTTTCAACATTTATTTCTCTGATCTCTAAACTTAGAACTAGAGACTCAGGTTACCTAAGTTTGCAGATGCCCGCAAAATGGATAGTATCTTTGGGTCTATATTAGATCGTCAAAATCTTCTTTCATCGACGCCTTATTCACCAACCCCTATCCATCTAAACTAACTGCAGTGAACATTGAAATTTTACAGGGTAAGTAACCAGTTGGCCAACACCGCAACTTTGACCTTTTCCTCACCGTAGCGTGATCTTATATCTAGTTAAGTAGGTGGGGGCACAGCCCCCCAAATTGGGGGGTATGGGGGGGTGAAGCCCCCCCACCTGGGTGGGTTTGATTTAGTGCGATGTGTGTTTCGGTGGGGTAGTGGCCAAGGGGTGGATATAGTTTGTTAGGAAGGTAATTAATGACAAAAAGAAGAGGAAAGCAGTTATGAGTCAACAAGACTGCAACAGAAATATTAGGGTAAAAGGAATGGTCTTGGGCTATAAAACAGGACACAAGGGGAAATGCTACTTGGAAAATAAAGAAGTCACATGTAGGTAAAGTTGTACAGCAAAGACAAGAAAAGGATTCCCAAAACTATTTATTGGTGGTAAAACTTTTACACATACAGTGTAGAAATTGCAAACTTGGAAATAGTTTTTATTTACGTATTTATATTTGTTTACCTGGGTAGTGCACTGATCAATGTTGACAAATTTCAGGCTCAGCCCGGGTGAAACACAAAACATTTCACAAACAAAAAATGCAGAAATGTAAGCAACAACAGAATCGTTTAGGCTCGTTACATTAAAAACTGTGTATATGCATTCAATTGAACAAGCACAGCACAATGTACAGTCAAAAAGAGTGTAATGTACAATATATACATTAGTTTCTAAAGTGTGTCAATCTTCAGTAAGTGTGTCAATCTTCAGTAAGTGTGTCAATCTTCAGTAAATCTTGAGAGAGGAGAAGAGATTTGGAAAGGAGATAGGTACAGTGTGTTAGATAATATGTCCTGTGTTACAGCAGGAACACTTGGC
Source organism: Protopterus annectens (assembly GCF_019279795.1). NCBI lineage: Eukaryota > Metazoa > Chordata > Ceratodontiformes > Protopteridae > Protopterus > Protopterus annectens. Next base: position 632,778,565 of record NC_056739.1, read on the forward strand.
TTGGATGCAGCAGTGCTTTCTAAGTTGCATTGTGAGTTTGGAATAAGTGCTGATTTCCTTGATGTTAATGGGGGGAGCTTACCAGGAGGAGAAGCATGTGCAGTGCTGTGGAGTTTAGTTCTTAGTTACTGAGAGTCGGTGTACGTTCAGAGTAGAGTGTCATGTTCTATGAAGAGTTTTTTTCCACGAAGTCTAGCTCCAAGGGGAGTAAATGCGTGGAGTCAGAGTAGTTTATAGAGTCGGGTCCTAAAAGTAGGTTAGATCTTTGTTTCGTGGGTAGCCATTTGTTTTTTTTCTAAGATGATACAGTGATATTACAGAGAGGCAATAATAAATTGGCAGATGCTGTTAGAGATAATCTGGAGTGTGGCGATGTTTTTCTGGGAGGCAGAAGCAAAGACTGCTGGTCCATATTTAAGTTGAGAAAGGAAAACTCCTTTGCCAGTGGCTGCTTTGGCTGGTTGGGATAGAAAAGGAAAGATTTTTCTGGCCAGAAGAGGAGGAAGTTTATTTTGGCTCTCAGTTTAAATATGTGGAAATGGACATTTAATAACTAATCAAGCCATAGTCTTAGGGATTTGAAGGTGGAGGTTGTCTCTATGGAATGGTTGTGCAAGTTAAACATAGTTAAAGAGGTAAGTGTATTGTCTGTGGAGTTCTAAAAGACATTAAGTTTTGGTCATGGAGGGGTTGAGAAGTAGTTTATAGTTTATGAGCCATTGGTGAAGCTCATGTAAGTCTAACTGGAGTTGGCTTTGAATGTTGGTGTCAGACTGACCTGATTGGTAAATGACCATGTCATCAGCATAGAAGATAAGTGGGAGATGGGAGATTTCATGGAAGTTTGCTTATAAGGATGGAGAAGAAGAGGGGGTAAAAATGGATCCTTGTGCTACACCTTCGGTAACAAGTGCAGATTCTGAGTTGGAGGATCCTATTTTAACTCTGAAGTGTCTGTCAGTGAGAAAGTGTTTAAACCAGGAAGTGGTGTCCGGACTGATACCAATTTAATTTAGTTTGTTTTGGAGAAGATTGTGGTCAATGAGTTAAAATGCCTTTGTCAGGTCTATAAATAGGGCACCTGTAAGGAGGCCACTATCAGAGTTTAGCGGGATGTCATCAGTTTGAAACAAAGTGCTGTCACAGTACTTCATCCAAGCCAAAATGCATGCTATTTGGAGAAGAGCAGGTGGTACTGCTGTATGGATGATAGTAAGATGTATATTTTGTGTTGCTTTGCTTTGGGAAGGGTTTAATTAGAGCAGTTTTTCATGTGTTCACCCAATCCTTCTGTTGTGGAAGGCTGCACCCTCCACACCCCAAACTAATTATATATACCAACTTCGAGGTTGCACCAAATTGAGGAAAGGGCAGGTTCTGTTAAAGCTAAGCTACCGGTAAGCTAGTAGTAGATCATGGTCCTTGTATGTTGGCCAACTATGGCCATTTGATGACTTTATTTTAGATGACATTCCTGTTCATTAAAAGTGCTGTTTGTTAACATTCGATGTACAGCCATAGACCCGATCACATAAACATCAAGTGTAGGAACATGTCAGGAGGATAATACAACATCTGGACATTTGATTCTACAGCCTACCTGTAATACCTAATTAATAAACTGAAATGCCCGCAAGTAAAGCCCAACATAGATAGACATCTGAAAAAAGTGATATGGAATGGGATAAGAGATTAGTGAGTTTTAAAAAAGTGCATAAATCCAGAGGAAGGACAAGCCATTTATTTATGTCTCTTTTCAGGAGTGACCCTGGACCTTTATTTGGGTTAAGTAATGTTTTTGGATTCAAACAGTATACAGAGAAAATCAAACACAAACATGGACTGAAGTTAATTAGCATTTCAGAGCCTTTACCCTCTGGGCTGTACTGCTACAATTCACATCAGTGTGCTGTAATCTTTAGATATGACATCATTTTTAACAGTACAATCTGCATCATTTATTTGTCCAAATAAAGGGTTTCAGCTTTGAAAACTATCCCCAGGTCTGCAGTCTGATGCAAATGGGTATATTGGAGAGTAGAGCAAACTATAAACTTGAAAGTGGGAGATATCTAAGAATTAACAGCTTAGATGACATGACAACAGATATAAATTTTGTTTATTATCAGCATAATGTAAACTGAATCAGATCAGATTACCATACAAGCATGATATACAAGTCTAATTGTTTCCAGGTTCTTCAAAGTGCAGATAGCTGAACTGAATGATACTCAGCAAAGAGTGGGAACATACCACTGATACATCCTCAGAGGGAACATATCACTGATACATCCTCAGAGGGAACATACCAGTGATATATCCCCAGAGGGAAAACTGCAGAAAGTTCTTGAGGCAATAACTTATTGAGGGCTCTGGCAACGTGAAGCCAATCTGGAGTACAACCACATAGTCAGTGCAATATCTACAAAATTTTGCATGTGAGGGCATTCCTTGTAAGAAAGTAGAAATAAGGAGGCACAAATAATTTCAACTGCCTAGAAAAGATTAGCAAATTACACAAGGATGGTTTATTAACAACCATACAAGAGACAGACTGGGAACTAAAAAAATACCTGGAAACCAGGGTCCAACTTTGAGGGGGGGGGTCCTGCCTAAGCCTTAATTGGGACAATGTTTAACAGCGTCAGTAAGATATGTGCCATGGTATATGAGCACAATCATGAAATTAGTTTAGACATACATGAGATAAAAATCAGTATAAGCATGTATAGGAAATACACAGATTGCTGTGAAGTGAAATAGAACATGGAACAGAACAATACATTACCAAAAGACGAAAGGCCAAGGTACCAGAATAAACTGAATGCTGTAATATATCCTTGGGTGTTCATGGTTCCTATGTTGAAGCTTTTTTGGTGCTTTTTGTGTTTTCGAGATTTCTGCTTCTTACCAGTCAGCCCATTCTGTAGACCTGAAACTGCATGGGCTAAATTGTGGAACAGATCAAAATGCTGTGAAAATCAACAGAGTAAAATTAAGACGGATATAAGGAAATGTTTTTTCAACAAAAGGTTGGTGAATAACTTGTGGAACCTATTGTAGCAAGCGGTATCTCCATAGCAATGATAACTTCAGTTATTCATACAGTAGCACAATAGCCTTACAGGCTTAAGAGATGTGTATCAACTAAGATTAGAGGGGCAGCAAAAAAAAAAAACACAGTATTTACTTTTAAAAGAGATTACTCAAGTCTGCATTCCGTGACTAGAGCAACTACAAGTGAATTATCAAAGTACTGTTTAACCACAAAAGCTAGGTATGTAAGACATGTCAAATGTAAACTGTGTGTGTGTGTGTGTGTGTGTGTGTGTGTGTGTGTGTGTGTGTGTGTGTGTGTGTGTGTGTGTGTGTGTGTGAGAGAGTGCATGCATGTGTATGTAGTGTGTATATCTATCCATCAATCTGTCTATCTATATAGTGATCTTCAGTTTAACATTAGCTTTCATATCATGAACAGTAAGCTTGCAGTTTAAAAATTCCAGTAAATCCGGTTACTTTGTTCTGCATATGGCCAATTACATATATGTTTCCATTGTCCTTGGCCTTTACCCAGTGAATGAAAGAGGCTTTCCTATCACAAATATGAAACCTGAAATGGTAGTCTTCAAACCATAAAAAAATTAACTTCAGCTCCAGCTCTTATAGAAGAAGTTTCAGATTTTTCTGCTACACCATTAAAGCATCATCTTCATCCCCACCTCCCTCCCCATACCCATGGTGTGTGAGATCTGCACTCCACACTGCTGCTAACTATATATTTAAATTCTGAAATCACTATACCTTGGAATAGTGGGAATGTCATCATGTACTACAACCTTGAACTTAGTATATATTCACCATTCTTGAAATAGGTTTGTATTTCCAAGCATGACAACTGTAGTCACAGAATTACATCAGGCACCCTAAGGGAGACCTGTGCAGGAAATAGCACATCACCTAATAAGCTTGACACGAAAATCATGTGTTTTGTTGGCACAGTTAAGATTGTCAGTTACCATACTACTCTATAAGTAATGAAGCATAGATATTAAACTAATAAGGCATGGGAGGGTATACTTTAACATAGTAAACTATGATGTCCTGATGTGCATTGTGAGGCAAGAGGTAAAGCCAAGTTGAGGTATAACAATGTTATTTAAATAAGAGTGTATTGCTCTGTTTATGTACTGGATCCATAATATAAAAAAGAGGAAGATATAAGGATTTTATTTTTGTTTATTATTTTAAAGGCTATTTACACATCCATGTGATGTAGCTGAGGTTCTTGTTGTATATAATATGCACAGTGGCATGACCCAGTTACAGCCGTGTTTGTACTTGATTTAGGAAGGAAATTCCATACTCCAGCTAAAATCCCACTAAATGATATGCTGATATTGTGCATGACTAAAGGCAATGATAGTTATCTTGTTTACCCTGTCTTTTACAATGATCTTGTTACATTTAGAAGTAAAGCTGGCATGTGGTATTTTCCCTGGTATATGGTACACTTAGTTTGCATAAATAATACTAACATAATAACTTTCATGACCTGTCTACCTCTAAACGCAGGGACAAAAAGCTTAAGGTAAACTGTATTAAGGAGTACAACATACATAGGGATAAGAGTGATATAGACATACATTTCAGATTTAGCTATTAGAAATCATTTAACATTCAAACTGCTGCTGGCCAAATGCAAAGCTGAAAACACTTACAGCTTAGCTTCTGAATGATCTGCATCCAAAATGTTGGCTGGATAATGATTACACTATAAATCTTTGTAAATCTGTTTCAGACACTGAAATAAACTGGAGATATCATTTTAGAAAATGCAACTGCTAAATGTCACAACACGCTGACTTCTATAGTTTTGCAACAGTTTGGCACAAGTGGTGAAAATATAAAAATTCGCAGTTAAGAGAAAGTACAATTTTGTAAGAAACTTACCATAACAATATATATTTGAATGATCATTTACGCAGTAGCCATAGCTATATGGGTTACATCCTGCGTAGCATATAACAGTCGGCCAGCTTCCAAAGCTTTAGGGTACCTTTCATATGCTCAAACTGTTAGCCAGCTCAAGATGAAATGACTAAAAAGACAGGTTTAGCTGCCAAGGCCTTCAGAATTTTCATGCCAACTGTGAGAGGGAGGCTAAGTCCTGGCAGAACATACTTAGGAGTTAAATATATACATATATACACACACACTGGTATAATCAAAAAACAAAGGGGGATTGAGGGAAGAAGCAGCTGCTGCAGCAGTGATCATGTGAAAATATGTACAGAGGAGCAAGTTGAAGCTTCTAGAATACTTCTAAAATACAACCCTTTCCAAAAAGCCATAGATGAAACCAAGGCTCTGGTAAAGTGGGCCTTAACCCTGTCTGGAATGATTTTGTTGTGGTGAGAATAACAAAAGGGACTGAGACAGCAATTTGGAAATAGTCTGTTTTGAGACAGGTTATCTCCTCTTCTTTCCTTCACAAGAAACTAACTAATCCAAAGATGTGAAAGATTTTGTTCTGTCAAGATAGTACCTGAGTTGTCTGTGGACATCTACAGTATAGAAAATCCTTTTCCCCTCATTTTTAAGTTCAGGAAAAAAATAAGAAGATGGATAGTCTGGCTTAAACTAAATTTGGATACCACTTTAAGTGTAAAAAAGGATTAGTTCTCAAAGAAACACTGTCTCTGTGGAAAATGAGACAGGGTTGTCCAACCATAAGAGCTTGCAACTCAGATACTCTTCTTGCAGATGTCAGATTAATCAGTAAAACAGCTTTCCATGTTAAGAACCTCAAGTCAGCCTGAAGAAATGGTTCAAACAGAACAACTGTTAACTTCTGTAACAAAAAAATTAACATCTCAAGGAGGAGCCACCAATTTTCTTTGAGGGTCGTTATATAAAAATCCTTTCAAAACCACTTTCACATCGAAGGCTTTGAAAGAGGGGGCTCCAGGAGCAGACAACCTGAAATGACTGATAAATGAAAATTAATGGAGGAGTAAGAAAGGCCAAAGGATAGTACTCTCTCAAATATTGTAAAACCAGAGAAACACTTGCACTGAATGGGTGCCGATTATGTTATTGGCACCAACTATAAAACCTTTTCCATTTGCTAATGTATGATTTTCTAGTAGCAGGCTTTCCTGTCTCCATTAGTACCTGATGCATGTCCTCAGTAAACAGATGCCTAAAATGAATTAAGACCCTATCATCCAGGTAGCCAAATGAAGTTGATTGGGGTTGGGGTATATCAAACACACCTATTCCTGTGTGAGTAGATCCTTTCTGTGAGGAAGCTTGTGGAAATTGCCACTGGCCATTTCCAAAAGATGGGATAACTGTTGTTGCCTGGGACAGAAGGAGGTCACCACTATGACCTTGTGGGATTCTTTCTGATTCATCAGAAGTGCAATGGATATCATTGGAAAGGATGGGAAGCATACATGATCATGTCTTCCAGGCCTTATTGCATGGAGTCTTGAAGTAGAATTTTGCTAGCTGGTTGTCAAAGAGAGGCATTAAAGAGGTCCAGCTTGAACTTCCCGTAGATGGTTCAAATCTTGGAAGACCCTCTGGTCTAGTTTCCATTTGTGAGGATCTGCCTTTGTCCTGCTCAGCCTGTCTGCCACACAGTTTTGCTTTGGTGGGATGTAGGATGCCTGTAGATTTATATTATGCTGTGTAGCTATATCCCACCCACCACAAGAAGAATAAGATACACTGTGCTCTCCAACTCTGAATCAGAAATCTAAGGAGAAAACCATACATCTGCTCCTTCATCTTCCTGTCCAGATTTTAAATCTTAAATCTCTTCAGGCAGGAAAAGAGGCATCTCATTTTCTTTTACCAGAAGCCACCTCATAAGAAGGATCAATATTCAGACTTAGACCCTGAGCCATGTCTAGTACACTTCTCCTGTCCAGAGGAATTTGAGCAGCAGGAGATACATTTTTAGTTTTCTGTTTCTTTTTGAAAGGAAAAATGGGACCAACAGGGTTGTTGATGGGCACAACATTTTGACTGAATGAGGAAGACTTCCTGCTCCCTCTTCCAGGACTGACAATAGTGGCTCAAATTGCCCATTGAAGGGACCCTAGCAGTTGCAGAGGACATAGCTACCCCCTGGTCCATACTGGCTGCAGGTGCCACACCAGAGGGATCCAGGGTAAAAGAAGAGTGGTCTGAGAAGAGAAACCAGTTTAGGCCACAGAATAGTCACCCACCTTCAGCTGAGGAAAAATGATGTGGTAGCAAAGGCTGTTTGCTTCAATTTTTCTTCTGGTGGCTGGAAGAAAGACAAGACTATGGGACTGGTAGGTTGTTCCATGGTCAAACTGAAAGTGGTGTTTGTTTGTTTTTTCAACACACCCACAGTAAATAGCAATTTAATAAACTACGTCAACCCTAAAATAAGTAAGATAAACACAGTTTCTTCACAGAAAAAAAATGTTTTCAACTACCTTTAACCACTTTTAAAACTGACTCAACCTCCTAGATAAAAAAAAAAAACTTTCCTACCCAGGAATGTACAGTAAAAGAATACATTTAAAATGTGGAATATTTTTCCCGAAAGGGAATTTTTCTGCCCAGCAATGGAATGGCACAAGCCGACAGTTGATCCTCAAAGCCGAAAGAAGAGCATTCTCTTCAGCCTCTGGAAAGCCCTGAAGGGCTTGGCACTCAAACCTGTGTTTTTAGGCAGCTCAGCTCAAGCTGCCTAATGCCTTGAGTGTGTGGTAGGTCCCCTGAATATTTGGAAACTGGTCATCTGTTATATATCCTTGACAAGATATAACCCATATAGCTAAAGTTACTGCAGCAGTGATCGATATGATGAGCACCTCTAGTTAAAACATGTTGCTCAGTTTATTGCATTCTTTAACACCATAATCTCTTTCACATCTTCAGACATCACTATTAAAAGTTAATAATGCATATGACACAAGAGAAATAGCCAGCCCAACTAGCTGGAATTTTGTAAATAATTATATGTCACCTGACAATATTAATATGATTTATATAGAAATGTAACAAAAGGAGACACTGCCAGCCAAGCTATCTGGAATTTTGTAAATAGTTATATGTTATTTGTGAATACCAGCATTATGCAATTGCTTGTGTTGCCAAATGCATTAGAACTGTATGTTATGTGTATATTAAACTACTGGTACAGAAGTGTGTGTGTTGAACAGGGTTTGTACAGTACTGAACTTCAAGGATGTGTCCACAGTACACCCTACAGGAAAAGAACAGAAATATATAAACTATATTCCTGGAACATACAGAGTTAACTTGCAAAACTTCAAGAAAATAAGATGAAATTAAATTGTTTTATGATTGTGCTATAAAAGTTAGTTTCTATGCAGCAAGTAACTCCAAAGTATCCACAAGCACAGGACCCGGAGCCCACCAAGGAATCAAGGCAAAGTTTCAAGGCAAAGTTTAATGCGTAATTTCAGAAAACAAAGTAAATCCAAGCGCTTTCACCCGGTATTCTACCAGGCTTTTTCAAGGACTAAATAAAATTTCCATAAATCATCACTTTAAATAAACAACTGATTACTTTTAACACTGGGGCAATATTAATATTGTCATCCTAGGAACCTAGTAAGCGTCTAGCTTGAGCTGCCAATAAAGTTCACGGTATTCAAGTAATGTTTTAACTCTTCTTAGTTCAGGGTAACTTGTTCCAATACCATGAACTTTAAATCCATTTCTTTACACTTCTGGGAATGCTTAAAAAAAGCATTTGTTTCTATGCAGCAAGGAGATAGGATGTCTAGAACTAGGGTGCTGTCTGCATTGTTTTGTAAGTCTTTTATTGTTTTATGTCTTCTAAGTCAAGTGATGTCATCAAAGCTAACCCAGCAGTTTGTTTGTGTCTTTTGGCTTTTCCCGGTTAGGGGTCGCCACAGCGGAACTCCTGTCCGCTAATGATTGGTAGTTGATTTTTACATGCCGAGTTACCAGCCCTGACACACAACCTTCAACGAAGGTACACCCATTCACACATGTCTCCACGCAGAAGACGCTCTAGCTGAGAATTGAACCGGACAGCGTTTTACTGTGAGGCGACAACGCTACCTCAGCAACACCATCGCCCAGCAGTAATATCTAATATTAATTTAAGAACACTCTCAGAATGAGACTGTGCATTTTGTATTTTGTTTTTGACCTAAGAAGAACATCCACTCATCATCACATCTGCACTTGCCTTGCTGTAAGTAAGTTTTTAGGGCATAGTAACTCTTTTTAAATTCAGATAGGAATATAGTAAAGATTAGTTTAGATGTTTTCTTTATTTATGTGAGACTGTCCTGCAATGTTGTTTGAAATATTTCCTGTGATTTTGAACTCTGAAGTAACTGTGTTGATTTACTAAATATTGTCTTGTTCATTTATTATTTTCTATTAAATATATTTAAAGCTATATTTGTGGCTGATAGTTGTGAGACATATTCAAGCTCTTAGAGTACTTGCATATGTATTTGGTGACACTTTACAGGCCACTCCTAAATAGCCTTGCTTTTGGTCAGACTACCATTTGAATTACTAGTAACATTACACAGTAGGATTGGACACCCTTTGTGAAGGGCCTTAAGTAGCTGATAAGTAGTGGTCGGTGGCAGTGGAAACTATCTTATAGTCTGGGCAGAAGGGGGCATAGCTAGTAAACCTGTACCAACCTTTCCCAGGAGTGTGTGTATGTTTGTAAATAAATCATACCTCAAAAAGTGTGTGTGTGTGTGTGTGTGTGTGTGTGTGTGTGTGTGTGTGTGTGTGTGTGTGTGTGTGTGTGTGTGTGTGTGTGTGTGTGTGTGTCAGCTGCTTGGGCAGGGGCACAAAGCACTAGTTGGACAGAGAGAGTGCTGGAGATTTTGGCTTGGCCACTCAGCTGAGATCTCAACCCTAGCTGTGCCAGTGGGGAGTCTTACTGGGGATCTGAGGAAAGAGGGAGAAACCAGCCCCAGACTGACTGTGGTCTCTGTGTGCTCTTAAGGGAAATTGCACTTTACTGTGTGTGTACTTGTCATCCTCCCAGTGTCTATGTCCCCTAGCTGTTGCCAGTGGTGAGGATTGTGGCTCCTTGATTACTGGGCCAGTGCAGGCATCACATAATTGGTTGGCAGTGCTGGTGGGATAGCCAAATCACATATTAGTTGGCTTGTAGTGATGTGGATATTGAATTCCTGTAGCCTGTGTACAGTGGTCACTGAAGGTGTTTGTACTCTCAGTCAGCCACACAGTGAACATTCAGAATTTCATACCACAATTGTTTTTTTTTTGTTGTTGTTGTTAGCTTAGTTAGGCAGAACAGGCAAGCATGTCAGCAAATAGTTTGGCAAGCTGACAAGGAGCCATTTGGCTGAGATATGCCAGGCTAAAAGATTGGTGCATGCCAACCTGACTAAAGCAGACACGATTGCAGCTTTAGTTACATCTGCATCACAGGATATCACCCAGGAGGAAAATCAGACTGGCCTTGGAGATGTACAACTCTCTGAAAATGGACAGTTCAGCTTTTCCGCAGAGGACTTAAAAGTCTGTCTGGAGTTAAAGAGACTTGAGCTGGAGGCCAATCATTTGGAAATAAAAGCAACAGAAAGACTGAAACGTCTAGTGGCTGAGGAAAATGAGAAACTGCGATGTCTGAAGGCCGAGGAAAATGAGAAACTGCAATGCCTGGAAGCTGAGGAGCGTGAGAGGCAGAGGAAACATGAAAAGGCGATGCTGAATCTTCACCAGAGTCATGGAGGTAATGGGGAAGGGAGTAACTGAACCTAAGAAGCAACAAAGGTCAGTAAATTTCTTCCATAATTTACAGAGGGGGATAATTTTGATAGTTTTATTCATATGTTTGAAAGGGTATGTAAACAGTATAATATTGACAAAGGGCTCTGGGTACGGTTCCTGACCCCCTTACTCCATGGTAAAGCTGTAACTGCTATTTCTAAATTCTCTGATACTGATTGCTTAAATTATAATATAGTAAAAATGTTCTTTTAGAATGCTTTAAGATAACACCTGAAGCTTATAGGAAAATGTTTTGTGAGCATAGATGCAAGGCAGATGAAAGTGTGTGTGAATATATTGCTGAACTAAGCAATTATTTTCATAGGTGGGTTAGCGGATGTCAGGTCACTACTTTTGAAGGGCTAGCAGACCTTTTGGTGAGGGAACAAGCCCTTAGCACTTTGCCTGAGGACATGAGAATATGGTTAGCTGATAAACAATGCACTACTGCAGATGAGTTGGGGAAGAAGGGAGACCTATACCTAGCAAACAGGGCATCACTGCACAGGAAAGGGACATCCAGTGCTGCTCATGGAGATAAGGGAACCCATGGTGGGCATCCCAGACTGCCCCAACAGAGTCCATGAGTAGCAGGGGAAGCCACTAGTCCATGTACACATCCAGGACCAAGGGTTAAATGTTTTACATGCAACCAGTTGGGCTATGTAGCATATAGATGTCCATGGAGGCAAGGTGGGAAACAAAAGGTGGGAGAGCCAGTAAGTGGGAATGATAAAATCCCAGCAGGAAGTTGTCTCGAGACAACAAGGGTACCAAACTACTACAAGAAGGTATATCCTAGCTAAGTAAATGGGAAAGAGGCCATTGCTAAGAGAGACACAGCCTCTGACCTAACCATTGTGAGGACTGCAATGGTTAAAGAGGAGCATTACTTGCTTGGGCAGTCTATTCCAGTCAGAGTTTTAAGAGGGACCCCATTCCAAATACCTTTGCCTAGGGTTCACCTTGACTGGGAGGGTGGAAAAGGAAGCCAGCAAGTAGGTGTGTTTGAGGATATCCCTGCAGATGTCCTGACGGGGAATGATTTTTATAATGCAGTATCTATGTGCATGCAGTTACATGCAGTCAGGCCTGGAGACAAGCATGTGGGTCCGGTAGCCTGGGGGAGACCCAGACAGACCAAACACTTGCAGCCAGTACTAGTGAGGTGGTTACTTCAGGGAGGGAGCTACCCTGTAACAGTGAGACTGAGGGTGAGCCACAGTTGCTTGTGAGTACTGATGTTCCCTTGGACAGAGTGACTGTAAGGGCAGAGGTGAATAGTAGTACCCAGGCTGATGGTCAGGCACCGCTGTCAGAGAATGTCAGACTTCCTGTAGAAGGGAAGCTGGGAAGTGTTACAAAGAGAGAGTTGAGACAGGCTCAGCTCTCAGACCCTACATTACAAGACCTGAGGGAGGTAGCTAGTGAGGCACCTGATTCTCAAGGGAAGGGGGCATCTGTATACTGGGACAAAGGGCTACTGTACAGAGAGGGACCCCTGAGGGAGGGAGAGCTAGAGGGTGAGAGAATACAGCAGTTGATAGTGCCCAGAGCCTACTATCTGGCACTTCTAGCCATAGCACATGATATTCCCTTTGCAGGCCATATGGGCATAAAACATACTAAGAGACATATTATGCATAACTCTTATTGGCCTGGGATTTCAAGAGATGTAACAGGGTACTGCAGGACCTGTGAGCAGGGCCAAAAGGTAGGCAAAGCAGTAGACAAGGTGAAAGCTCCTTTGATGCCTTTGCCTGTGACTGAGGAGCCATTCCAGGGAGTAGCTATGGATGCTGTGGGGTCTCTGAGTACCCCAAGTTCCACAGTGAAAAAGTGTATCCTAGTGGTAGTAGATTATGCTACCAGATACCCTGAGGCAGTGGCTCTGTCCTCCATTGAGGCAGAAAAGGTGGCAAATGCTTTGTTAGAGATTTTCAGCAGGGTAGGTTTCCCAAAAGAAATACTGACTGATAGAGGCACCATTTTCATGCCAAACCTGCTGGCTTGTCTGTGGAAGCACTGTAGGGTGGTGCCCTGCTTGATAGAGCTAGGTCTCCCTTCTTCCCCAACTCATCTGCAGTAGTCCATTGCCAGCCAAATCCAACCTAAAGACCACTCCCTACCATCACCAGACTAATGGTCTTGTTGAGAGGTTAAACTCTACACTCAAGACAATACTATGGGCATTTGCAGACCAGTTTAAGAGGGAGTGGGAGAAATATTTGCCCCATCTGTTGTTTGTTTACAGAGATGTGCCCCAGAAATCCACACGTTTTTTCACCCTTTGAGTTGCTATATACCCATAGGTTGAGGGGACCTCTAGAGTTGATTCAGATGAGTGGGAGAGTGAGTGTGAATCCCACAAGGAGTCTGTTGTGGCATATGTCCTAAACCTCAGTACAAGGCGCAGGGAACTCTTTGGCTTGGCTCAGGAGAACCTGGCAGAAACCCAACAGCAGAAAAAGGTCTGGTATGACAGGAATGCTCGAGCTAGAGAGTATGCTGCAGAGCAGCAGGTAATGGTCCTCATTCCTGTCAGTTACAACCAGACACGTTCTTTATTTTTTTCTGGCAGGGTCAACCAGATACTAATACTATGTGTGAAACTTTTAAGGGCCACTGATGACATTAAAGTATATGTCACTCTCTGTTGTATAAAGTAATGTAAAAAAATGAGAATTGTGATTGAAATAAAACAACTAGAACTGCTTTACTCTGTGGAGGAATGCAGTTTCAACAAAAATTGTAAAATATAGAAAAAAAATGTTGGCAAGTAGCATACTCCCCTCGACACCTCACAGCCTCTTACACAAGTACAAAAATTCCACCATTGAAGAACCACAGAGATATGGCAAATGCCACTTTCAACAAATCACAACTGCTACAGCTTAGAATCATGAAATCAGTGCAGGATGCACCAATGCATCCCAAACTACTTTTAAAATAAAAAAAAAATGCCCTTTGCCGAATTCCTGAAATGAGAGTAGAAATTAGTCTCAGTTGAGCAAACAGAGGCATGTTGTTTGACTACAGTTTCAATAGAGTTTTTGATGTGGAATTAAATTAAATAAATTAAATGACACTGTCCACAATTTTTCTCAGTATATCTAAACCATTAAGTTCAAATTTGGCTTATAAAATATACCAATGGAAATTTTAGAATAAAATCACATACACAAACCCCCTATAAATGGTTCAGTCCATATTACATGTAATGAAGGATCTCAAGCCACGATGCTTCACTAGGGATGGCTTGCACCTGTCACCCCTGGGCTTTTGGATATTGGCAAAGGCTCTTGCTACCCCCATAGTGCCTTTTTTAGGCAAGGCTCAAAAGACAAACCCACCTCCATAGGTATCACAAGGGATAAGAAACTAAGAGTAATGCTACTCAATGCCAGAAGTCTAAACCTCAAGATGCACACACTCAAAACTCTCCTTAGCATGGAGAACATCGATATCTGTGCAGTAACAGAAACCTTGTTCAAGGCTCCCGAGAGCACCCCAGCACTACCAGGTTATACCTCATACCATGTTTTTCGGCCCCAAAACTTGGACCGAACCACAAAAGGAGGGGAGTATCAATATTCATCAAAGATACCCACACCTCCAGGTTGGTGGCACAGCACGAAGCATCAGAGACTATCCATGTGCAACTAACAGTGGGTAAAACTGCCTTCCAGTTTATAGCCTGCTACAGACCACCCTCCCAAACCCAGGAACCCCACTCGGCCTTCCTGAGAACACTGGAAAATATGAAGGTCTCTCCAAACACCATTATATTGGGTGACTTCAACTACCCAAACATAGACTGGGAGCATTACTCTAGCTCCATCACCCTAGCCCAAAGGTTCCTAGAATTTATAAACTCAAATGCTATGGAACAACTTGTTACCACTCCCACAAGAGGGGAAAACATACTGGACCTGATCATCACCAACATGGGGACTCTATGCTCCAGACCAGAAGTGTATCCCTCATTGGTAAGATCAGACCATAAACAAATTTCACTGGATATTCACATCCTGACTCCACCCCCTGCCCTGAAAACCACAGTGAAAAACTTCTTTAATGCAAATTTCACACTCCTCAAAACCTAGGTGGAATCCTTCAAAGCCCCCAGGCCTGTGGAAAATATGGCCCAGACCGCAGAATCCTTTACAAACGCATTCTATGAACACCTTCAGGAATGCATGGATCATGCAATCCCAAATAAAACCAAGTCCCAATCCTCCAAAGGCAGACGTCCTGTCTGGTGGACCCCAGCCATAAACAAACTATACAATAGAAGGAGGAAGCTACTACATGACAGAGCAAAATCCCAAAAAGGGAAGGTATCTCTGATCAGTATTAGCAAAAAACTACGGGCACTCATAAAATCGTCTAAGGCCAGCTTTGAGAGAAAAATTGCACAGGACACTAAGGATAATCACAAGGTTTTCTTTAGTTATGTTAGGAACCTGGGTGGGAATTCCCAGATATGCTCAGAATTAGTCCAAAATGACAAAAAATACACCAAACCCACAGATATTGCCAACATCCTAGCTGACAGGTTCAGCACAAACTTCTCCCCCCTCCCCACCAAAAGGGCAAATATCTATCCCAGCAGAGTGCTGCCCCCCTGACATCTCAGATGCTCAGGTAAAAGCTTCCCTCTCCAAAGCAAAAAACACAGCATCATTGGGACCAGACGGTGTCCCGGGCTGCATCCTACATGAACTCCAAGAAGAGCTAAACCCAAACATAAAACTACTGTTCAATCTCAGCCTTACTACAGGATATGTACCCAAAGAGTGGCATACAGCAACAGTGGTCCCTCTCCACAAAGGTGGTGCCTCAACGGATCCTGGAAACTAAGCCTGACTAGCTTGGTCTGCAAAGCTATGGAAAGGATCATCATGGACCTCATAAATAAAGATATTGGGGACCTACAGAAACTGGATCCTACCCAGTTTGGCTTTGTTAAGTGCAGATCCTGCCTTTTAAACCTGGTTGATTTCTTTGAAACAGTCACTAAGGCCATTGACGAGGGGAAGGTGGTCCACACAGCCTACCTGGACCTCGCAAAAGCCTTCGATACAATACCCCACTCGGGCATTATAGATAAGCTCACCAGCTTAAATATAAACCCCTATGTCACTAGATGGGTTGCAAACTGGCTCAAGGACAGAACCCACATGGTTAGAATTGCTGGAGCCATGTCAGACTCCAAACCAGTTATAAGTGGCATCCCACAAGGCTCAGTCCTGGGACCTCTCTTGTTTGGTATATATTTCTCGGTGGTACAGGCCAACACGGAAGGACTGTGGCTGACCAAGTTTGCAGATGACTGCAAACTGGGTGCCATAATCGACACTCCAGCTGACACAAGCATCCTCCAAAAGGGCCTCATAGAAACAGACAACTGGTGCCAGAGCCATGGCCTCAAGCTAAATGCCAAAAAGTGTATAGTCATCCCATTTGGCAAAAACAAAGTGACCACAAATTACCACATAGGTGGTAATCCATTAAGTACAGAAGAAGTAATTAGGGACCTTGGGACCCAAGTTGATAGCAATCTCTCATTTGACAACCACGTGGCCAAAGTGGTTAGAAAAACATTTTATATAGCCCACCTAATCATGAAGGGATTCACATCTAGATCAGGGGAGGTCATCGTGCCTCTTTACTCATCCCTCCTTACTAGACACCTGCAGCAACTGGAAAGACCCCAAAAGTACCTCACCAAGAGGATCAAAGGGCTCAAACAGATGCCATATGCTGCCTGGTTAAAGAAACTCCAGCTCTACTCAGTGGCATACCGCCTGCTCAGAGGCAATCTGTGCCTGATGTATAAAGCCATGTCCAACCCGGAATTAATGGACATGCTGCACCTCAGAAAATCCAAATCCCATCGAGCTACGCTCTCGAGAGACTTGAACCTCAGCACTGAAATAAATAGGACATGCTGGAGGGACAGATTCATAACCCAGAGGCTCCCTTCACTCTGGAATAAAATCCCAGTCCAGGTTAGGCAGAGTCCCTCATTGACTCTCTTCAAGAGGAATCTTGATGAGTGGATGGGAGATCATAGGTTTACCCCGGGTATCACTTCTGTGTCACTGTTAGACAGAGGAACAGTATACTAACCTCGAAAAAGGGCATAGCAAAATTATTTTAAAATGGGTGGCGAAAGCCAAACACACTCTGGCTAGGCTTATAAATGCCCTAGGGCAGATAGCCTAGTATGAACCTATGAACCTATGAACCTATGAACCTATGTACGTAGGATGTTAGCAGATGAAAACAAACTTGCTCCTGAAATAAATGTATGTGGGGCCTTTTATGTCCTGCTAACTTCCCACCCATGAAAATAAAGTATGTGACTTCATATTAATAATATTAAATGTAAGCATGAAAGCTGTACAGTATTTCAAAATCCCATAAAATGTTACAATGCCATCAGCTATTACATGAAAAGGGAAGGAAGTGACTCTTAATCTGGCTGATGCATTTCATCTTGGGTTTAATGAAGTTCTGCAATCATTCTGAATTATTTGTAGCAGCACTACACTGTCTTTCATGAGCAGAACAGGGTGTATTCTCCTTTGTCCTCCTTTATGACCTTCAGTGTCCTCCTTTGGGTTTGCAGCTATCTGGTACCCCTAGCTTTGAATAATATTGCTGGTACTTTTCATGTCAGCTAACTGTCACCTTAGGGAGAGAGCTCTGAATGTATGGCCTAAAAGCTAGGGTAATAAATTCTAATTTGGCCTGCTGTTAACATCCAGATGTTCTGGGTTTCTTGTTACAGTCATATACTTTGGGTTTCATTCAGACATCTTCTATTTTCCTTCTTTGTAAGCTAGAGTAATGTAACCTTTTTACTGGTTTTGTTTTACCACTGGAAATGAGATATTGTAAACTGGATGCATATCCTGTAAATGAAGGAAGTGAGGTGGAGATTCAGCTACTTCAAGGTTTTAATAATAAGAAAATTAATTTCCATCCAATTTCCTGCAGTCTTTGTTGCAGAAATTCTAATTAAAAGTGATATTACTACATGGTTTCTGCAATACATAGTGAGAAAGAAGCACTTACAGTTGCTGAAGTTGTTGAAAATTGCAGAAAATGATTTGGCGAGATCTAAATATTTGGAGGGTGCATTACAGGAAATCTGTAATTTTTGTATCAGGAAGTCTCACGAACATTCTACCAAACAATGTTATTATAGTGTACTTTAAAAATCATTTGTCTCATGCCTGGCTTCAGGAAAAAAAAGTTTATGGTTGCTCTGAATGCCACATACTTTGACAAAAGTTACCTTAGTTCAGGCTTCCATTATTGATTTCTCTGTGACTGCTTGAGCTTACATCATATTGCATGTCTGTGCTACATTTTGCATTGACTGATACCATTTGAAATTCAGTCTCTGCTTCTGCATTCACTGAAGCAGGTCCTGACATTTCAAATGGTATCAGTCAATGCAAAGTCCAAGATGGCCATACACGGTATAGCCATCTTGTAATTGTTATATATAAGTTTGGAGGTGCAGGGGTGCTTGGCTCCCTGCAAAAAACAAGTTTAAAGGAGAAGGGCAATGTTCAAGATTTGCTCTTCTCCTGCAGATGTGGTCTTTTTTTCAGTCTGTCAGCATTTTAATAGAGAAACTGACTGAGCTTACTGACTCTGATTTTATTTTTGTAGTACTAAAATAAATATAGAGAACTGATGTTATAGAACTCTGGCTGCCAGAGCCAACAGGACTCAGGACTTGCAAAGCAGGTGTTAGAACCAATTGGCATTTAACATTTTCACAGGCTTCCAATCCCTCTTCCATGTGTTATGCAAGCAGTTATGCCTGGCAGGGTAGGTGTTCCTGGGGACAAATTCATGCCCAGTGGTGTTGCGAAACTCAGCATTGGTCTTAAATGGGAATGCAATGCACAACTTAATCCCATGATGTGGAATTTGTTCAGACTTGACTATTTATTATCTCAAGCTGCATCTTGTTTTGGTTCTTGATTGTTCTTTTCATGCAGATTGTTTTGTTGGTTCACACAAAGAACTAAATAAACTATAAACTTTTTATGTGATTTTTGTACTAATGCATGACAATCCTTAAGCCTACCTTAGCTGGACAGAACCCATTTATTTTTCACCTATAGTCAGGTCGAAAGTTGCCAGGAGGATACTTCCATTCAGGCAGCCATGAGGGAGCTTTATGTCCTCCCCAGCATCCTGGCAATAGTGTCATTTTTTGTAATGTCCTGCCCCTGGATGGGGGAAATGAGACCCTTGTCAATGCAGATGTGCACAGTGCTTCGCAGGTGCATACTTCTGCACACCAATGTTAAGGCTACCACCAAGTGATGACTTGTTGAGCCATGTGCCTGCCCCCAAGCCACATATTTACATTGCTGCCCCTTCTCTTAGGTATTGTGACAGTAAGGAATTAACAAGCCCAAAACTGAATAAATCAAAAAAGCAACAGGCAGGGAGGCAACCAGAAATATCTCTCCATTATTTTTAGAATTTTTAAGAGGTTGAGAGGTAATCTGCTGTCTGACAGTTCTAAGTGCTTCAAAAGCCAATAAAACATTTTGCATTCATACACTTTCTCTTTCTTTCTTTCTTTCTTTCTTTCTTTCTTTTTTCTTTATTTTTATATTTCTTTCTTCCATATAACTTGCAGTACATGGAGCAGGTAAAACTGTATGCACAACAAAGAATTATGATCGAGTCACTGATTATAAATTTTGTTATATGCTCGACAGGAGCACAGGAAAATAATTTTCTTGGGTGGCGAAAGACAGGGTACCTTTTTGGCTAGGCTTACATAGGTCCTAGGCCCAATAGCTTAGTACCTACCTATGAACCTATGAGTATGTTCTTGACATGGATGACAATATTCATCTGAAGAGCTTCACCTAGAGATGAATTTCTTGACATCCATTCTTGAAATCATAATAAGCTGATTATGATCTGAAACCCAATCTTAATCCTTTGTGTTGATGCCAAACCTGTTCTGTTAACTTTTTAAGTAAATTAGAGTAATATTTAAAAATTGTCTCTGATTTTGAGCCTTTTTTCCTGCCATTATTGTTGACTTTATCCAGAATTCTTGAGCAAAAAAGTTCAGAAAAATGATTGACAATAATAGCCCGTCAAGTCCTTGGGACCAAACTTATTCAGTCTGGAATAAACCCTATCATACTCCTCTGCCAGGATTTACTGCTACAGCATAGCCCGTGGCAGAGAGCTTATTCCCTGCTAAAAAAACTATTACTTTTTTATATGTAAGTAAATATTCACAAATAAACAAAACTTAACCATACAGATTCATAGTACATGCATCACTGAAACCATGATCATAAGATCTGATTATAGTAACAGCAAATATGTCCCAGAAAAAAAATATGCATTATCTTCTCTGATTTTAAGCTAAGAATTTATCCTTAGAGTACACGGTTTACTTTTAACCTTCTTAGTCTATGACAGACATTGTAGATCGACAATTACAATTTCAAATATTGATATTAATAATATCATAAGATGGTGTAAATAAAGTTATGCCTCATTATTGTTATGCGAACAAAACAAAAAGTTGAGCAGACTGACTGACTTGTACAACATAAAGTTATAGCACTCCTGGAGACCTCGATTTATAATTCAGAAATTAGTGTTTACTGTGTAATAAATCCTCAGCCTTTTTAACAAAGATCATGGCAGTTGCTTTTTAGCACAATGGCAGAACTCCTTCTCACTATGCATGTTTTTTTGACATTATTTCCCCTTTATTTCATGAAAAAGAACTCCAAGCCACAGAAGATTCCCACTCTGACTGTACAGCAGCTCCTCTTTGAAACTATATGTACAACACAGTACCTACACGGTGACATCATGATGGGGATATGAGACTGCTCGGGTGCTGTCACTACAATGTGTCTCGCACTCCGAGCTATGATCAGAATATTACTTGTGCCAATGGTCTTAGCCAAAAGAAGGTCAGCTATTGACTGTTCAGCAGATTGCTTTAGAACTATGTGACCATTTAAAGTTATAGTTTGTGATTTCTTTTATTTATTCATTTATTTACTTGTTAACCATGTAAGCAAATGCTCCTTCCCAGAACTTTTTCATCTATAACCTGGCCAAAAAGACAACAGTAAATGCAAAATATATATTGACAATTTAGTGTAGCCATAGAATCAGCATGTTTTTAGGTAAAGGATGAAAATGGAATACCTAGAAAAATAAAAGTCCGCACAGACAGGGCTGATGGTCAGCACTGAAACCCAGATCTAAAAACTGTAAAACAGAGGTCTTATCATTAAGTGACCATGCTGCCAGCTTGATGACCCATGTAGAATATAATGTCTGTAGCCATGGTGCATCAGATGAGAAAGTAATCACGATTCAGTTCTACTGACCATGTTTACATGCTTCAGAACAGTCCAGAAGGGAGAACTGAAGTGACAGGAATGCCATATGCCTGACCTCCTGTCAGATGTCTGCTGTGTGACATACAGATAAATCCTAAACTATCCATTTAAACAAACTGATGGTAATAGGCAATTATGCCAAGCTTCAACCTGTTTTAAAAACACGTGTCCCCTATAAGAGGGGAAAGAACTGAATAACAATCAGAAAACTCTAGAGGATTTATTTAAGAAAAAGATTGCTACCGGACACCACATACATTGATTAACCATCCAATGTCTATTTAATCTTCCCTGTCCCTTAGCAGATAATGAGCATTTCTTGCTTAAGTGAGATTAACCCCACATTAACTATGATCTAGGTTTAATGCTAGTGATTTCCATAAGTATGTCAAGTGAGGTGAAGGACAGCTAGGCACAACGATTTCAATATATGCATGGAAGGTGAAGTAGCACGGTGGTACTGTTCACTGACCATGACACGAAACACACAGACAGAGGAGAACATGAACAAGGCATCCCAGGTTTTCATGCTGTAAGGAATAATACTTGGAAGACGTCTGTCCCATGTTATAACATAAAACTGCGATCAGTGAATCTGCTCTAGGAGATATTGTAAAACGTGCACTAAAAAGCATGTAAAACATATCAGAAAATTAAAATATCAGAGAGATTGCTTGAACTGTTCTTATCAACAAAAATCTCTACATATGCATCAGATTCCACATAATTTTCCTGGTAAGTCCAGCCAGTAAGTCATCAGTCAACTTCCAGGGCAATTCAGCATCAAATGTTTCATTGCTTCACAAAAAAAATTAGAAAGGCAGGCATAGCAGAAATGTCTCAGTACATTTCTAAACAAATCAAAAACACATTTCACATCATACATTTATTTTTCTTAGAGGCTTGCAGTTAGTATTCAGTAACCAAAACATTTAATGCGCTGGGATGGTATGAAAGATTCAAAATGTATAACTGTTCTATTTATGGTAAATTTCATGGAGCAGAACAAGATTTAACCAGACAAAGCAGATATTTATTTATTTAATTATTATTTGGGTAAGTGCCTAATTTCCCTGGAACAACACCACTTCTTTCATAGTTATGACCAAGAAATACACAGAAACAGTATAAAAAGTACACATTAAATGCACGTCAACACATTTCTGGGTAAAACGTAATGATTATGAAACACAATAACCAAAGCAGGATTTTCCTGAAATGTTCAGAGGAAACATAAATGCACCAGTACAATCATGTGAAAGTTCATGCAAAGAAGACATAAATATGCATTGGAGATCAGTTCCCTGAAATGTTAACTTGGCACTTAGAGAGCGTAATCACTTCTCCTACAAACGATCAACACTTGATCATCTGAAAACCACCTGCCAGATCACAACTGAACAAGAACTCATATGAAAACAATCTACACACAATACAATAATAATAATAATACAAGCATATTTGCAGGGGACAAAGTACCCCTGCACCCCTGTTTTGGAGCCTAGTCTTACACTTAGCCATACCTCTCAAATTTTAAATATTGCTGTTATGGACTTATAAGGTTGCTAGAATAAAATATTTTGCATTAACATAAATTTTCTTATGGATATGAAGTCTTAAGTTCAAACGTATGTCTTCATTTAGTCCCTGGACCCATACCTACCTCTCAACTGTACAGATTTTCACAGAATGCCCAGATTTTTATGTCATATTTTTGGTCTGTTCCTTATAATATTTGTGGTTTTCTGGAAAATCACAAGGATGATCTGAGGACCGAAGTCACCAAATAATGATATACATTTGAGTTTCAGACTTCAAATCCTTCAGCAAATGTATGTTAAAACAAACAAAGCAAAGCAAACTTTATTGTCATTCAACCCATATCGAGTACAGCTGAATGAAATTACATTCCTCCAAGCTCATGCACCATAACATAACAGCACAACACAACACAGCTACATGTAACAGTAAAACAGAAATAAACCAGCAACAGTCAAAGAGCCAACCGAAGATCAACAACATATAAATAGTCCTTTTTCATAAGTGCAACCGCAGTCCCGACCATCATAGCAACTTCCAGTCCAAGAGTCCTCCTTCTGACCCTCCCCTACCACAGTCCATCAATCATCTCTACCTGCAGGTCTGACTGGCCTCACTGACTACACCATCACCAGCAACCACCAAGTCTTCCTCTTTACCGATACCAC
This sequence comes from Protopterus annectens, assembly GCF_019279795.1. NCBI lineage: Eukaryota > Metazoa > Chordata > Ceratodontiformes > Protopteridae > Protopterus > Protopterus annectens. The sequence goes on from NC_056739.1 coordinate 632,802,011, forward strand.
AGACCATCACCCGAACCATCTCCATCTCCATATTCAATCACTTCAACCTTTGCCGCATTCAAGGAATCCCATACCAAAAGAAAATAGATAAAACTTGATTTCCTGTACTTCACATCAGCTCAGTCACCACTGCAGGCCCCAAGTTCCGCTGCTCCACGTTATTTTGTTTGGAAAAAAAACAGGCGTACAGACACTACTACACATTTTAACATCACCAACATCCTCATGACAATATTCGCTCACTAGACAGCAACATGTGGACTCACCCAATGAAGAATTCACACAGCAAGACAAGAAAACAGAAAGTGCACATCGAGAGCTGGAGAAGGTGCCGCCATCTTGCACAATAATAAGTAACCCTGTTACTTTAACAACTTTCTAAATTTACAAGAGCAATATTTAAAATCTATCCCTATTTTTGGGTCTTTGTCCCCCCCCATTTTGTCAGGCTTTGTCCAGATTTCTTGACTAAGAGATTGAGAGGTATGACCAGACCACACACTTTGTTCAGAACAGACCAAAAAATACGAGACAAAATCTGGAGTTTCTATGAAAATCTGAACATTTGAGAGGTATGCTCATAACCTCACTTTGTTATTTATATCTACTAACTCCATAGTCACATAACCATGAGTAAATGAGAAACATCCCAATACAGCAAAAAGAGTTTCAAACAACAACCCAATTAAATGAATATCTATTACCTGAATGAAAGCTATATGGGCTTGAAGGATGTAAAAATTATCTGGTAAGAAGCATAAACAGTAATGTGGGGAAATAAAGTAAGCTTATTCAGAAAGCCAACAAAAACACACTTCCCATCTCATAGGGGATTTAATCCTAGTCATTTAGACAACCTCAAATCTCTGATGAAGCCCTGAATATCAAAGTAATTCTGAAGGACAGTATAGGTGTTTGCTCCCCATGAAGGGAATAAGAACAGTGAAAGTTTTCTCACCAGTTTTTTTGTTAATTGTAGGTACTTTCAGAATTATTGATTCTTGGAATCTGACAGGCCAAAAAGAGACACATTTGATGATGACTACAAGATCCTTCCACAAATAACACAATGGACCATACAGCGCTGTTCACTTTGTACTCCATACTTCAGCAGAAGCAACCACTGATACTAATGGAAGACCATTGGAAACCATATCTGACTTGGGGTACAGGTGGACAGATGAACGCATGCACACACACACACACACACACACACACACACACACACACACACACACAAACACACATGCACGCATGCACTCACAAATATATCCAATGTAGTGCACCCAATCCAGTTACTGCATATCAATGGAATGGAGGAAGAAACTGGAACATTCATGTGAACACAGTGGGGACATGCAGACTCCACACAGGTGGTACCCCAACCAAGAATCGAGTCAGAGAACCTCTTGCTGTGAGACAACAATGCTACTCACTGCACCACTGTATAACCCACAACAGAAAAATGACAGGCCACAAACATTTTAAAAACTGGTATGTCAAGCAAGAGTCATGGAAATAAAAAAGAAATCATGTTTTATTATTTTTATACAATAAACCTAGAGTTTCCCCAAAAGAGGTTACACTGCCAAGAATAAAGAAAATTATAAAAAAAATGAGAATGAAAAAAATGTTAAATATTACAGATGCCAACCAAAGGTCATTAATTGAGTGAATAAATAAAAAGTGGCATGTAAATATGAAACATTTGCATGAACTATTAAAATATGCAAAAAGTATTAACAGAAAGAAAGAAAAAATCACAGATATATGCAATCTTAAATAGAGAGGAATGGCATCTTCTCTTCAGGCTGCACCATTTCCCACAGGTTGGGACTGAGAATTGAAAAAGCATGGTGAGAGATATGTAATCTATGACTTGGAAGATGGAAGAAACTAAACTATTTAAAGCAGATTTTTCCTCATGAAAAGAAGCTGCAGACAAAACATTCCTCATACTTTTACAATTAGTCAGAATAAACTTTAACATATGAGACAGACAATTCCAGGTTCTGAAAATCAAGCCTGCTGAAGGATACATTTTCCCATTATTGTCAGAAAGTGTAATATTGGAATTAACTAAATGATTAGTACCAGTAGGGTTATCTAAAGCTATAGCTGCTAGGTCAGGTTTGGGATGGGTATATAAAAACCTTAAAAGACTGAGGAACTTTTTACATTCTATTTGGAAGCAGTGGGTTGCCTATCAGGAAAATTGCAGGTAGTGACATACATACATCCTAATTTCATAGTATTTTCCTGAGGAAGTGTGAAACCTCAGTGTTCTCCCATTGAAAACACTAGCACATTCCAGAAACAGTCTCACAGAAAGAGACCCCGACCCCCCCCCCCCCCGTCCACAGGGAGCATAATATGCTGTGCTCTCCAAATCTAAATCAGAAATCTGAGAAGAAAACCAGAAATCTGTCCCTTTAACTTCATGTCCAGATTCAAAATATTGAATCTCTTCAGGCAGGAAGACAAGCATCTATTTTTCTTTTACTAAAAATCACTTTATAAAAAGGATCAATATTCTGACTTAGACCCTGAGTCATGTCTAGTGCACTTCTCCTGTCCAGAGGAATTTGATCAGGAGGAGATGCAGTTTTAGTTTTCTGCTTCTTTTTGAAAAGAAAAAAATGGGGCCAACAGGGTTGTTGTTGGGCATAACATTCTGACAGAGCAAGAAAGACTTCCAGCTCCCTCTTCCTGGACTGACAATAGTGGCTCTCTTGCCCACTGAAGGTACCCCAACATCTGTAGAGAATGTGGCTAACCCCTAGTCCATAGTGGTCCAGGCGCTACACCAGAGGGATCCAGGGTAAAAGAAAAGTGGTCTGACAAACCAGTTTAGGTCACAGCAGAGTCACCCACCTGTGGTTGACACAAATCTGCTGCGGTGGCAAAGGCTGTTTGCTTAACTTTTTCTTTATGGGGCTAGAAGAAAGACCAATTATGGGGGTGTGGTATATTTGATTTGTGTAATGGGACCAAAGTAATTCAGGTCTCAGGGATTGTATATGGGATGTGTCTTAATGGTTTTGAGGTTAAAGGAAAGGAGACTGATTGTTCATGTTGGTGTTTGAACAGTTATGAGACAAGGAGCAGGCCAGCTTTTTGCTAAACTGGGAGCCAGAATGCTTTTTCAAGTGTTATGCAGTGATGTCCATTGCTGAGGGAATCTTTAATAAATATACAGATTTTATTTTCAAGTGGCTGAATGGTAGAGAATTTTTTAGCAGAAGCTGCTGATACAACAGGGAGACCACATTCAAGCTGAGGAAAGTAAATTATTTTACCTTTTACTATTCTGGTGGTATGCAAGAGAAAGGGGTCACTTTTGTGCCCAGGATAGGACAGGGATAGTTTTTTGCATACGCTTTCCAGACTTATGTTGAAGCTGAAAAAAAACGGTCTAGCCAGAGACCAAAAGAAAGAGACACTTGCTCTAAAAGTGTATTGCTGTAATCATACATCATTACATTTAGGGGGTTTGCTGAGCTTCTGTTTGGTGCCAAATAAAATAATTATAATTTCTGTTTTTGGTAAGTTTAATATGAGGTTTTTATTGTCAACACCCTCAGTTAGGCACCAAAAGTCAGGTTGCAGGTAGTCTTGTAATGTGGTTAGTGAGTGGTTACAGTGGTTAATAACCATATCTTCAGTGTATAATACAAGAAGAAAATGAGAATAGACAAGTGGGTGTTTGTTAATGCAAATAAAAGATAGCAGGGTGAGTGAGAATAGAACCTTGAAATACCTCTTTAAGTAGACAAGAAGCGCAGGAAGGGTTAGAATTATAGGCAGCCGTGAAATGACAGACAGCTATGGAACAATAACAAATGAAAAATCTCAGCACAGGCTGAAAGATTTAGGAGATACAATAAGAAATATAAAGAAAGGATACAAAACAAGGAACTTAGAGATGACCCAAAGAAGTCCTACAGGGAACTAGGAAAGAAAACAACAGTAAATGAAACGCCAACAAGAATAAAGGAAATTAATAAATTCTAGAGAAATATCTACAAGTATGCAGCTAAACATAACAAGGAACCTGAATGGTTAAAATAAGTCAAAGAAGAAATAAGAAATCCCAATATACATGATAGGGACTGGAATGAAGCAATTGCTACTGGTATAGGGGGAAAACCTAAAAAAAGATTCCAACTGGAAAATGGCAGGTCCAGATGCTATAGCCAACTTTTGATTAAAGGCATTAACATCTTCACACTGTGATTTAGCTTTGAGTAAAAATGCCTATACGCACAGCCTGAAATGACACCACCCTGGATAACAATGGGGAAAATTAGACTCAATACTTTAAAGGGAACCTGCACTTTAAGCTAATGACTAACTACCAATAATCTGTCTCTCAACAACATACAACCTGTATATATACAGGAATTGATGCAGAGTATACAGAAGTATAGATTAGACAGTGTTTGTCTCCTTGAAACTGACTACACATATAGATCTGTGATTGTGGGATTGCATAAATATTGATTGGCATCATCAGATCCAAACTTACTGAAAGTTCTAAAACACAAAGAAAGAAAGAAAGAAAGTCTAGGATGAAATTTTTGCTTAGGTTAACAGAAGCCACTAGGAAAGGAAAAGGCAAGGAAATCAAACAACATGGACAAAAGCCACATCACACCAGAAAGTGCAAAAAAGTGAAAGAACGTGCAAAATACTCAGTCAGAAAAAAAAAGAGAAAAGAAAAGTGGAAAGTCTCCAATTATGGTGAAAGAGAGCTAGTGGAATAACGACATATTGATCAAGAGCTGATGCAGTACTGGCTCAAGCTAGAAAGGTTTAAAACAAAAGATGAAAAGTTAATATTAGGTGCTCAAGATGGCAGACTACACACTATATGGTTCACTAAAGCCACAGAAAAGGTAAGAGATACAAACAAATGTAGGTTTTGCGTGCAGAACTAGAAATGGTTGTGCATCTTATTGCAGGCTGAAATTTGCCTATAGCTAAAGGTTTGTATACTGAATGGCATAAGAATGTGCCAAGACTGGTAACTATGTAAACATTGCGACAGACAGGTAGTTGTGATGCATTGGAAACAAGAACCACAAAGCATTAGTTAAAATGAAGAAGTAATGATCATGGGGATCATCTCATACTGACAGCTAAGAAGGAAAAAGCAAACAGGCCAGATGTTGTAGTGTAAGAGAAAAAGGCAAAAGCAACATCGATTATTGAAGTTGCTACACCCTGTGACTACATCTTATGAACTGAAAGACATTCATTTGTAAAATATCAAGACATCCAAGCAGAAACTAGCGCAATTATGAATAAGGATACATAACTGTAGCAGGAGCATCTGGCCTAATAAAAGAGAATTTTGGAACATATTCAGATATGTTACTGATAAAAGCAACCTATAGTGAACTGAGCACTGTTGGCAAACATTGGAGAGTGAAGCAAAACTGAGTTCATGAACTTTAATATGCCCTGGCAAGATATGTAAAAAAATTAAACATTTCAGAAAATTAAACAGTGACAGGCATGCTTGAGCATTTGAAAATCACAAGACAGCCAAGAGGAAGAACAGATTTGTCTTAAGAAAGTATGATGATGAGTAAGACTTATTCTAATTTGATTCTAATGGACCTGGTAAGAAAATTCTCAAACCTGTAGACCACAATCACCTTTGCAAGAACTTTGGAGTGTATCAGCAGGGGAAAAAGGTCCAAGTCTGAACCAAGCATACTTTACAGTGTCTGAAACTATCACATACATTTGTGCCCCTGAGCAGAACCTTTTTATAAAGACTGAGGAGAGTATTATTGGCCATAAACTAATGCTAAAATGAGTTTATATCAGCTTGTTATTGGGTCTGTATAACAACACAGTGTTTGTCAACAAAATGTAGTACTGAGTCCAAAACTGACAGTAGTAGGATTTTTCCTCCAGTACTTCCCACATTCAGTCCACAAATAGTAAAAGTTGCAGTAGTCCAAGCACAGATTTCAAGATGCTCTTTAACCAACAGTATAGAAGTTCAATATTATTCCATCCCATGTGACTTTCTCTAATCTTTCCTTAAAATAGTGATCAATCCGCCACTTAAATACCCAGTCCCAGAAAGATAATTTATGCAACAAAGTTGATTGATTTTTTTCTGCGGAAGTCCTTGGTGAAGTCAAACAGCATCACTCCTATGACAACTTTGTCATTCTTTACTAGTGCACTCTTAAGTTCTGCCTGCTTTATAAAGGCTATTATGGATGTCCAAGAACAATTCATGAGGATTAATTTACTTCTTAAGTCATCATTTATAACTTGTTTTGGACAAGAAGATCAGTATGGAAATAGGCTACCTGGTCTTTGAGCTCACACTTGCAGGTGTAAACAGTCATGATATGCTTGCAGAGGTAATATAAGCACCCACTAGTAAAAGAATGTATAATAAGACATTGTAGTAACAAATATTCCTGCCACACTTACAAATATAGTGGAAGTCGCAGCTATGCCAGAAGAGTCATTGAGGTTAACCTGGAAGATCTGGAACCTCACCTAGGACAAACTATCTACATTGAAATGTTTCTGTGAAGCTGATCTGTCACCCAACAATGAAACTAGCTGTGGGCTGAAGATTTTTTTATCTAATTTTAATTTCATTTGATATTTTCTTAATTAGATAGACTTGATCACTGCATAAGCATACTTATTAACTGTCCAGAATTTCTCAGAATGTCAGATTTTTGTCGCTTAGTTTTGGTCTGTTCCTCATAAAATTTGTGGTTTCATGGCAAATCAGTGAGGATTAAAGTCATGAAATTATATGCACCTGAGTTTCAGACTTCATATCCTTCAGAAAATGCATGTTAACATAACAACTGTTATTCTAGGAACTTTCTGAGTGTACAAGAGCAATATTTAATATATTCTCTTATTTTTGAGCCTTTGTCCCCCTATTATTTTATGCTTTGTCCAGATTTGTTGTGTTAAGAGTTTGAGAGGTATGTCCATAACTGACCTTTTTTTGCAATTACGTCCTTGACTCAGAATCCACAAATTGTACATGTATGCAAAACATTAGCCATTAAAACAGAGAAACACAATCAGCAAATCAAAGGGCAAACAACAGACTAACAGTATTCTAGTTCTGTGGCATACAGGAATAAAGCCATGACTACACCGGGATGACTCGAGTTTAAATAGTGGCTCAGGTGCTAGAAGAACTTGGTGGGGGGAGAGGGGAGTGAGTGGCCAGCATCAGCTCACACATCTTGGGGGAGGGTGTTGTGGTTTTGGTTGGCCAGTTTCTACCATGTAAGTGGAGCTTGTATAACTCTGAAAATGGCAGGACAGGAGATGTGGGCTTGGTAATCCCAAGCCAGTGATGACAGCCTTATTAGAATGTTGGTGGATGTTTGCATGGGCAAGATGTAGAATTCCCTCCTATGATCTAAGTGCTCACATTAGTCACCAGAACCATTAGGACCTTCATAGAAATGCCTTTTCTACAAAGATGCTGACAAGGACTCAAACCACCTCACTGGCTGCCTATATAATTCCCCCTCTGGTCAAGCTCTTTCCTCTGTGCTGGGGATGCCCAGTATTGGGGAACACATGCTCTCTAATGTGGAGCACATGCTCAAAACTGATAGGGGAGGTTTGTCGGTCAGGAAAGAAGTAGGCAAAAAGCATATAGAAAAACGAATAGACTAACAGTCATCATTTATCATTGACAGGAATGCATTCACACTGGCAGAAGAAAAACTAAAAGATTCACTGAAAACAGGTGCCATGCTACCATAGTAATCAAGCTTATTCAGACTTGTAGCACTGCAGTCCCACAAGATATACCTAAACAGGATGATAAACCCAATGACAGAAGGCTTTACGGTCTTATATTGCATGACTGTTATTAACTGTTATCTGTTGTTACCTGATTAACTTAAAAAAATTATGGTACTTGTACTTGAGATGGCATTACTGAAAAAGGTCATCAGCAAACTCAGATATTTATTGAAGTAATGAAACCCTGATAAAGAGTCTGATAAAAACATGTACCTAGTGCAATGTGTAGATATTTTTATCTTCGCTGTTGGTTGGTGCTCCATGGAATATTTACCAATATCTGTGGTACATCATCAAGCAATACCCAAAACAAACTAGTAACCAGAAAACAGCTAGGCAGGAAATGCAGTAATCCAATAAAAATCTATCCCTCAGCAGTGTACCAGGATAACAGGAAACACACATCTCCCAACAATACAAATTGAATAAAACTTTATTGGACTGAAGTGTTTTTCGTTTCACCACATGAAACTTCTTCAAAATAAATAAGCAACTCATCGTTCTTAAATACCCATAGTGGGTTGGTACAAATTTAAAATCAACCATTTCACTGGATGCTAGTTCCAAACAGTTAACTTGAGTGACCATAGAAAATCACAGAATTTTAAAAGTTAAAGTGCATGTTTTTTATATTACATAAACAACCACTTTAGAAATATACAATTGGAAGTATGTATACTCATGAGTACAAGTCTAAATATTTTGTTGTTTTGTGTTCTAGTGTAAACAAGAAAAAAACAGTGCACAAAAAGTGCATCTGGTAGTTCAATCAAAATTAAACCGACCATTTGTAAATACTGGGATATGTTTAAAATCATGCCAAATAGCTTAAAAGTATTTACTTTCCCCCTAAAATTTAGTTTTAGGAGGGGGACAAATTTAAAAAGGGTGTTTGAGCATAACCACAAGGTAGCCAACACTACTGCAGGGGCTAGAAGGAAAGTAGAAACTTCTGCATGTGGACATTGTCCCCAATACAGAGTTATTGCCAACAAAAGTGAGTCTTCCATTCCAAGCCTCAGTCATGTTAACAGAAATAAGGTTGTGCTAGCTAAGGGTTGCTACAACTGTCAAACCAAGGGTGTGGTTTATTTGGTTTATTTCTCTCTATGATATGCCTACTATATAGGCAAAACTGAAAGAAGTCTGAAAAATAGGATATATATGAGCACATCCATGATATTAGCAAGAAAAAGGAAATGAATGCCTTATTACCACATGGTGTGGTATGTAAAAATGCACAGTTTAGATTTTGGGTTATTGAGCAAGTGAAGCCCTCTGAACGGGAGGGAGACTGGGAGACCCGGTTAGTGCTTCAGGAGTTAATATGGCAACTCCAACTTGATGCCTGCACCAGTCCAGGGTTAAATGATCACCTCTCTGTTGTTTCTGCTTTAAAAATGAGTGCAGTGGTGTAGGTGAAGGACCATAAATAAAATATAGTAGAATTACTAGATGCACTTGTTGTGCACTGTTTTTTCTTCTTTACACCAGAACACAAAACAACAAAATATTTAGACTTGTATTCATGAGTATACATCCTTCCAAGTGTATATTTTTAATGTGGTTGTTTATGTAATATAAAAAAACATGCACTTTAACTTTTAAAATTCTGTGATTTTCTATGGTTACTCAAGTTAATTGTTTGCGGTGGTGGTGCTGCGGTAGCGTTGTCGCCTCACAGTAAGATGTTGTCCAGTTCGATTCTCAGCTAGAGCATCTTCTGTGTGGAGACATGCATGAATGGGCGTACCTTCGTTGAAGGTTGTGCATCAGAGGTGGCAACTCGGCACGTAAAAATCTACTGCCAATCATTAGCGGACCGGAGTTCCGCTGTGGCGACCCCTAACCGGGAAAAGCCGAAAGACACAACAACAACTCAAGTTAATTGTTTGAAACTAGAAACCAATGAAATGGTTGATTTTAAATTTGTACCAACCCACTATGGGTATTTAAGAACAACAATGAGTTGATTATTTATTCTGAAGAAGTTTCACATGGTGAAATGAAAAGCACTTCAATCCAATAAAGTTTTATTCAATTTGTATTGTTGGGAGCTGTGTGTTCCCTGTTACCCTGGTACACTGCTGAGGGATAGACCTTCATTGGACTACTGCATTTGCTGACTGGCTGTTTTCTGGTTACTAGTGCAGTTTTTGTCGATTCAGCTGTTCACTTTGTATTTGCTAATACCTCAAACAAAACCTAATTTTAATCATCTAAACTAACATCGATGGAGCTAACTAAAAACATAATTAAACCATAAAACTAATAAATCTTAGCATAAATCTCAACGCGGTACTGTTATACTTCAACAAAATTACCGGACACTACAAAAACAAAAGATTACAAAGTACCTCATAACTAGACTGAGTACTATCTGTGACGTCTCATAAAATTAAAAAAAAAACTAAGGTGAGTAATAAAAAGAAGACTACAGATCACAAATAATAGTTGATGATGTGTGATGTCTAAAATGTAGATCTGAATTAGATCTTATGCTATTTATTCCAAATTATTTTAAGAAATCTAATAACTGGAAGTACTTATTTATTGTATGATAAATCCACATTAGATGCAAAGACTAAGAACCAACAGTCTGGCTGGATCAACAAAAATCAAAGCTACCTTGCATACTGGATAGCATTAAAGTAAACGCTTACACAAAAAAGATCTCCTTCCTTCACAGTTTCTATAAGTAAGTTTTTAATAATGTTAACTATATGATCTTCAACAACAAGAAGCACTACTTACAAATTCAACTGCTTATGTGTACCTCGATAGCTTTTTTGTCAATCTGTCTCAAATATGTTGAATTCTAGTAAGGCCAATCAACCAAATCTTTTTTCATATCAGCTATCCAACTTTAATAATCTCTTCATCAGCAATGCACATTCCGTTACTGACTGCCAGAAAAGGAATTACTTGAAAATGTAAATCAATATCTAAACCAGCCATAACTAAAGTACACACTATTGTAAATGAGATACAAGAAATAAAGAAAAAGCAATTAACAAATTACATAGAAGGAAACAGAATTTGTGGAAAGAATAAATGTAGAATAAAGTTTAGGAAGAGGAGAAGTAACAACGTTCCAGGGAAGCAGGACTTGAGCAATGTATGTAATGTTGAATGATAATTGTTTTAAAAGAAAATATATCTGTATAATGCATGAGAATGAAAATGTGTATAATGGTTTGTTTTATTTTATAATAATGCTGTTACTCAATATATGTGAATTTAATAAAGGTGTTTAAAAAAGAAGAAAATGCATAATCCATATCCTTTCTGCCTAGTACACAACAGAAGGCCTCTTTCTGTTCCCCTTCTTGACCATATGAAACTTCAACCACTCCCCGCTAGCCTCAACAGAAAACATAAAAAAGTAAACCATCAACACCATCAGTAGACAGTCTCCTAGGTGCCTCTTAAAATCTGGACAACAGTAATTGTAATTCTCAAACTGACCAAACAACAGCTGAAGATGTGGGAAAATAGTCTGGGGTTGTGGTATATTTGAATATTCCCACCTGCTTCAAGGTACAGTGATCTTAGAATTACTGCAAATAAGTAACAGTGGTGTGAGAGTACAGGGCAAATGCCATCTACAAAATTCTTTAAAGGTGTAAGTGTGAGTTTCAGAAGTCACTGCTTTTATTTGAGTTGCAGTTTATATTTCAAAACGTTGAAACTTACAGTTTTAGGTGTCAAACTGGAACATAAGGACTTGCATAAATATAGTTTTCTTAGAATAAATCCTACATAAATACAGCATTCTCTTTGAATAGGCCTAGAAATGCAGTCATATTAAAACAGGCCTATATCTTCATTTTATATTTCACATTGTACATGCAGTTTCAGTTAAGTACAATTTCAATAGAAAGGAATGTTTCAATGAATGACCGCAGGTCAAAGCACTGAAAAGGATGAGACATGTTAACAGAATGAGCAAAGCACTTTGTCACAAAAATGGATAGATTAGAGACAGGCACCTATTTAGATGGTACAAGGTTTGGCAAAAAAAGGTTAAAAAGGCATGTAAAACTATGTAAGGAATCTACATGATTTTAATATTAAGAGATATACTTTCACGATAGAGGGCAGTTCAGATGCTTAGGATTTGAGTTCAGAAGTCAGTTCAAATGTTCTGAAGTCCTGAGTTCAACAGTTTCACAAATTACAGACAACAGTTCTGAGTTCTGATTTGCAGGACAGTTAACTTTAGTCTTCAGAGCTACAGAAATCTTTGTATTTAATTTGCAGTATTCAATTACAAAGCTTCCATTTGCTTCAGTTCATTAGCACTGTCATTTGTGACAGTTTCAGTAATACAAGACTTGTTCTGATTTTATATGACTATATCCACCCCTACTGCATGTTGCTAATTTTATTACTTTATCAGACTATCAGTAGATTGAGACTTTTATTCTGAAAGGTACTAAGATTAGTTGGTACTTGTTCAATTCCAGGCATTACAGCTGCAGTCATACAAATCATTTTTAACACAGACTTCTGATAGGGAGCCAAATCAAGCATCAGAATGTCTAAATATTGCCGCTGATTCTGTAGCCTTCCCTTTCTCAGTTCTGATTAAGTACTCTTTAAGATCTTCCTACATCCATCTACTCTGGAAAAAAAGCTGTTGTTGTACCCATTCACAAGGGTAGTTCCATATGTTTAGCTAACACTTTCTTTCCCATAACCTTCCTATCTCCTTTATCTAAAAAAATAGCAAACTGTGTCTGTATCCAGATAAATTAACACCTCACAAGAAGTATAGCTTTTCTCTGTGATGGCATGGCTTTCATTCAAGTAAGAGCACTGAATCTGCACTTCCTCATTTCTGCAAAGTCTTAACCAACTTTTGTTTCCTTGTGTGATTCTTGTCTCCATGCCTGTTAACCCCCACCACCATGGAAACAGACACAAATTCCCTTATCTGGTAATTTCATCTAGGATCAGGGCAAGAGCTGTACAGAGATCAGAGCCAGATCATGGTTAAATGGGGCCATAGCCATGGTAACGGACTCCCCACTCCCACCCCAGCAGCCATTCCAGTGTCCCATTATTTGGCTTTCTTTCTCCAGTTACCATAAACACTGTTCAAGCCTGCCCATGAGCATACTATTTTCTTCTTTCTTATACAATGATTACAAACATTTTGATTTTATTTAAAACTTTTATTTCAAATTTTATATCCCTAACACTCATGGTCATTTGCTACACAAAACAGTACTGTATCAAAAACAGACTTAGCATAAGCAACAGAAAACGTCTTTGCACTTGAAACATCTCTTCATTGAGAATGCATCTGGCCAGTGGCAGATTAAGTGTACCTTATATTTTTAAGACAATGCATAAATGCATTTGTTCTGTGATTCACCTTCCTGATTGCATTAAATTGTATTCCTTGTTTACTACAGCAACATTTGTTAGTGTTTTAAATGCGTAGTTTTGAATATGTTTTCCAGAAAGCAGTGAAACAAAATGAGTCAATAATGATAAAACTAGCAGTTTCAGAATATTTCAACCATAAAAGGCCACTCAGACTACTGTCAGTATAATCAACTATCACTCAAAATGAACAATCTCTTTAGAAGTAAATGTCATCTGAATAATTCCACATTAAACAGAACTATTAGTAACACAGCGGCTGCTGCTGGCAGACAACTTTGCATTTTAGTGTTTCATCTAAAAATACAGTGCTTGCTGCCTTTGAAGAATAAATTGCCCACGTTTCATTGAAAACACTGGTGTGCTAGTGATGTTACCATGACACTTCCTGAACTAGATCAGCTATGCAATAGGGAGTGGCTGGCAAACGATGACAACAGGTTCATTGTTAGTAGGCATGCAGTCCTAGTGACTATTAAGGAACCTAGTCCAAATTTCTAGTTGCTCCAAAGCACTGTCCAGTTAATTTAAGTGACTTGCTCAATGTCATACAGTAGGTACAGTAGGGGGTTAACAGGCATGGAGGAATCAGATCATTAACAACATGTAGCTTTAGTCCTCTGTGCTAACTATCTGAGTAATAGTTTTTGACTAAATGATAACATCCTTTACAGTCTGATCTTGTAGAGAAGACTGTGTTACAGTAATATGCAACAATGACTACATAATGAATGCTGAAGGTCAGACGGTTCTGGTCATCACTCCAAACAATGCAGACTATATGACCTGACAAATGTCAACCTATTTGCAGCTGCTGGTGGCTGTAAAGAATGTACTGCAAAAATATATATTACTAAAATGCAACATGTTTAAACTATATAACACAAGTCAGACTTATTAATGAATTAATTTATTCTTTAGTGCAATGAATAAAGCAAAACAATTAAATACATTGTAAATGCTGCAGCAGCTTTTGTTCAAAAACCCACAAGTCATACAAAAAGCAAACATATCACTGCTTACAACATACTGTTTTTAGGGGGAGTGCTTATATGCTTGCATTACACCTCATTTTGACCTCCTTGTGTCTTCTGTGTCATCAAGAATAGCTATCCTATCTGGTATCATTCCATACAGGTCTGGCCTACTTGAAATGCTAATAAGGCTGTATTGTTACTGCATATACCTCCAGAGTCAACAAAGCTGGATCATGGACAAATGGGGCCTTAAGCACTTAAGCATAATAAGGAATCAGACCCCTGCCAGCCATACCAGTATCCAACTACTAGGCTGTCTCTCCCCAATTACCATAAACACTATTCAAACCTATCAGTCTATATACTATTTTCTTCTTTGCTTTTAAAATTATTACAGAGATTTGGATTTCATTTTAAAGTTTTATTTCAAATTTTACAGAAAAAAAAACATTGAAAGATATTTTCTAAACAAAACAAAACACCCTCACATTGAAAACAGACAGCATAAGAAACAGTAAACTTCTATTCCTTTGGAACCCATATTTAGCGAAAATGCATCTGGCAACTCATTAAACTATAAGAGATATACTGAGATTCATAATCAAGAAGAATATAGTGAAGCACTAATTAGTAGCTATGTGAAGGATGCAGGCATTCAAAAGAGCAACTAGAAGATAACTGCCCACAGATGATCATTTCATTTTTACTGCTTCACTCTTCAGTGCACTTTTTAGAAATGAATGGAGTTTATTATGTAATAAATCCAATGTATGTAAAGAGCAGTAATATCAAAATGTTAAGAAGTGTGATATTATGATGGAGGTAGCAGCAGAGATAAAGGTCATATATTATGGAAATGATTTCAACTGACAGTGCTGATGAACTGAATTGAGACTTAATTTCTGAAAATGAACAAAGGCTGAAGACTCAAACTGAAGGCTTCTGTAACTCAACTGCACTGAACTTTTGTCTTGAAAGTATATATCTCTTAATGTTACTCTTCTCTGTAAAATTCCTTGTCAGTTTTACATACCTCTTCAACCCTGATTCCCAGTCATTGTACCAGCTAAATAAGGTTTATTATTTCAGGTGCCAAATCTGTTAATGTATCCTAAATGTCTGCCTCTGTCTCTGTAAGGTTTTTCTGACACACAAAATGTTTCTTAAGAAACTGCGAGATCTGCAGATCTTGTAATGTTCCCTTGGGAATCTGTGAGTTCTGCACTATTTATCCTTATCGGTGTTTTGGACTGAAGGTTATTAGCTATTCGCTCAAACTGCATTTACTAAAGCTGCATGTACAATGTGAAATGTGAAGTGAAAATATAGGCCTGCTTTAAAATTGATGCATTTCCAAACCTATGCAAAAAGAATAATATATTTACGTTGGATTTCTTCATACAAAACCATATTTATCTAAGTCTACTCTAACAAAACTATATTTATGTAAGATTTATTCTTACACAAATGTACAGTGTATTTGCTATCAAGCTGGGACCACCAGGAGGACACAAGTATCCCCTTTTCAGGAGCACCCAGGAGTACTGTCCAGTGTAGTAACTTGTTCATAGTCACACAGAAGACATACAAAAGTTTAGGGACTCAAACCCTGTACTACAAGAAGAAGCTCTTTAACAGCACACTAAGTGCTAGACAAACTACTGTAGCTCTAACACAATGCATTTTACATCTGTGTACCTACAAAATACAAATTAAAAATGTGTTCATAGTTAAAATAGTAATTTTAAACTCCTAGATTTCATGCTGTGCAGTTTATTCACAGATGAATAATAAACACACTGCCAAAAAAAACAAGGAAACCAAAGCAGATGGCTCATATGCTCCCATTTACTACAATCAATTTCCTCCCTTTACACCATACATACTCTGGTTCATAGGTAGTTACCAGGCTTGAGCCAACATGTGAATGGAGAAAGGATATTCTGCCAAGAGATGATGACTGCAATTAGAGATATAGATAATAGGCAAGAGGGGTCTGTAATTTATTCTAGAAAACTGGCAAAGGAATCAAGGCATTGGGAGCAAATAATTAGACAGGGAAAGATGATCGATTGGGAAGACACTAAGAATTTATTTGGACTGCAGGTTAGAGACTGATTTCCCTATCAAGGATTGACATCAGAGCATAGGTAAAAGAGAAAGAAATAGGGGGGCCCTAAATGAAAGACAAGCACTGATAGAGTTTTTATTAGAATATAGAACAGAATATGTCATTAAAAAAGGAATAATTAATAGAGTATAAAATACTGTGTGATAACTCTAAGAATCAATCAGAGGAGGTTAGAAAGGATTGGGAAGAGAGAGATTGGATAAATAATTCACAAAGAAACACTGGGAGAATATATGTATGTCTCCCAAATATGCAACAAAATCTACAAGATTTAGGATGTTTGCTTGGAGATGTTTACATAGATATTTTTATACCCCAAGTAGACTACAGAGAATTTTTCCTTAGGTAGACAAATGCTGAAGGTGTGACAGGGAAGAGAAATGTAACTGGAAATATATTTTTTGGGACTGCAGTAAGCTGGTGTACTTTAAGGATTCCCTGTGGGATGCACTGTCAGAGATGCTGGGTGGGTAAACTGGTGTGATGAGAGAGATGATTTTTCTGAGCTATGATACAGAATTGGAATTGCCTAGACATGGTAAGGCCTTGCTGTGTTTAATTATGGTGGCTGTCAAAAAGTAATTACTGGAATAAGGAAATCAAAATATAAATCAACTATTCTAGAAGTAGTGAATATAGTAACAAAGATAAAACAAGTGGAACTGAGATATTTAGAAAATGGTAGGGGCAAACTACGTAGGAAAAAATGGGAATTGTGAGAACAATACAAACGGGAGGAATGAGGTTTAAAGGAAGGCAAGACTTAAATGAGCTATATAATGTTTAACTGAAAATGATTGGGTGGATTGTAAGTGATATAAAATGTTTGCAGCTGGGAGTGTGTCGGTTTGTGATGTAAAATGCTTGCAACTAGGATTGTGTTGGTGTGGTTTGTTTTCATTTACATAAATGTATTATTGTCTATGTCGTAAGTGATGGTTTAATAAAGAAGTTTTATTACTTCTATATAAATGTAAATTTGCTGTCACAAGTGATAATTCAATAAAGGTGTTTAAAAAAAGGAAAAAAGAAGTGAAGGGGGACCATTGAGGAGCCTAGCCCAAATTTCCAGTTGCTCCAAAGTACTGTCTGATTAAGTGACATGTTCAAAAACAGGCCATAAATATGAGTCAAAATCAGAGATGTTCATCAATGGAGAGAGATAAGAGCAGACTGTTCTAAATCACTTAAAAAGTTAAAAGAGTAACAGGATTGGCAGCAACATGTATTTTATTTTTTATTTATCCTTTGTTAATCAAGTAAGTCCCAGTAGGCAAGTAGCCTCTTTTCAAGGGATACCCAGTGTGGTATTTATACTACTATCATTGCCAAGGCATCAAGGAACTTTCCCTTCTCTTTTTGACAGGTGCCATGGGATCTGTCACACAGTGGTAGCTGGTGACTTCAAATCAAAGGGGGGCTGCAGAAGACAGCTGAATGGGTGGGGCCAATGGGAAGGGGTGTGGCCAACTAGAAAGGGGCATGGTCATGCCCAAAACCACAAAAATAGGACTTTAATTAAATACGCTGCCCTGGGTGCCAAACCATCATTATGAGAGTCCAATAAAGACAAAATGAAGTGTACAAGAAAAAAATATTTCAATGCATTGGCTACATGACAGCTTACTTACTATCTAGATGGAAACAAAAAGGTTGTGCGGCATGAAAAAATAAATTACTTTTTAAATACATTACTGGAATGCCAGTCACAATCAAGCATAAAAAAACAAGCAGCACTCAACTCAAACCACGTCTCCTTGCACTGCAGTTCTAATTATAATTTATACAAGTACCAAGTAACATGTTGAAAGTAGCAATCTCTGTGATGCCCCCACTTGTAAAAATGTTTCTTATCCAAAAAAGACCTACTGCCTGAGTCTGACAACAACTATCTACTTGTTTCATGGGGAACACATGATCAAAGTAAAAAATGAACAGCAAACAAGAAACAAGCTCAAGATAAATTCTTTAAAGGATCACTGCACAGGTTATGGACCACACATGATAGACTGGTATTCTGTTTAGTTTATAGGTAAAGCCTGCAGAGATGACTGCAAGTTTCCAACAAATGTAATGAGCTTCTGAAAATACTGCAATCCTGTCCTTTATTACAAATAAAGTCATATGCATTTCAATACCTAAGGCTTATACGCTATCTAGTTATGTAAATATTCCCTGCATGGCAACAACAAAAAGGCTTTCAATGTTGGTAATTCTTTAACAGTATGCTTATTAAAGCTTACTTGCATCTTACAGTCTCAGACAAGATTACCTGATGGTCATTAAAGTATTGCTACTTAAACACAGAGCAACAGGCACTGCAACAGCATGCATTTTCTGAACAAGTAGAAGCATAAATCAACAGTATAAAATATGACAGAAAACCAGAACATTCTGCAAAATCAAGGACAGATGAAAAGCCACTGTAGTACTTGTGTCTAGCTTGGATGGAGGGATACTCTGCACACTTACACTGCATAACTGCTCCTTGCCTTGCTTGGAGACATCCAGAGTCATTTTGTGGGGGAGTGGGCAGCAACAGGTATGTAACAATTTGAAATGTTTCTGGCTGACAGTGATGGCCCTGGCACATTTGTCATACCTCTCAGCCTCAGAGCAAGAAATCTGGACAAAGCCATAAACAAAAGTGGGACAAAGGCCCAAAAATGAGGACACTTTTTAAATATTGCTCTTATAAACTTAGAAAGATAATAGAATAGTAGGTCTTGCATCAGTATGAATTTTCTGAAGGGTATGAAATATGAAACTCAAATGTCTGTCATTATTTTCTAACTTCAATCTTTAATGATTTTCCACTAATTTGCCAGAAAAAACACAATTTTATGAAAAACGGACCAAAAATGTGATGCAAAAATGTAAAATAGCCACACAATACAGCTGAGAACCTGTCAAAGAAGGCACACTTTTTTTTAATATTAGTACTGTTAACTTGAGCAGCTGACAAAATAAGAGAATCTACATGCATTTCTGAAATTAAAAGTAATCTATAACTCTGATCATTACAATTATTTATTAATTGTAAACTCTCCATGCTTTCTTCTAAATTTCCCATTTTGCGGAGAGATTATTAGGGGAGAGCAACATTTTGAGCCAAAATTGGGGACAGCTGAGAGGTTTGGATATACCTAATTCTATAAAGCAATTTATTTGTGCATACCTCTCAACCTCTTAACGCAGGAAATCTGGACAAGGCCAAATATATTGGGGGAACATACAAACAGCACAAAAAATTGCTGTTGTATAAACTTAGTTGACAGAATAACAGGTCTTGCTTTAGCATGCAAGTATGAAGTCTGAAACTCAATGTCTGTCATTATTTAGTGATTTCATTCCTAAATGACTTGCCAGAAAACCACAAATTTTATGAGAAACAAACCAAAAATAAGAAGCGAAAATCTATTCATTCTGCAAAAAATCTGGATAGTTAAGAGGTATAGTTCAGCTGGGGCTATCTGAGTTTGTCACCCCCCCTTCACAAAATCATGGTCGAATGGTGCCTCCCCCCAGCAGCTATTTGAATGTCCCATTACTTGGCTATTTCACCCCATATACCATAAACACTGTAATGTGCATACTGCTATACTTCTACAATGATTTGGATTTCATTTATAAGTTTTATTTTACATTTTACAGCACAAACACTAATAGACATCAGCTAAACAAAGCAATGCAGTCTCACAATGAAAATTGACTTAGCATTAACATTTCTCTGCCCTTGAATCTCACATTCATTGAAACAGCATTGAAACCCACATTCAAAGAAAATACATCTGGCCAGTGACAGATAAAGATTAACTTTGGGCTGTTTTCAAATCACAGGCCCCTTGCACAGGAAGCATACATGTGTTCTTTGATACACATTCCTGATTGCATTAAATTATATTCTTGTATAATACAGTACAGTTGTTAGAGGGCATTTTAAATTTATTGTTTTGCACATTTTTCCAGTAAAGAATGAAACAAAAAGCATGCACCAATAATGACAAAACTGCCCAATTCAGAACATTTCCATCATAAAAGTCTACTCAAACTTCTACAATCCACCAGTATCAGCAAATATGCACAATCTCTGCAGAAGTAAAAGTCAACTAAATAATTCCACATTAAAGAGATCTGTAACTAATGAAGAGATTGCTGCTAGCAAACAACATTATATTTCATTGTTTCATCTACAAATAAAGTGTCTGTTGCCCTTGAGGAATAAATTGCCTATGTTACATTAAAAATGATAAGCTAGTAAAATTGCAATAGGGAATGGATGGCAAACTGACAACAGGTTCATCATTACTAGGTATCTCCATCAAAGAGAACATTCTCAGAACTGCAGCATCCACCCCCTTTAAAAGTACAACACAGTACTGTATCAGCAATGCATCTATATACTGTGGGAGTAGAACCCACAGCCTTCTGCATCAAAAGCAAGTACACTACCTGTTGTGCTATTAACAATACAAGCAGACTCAGCATAAGCAGCACTAAATGTCTCTTCAAGCTCTCAGCTCCTTGTAAAATCCACTCGACACTCAACTGTATCTCTCAACTTTAAAGCACAAGAAATCTGGAAAAAGCCAAAATTTATTGGGGGGGATAAAAGCCCAAAAACTAGGGATACATTTTAAACATTGTTTGTATAATCTTGGAAAGTTGCTAGAATAAAAGTCTGTGTTATCATCATGTATTTCACTGCCAGCTCTTGAACTCAGGACCCTATACACTACAGTCAGAGCAATATACCACTATGCCAAATCAGCTGTTTCTTGAAAGACCAGTAGACTGAAACTTAAATGGCTATCATTTAGTGAATTCAGTTCTCACCATAGCTTTCAACTCTTAGCACAAAACATCTAGACAAAGCCAATAATGGAGGAGTATAGCCCCCAAACATATTCAGTGAATTCAGTTCTCACCACAGCTCTCAACCTCTTAGCACAAAACACCTAGACAAAGCCAATAATGGGGGAATACAGCCCCTAAACATATTAAATGAATTCAGTTCTCACCATAGCTCTCAACCTCTTAGCACAAAAAACATGAACAAACCCAATAATGGGGGAATGCAGTCCCAAAAATAGGAACAAATTTCAAATATTGATCTTATTTATAAACAGAAAATTGCTAGAATAAAAGGTTTTGTGTTACCATGTACTTGCTGAAGGATATGATGTGTGAAATTCAAATGCCTGTCATTATTTAGTGAATTCAAAATCCAGAAAATCACAAATTTTATGAGGACAGATTTTATCCCCGATGTAGCACTACCACGTGGATATTTTTATTTATAGATGGTAGGGGCTATTTTTGTCAAGGGATCTGACATATGAGTAATGTAGCACTACCTTATATGAAACATCTAATTTGGTGGGAGATATTATAGTACTCTAGTGTCCAGATTGATTTCCAAAGTTGGTCTATTATCACTATTGGTGGAATATCTACCTCATTTTCCCAGGGGGTTGATATTCTGGGTTTTGTTATTTTTATTATTATATCTAAGATCAGATTTGTTTGTCAGGATGGACCTTAATCAACTACTCAGGGGTATATCCGCTGATAGAGATGATTTAGGCATTTTTGGGGTTGGGGCTCCCACTATGGGTTTGGAAGGGAATGTGCATGTACCATTGGGGTTCGATTATCAGGACTTGTTTAATCAGTTGTCTAGCTGTATGAAAAACTTAAGAGCTAATGTTTGGCATTTACGTTTCTTTAAAGCCTATTTGTCTAAGAACATCAGTCCCAGGGGATTACAGGTGAGGATCCAACCACTGGTTAATAACATTGATGAGGAATTGCAGATAGAATGGAAAGGTATACAACAACAAGCATCAATGGGATTTGTACAGGCTCTAGCCTCATACCACGTCCAGTGTATAGATGCAGGTATATTGGAAGTAACCAAGCTGTGTGAATAATCTAAACAATTTGAGGGACATAGGAATTATTCCACATGTTTGCAACAATTAGCACAGGATTTGTCAGCCCTAGAAAAACAGCTTAAGGAATGCAAGGTACATAAATTCAACAGGGACCTTATGGATTATGAAAAAGGGAGACCATATGGCTCATTTAAAAGTGTAAAATTTTCGAATGTTGGGTCAAGTTCCAATAAAAGGAAACGTCCAAGATCTATATTAAGGAAAACTAGTTTTACATCCATGGGTACATCAGGGGATGAGTCCTCCTCTTATATGGACTCAGAAACAGCACCAGGGACAACCTCACCCACACCAAAGCATAACAATACTAGCATGGATTTCCCTTTAGGAAACCCAAACACGGGGGGGCATAAACACAAGAAACATAACAAATGTGGAGACTCTGCTCCAAATCATGAGCAACAAATAGGATCTAACAATGTCCTTAACATTTCCTCTCATCCACTCACTCCTGAACAATTGGATTTACTCAATAAAGGCCTAATTTTTGTACCAGCTTTCTTTGTGGCAGAAAATGATTTTGTGTCAGATTTATGTTCCTTTGGAAGAACATTGAATTTGAAATTATTTTTTGATGCTAATAATGAAACTTGCACTACTGATCATGTTTTTTATTTTCAGAGATCAAATTTTGTGCCACCAATACATCCAGTGGTACAATTATTTCTACACAATTTTCTCAAAGATTTACACACTTACCATGGGGAAACCTGGATTAAATCACATAATCTCTCAGACTCAACAACGGGCGCTCATGGAACTTAAATCCAATACTAATATTGTGATTGCACAGGCTGATAAAGGGGGTGCTGTTGTGGTGATGGATTTTGATACTTATAATAATGAAGTCTTTAGACAACTGGACAACCGAATGTTTTATATGGTTATGCCATTGGATCCCACCAATATGTTTAAACATCAGATTGATGACTTTCTTAGGTTGGCTGTGGATGAAGGGATCATATTTAAGAATACTGCTAAACATCTTACAGTTGCCAATCCCAAAAGGCAAAATTTATACTTGCTTCCCAAAATCCATAAATCATTAACTAACCCCCGGGAAGACCCATTGTTTCGGGGAGGGGATCATTAACAGAACCCTTGGCAGCCTTTCTTACACAATATTTAAAACCATTGTTGACTGTTCAAACTCAGCCTTACTACAGGATACGTACCCAAAGAATGGCATACAGCAACAGTGGTCCCGCTCCACTAAGGTGGTGCCACAACAGACCCCGGGAACTATTGCCCTATAAGACTGACTAGTCTGGTCTGCAAAGCTATGGAGCGAATCATCATGGAACTCATAAACAAAGACATTGAGAACCTTCAGACACTGGACCCTACCCAATTCGGCTTTGTTAAGGGCAGATCTTGCCTCTTAAACCTAGTTGACTTCTTTGAAACAGTTACCAAGGCCATAGATGAGGGGAAGGTAGTCCACACAGCCTACCTAGACCTGGCTAAAGCCTTCGACACAATACCCCACTCGGGCATCATGAATAAGCTTACCAGCTTAAATATCAACCCCTATGTCACAAGATGGGTTGCAAACTGGCTCAGGGATAGAACCCACATGGTCAGAATTGCAGATGCCATGTCAGACTCTAAACCAGTTACAAGTGGCATCCCACAAGGCTCAGTTCTGGGACCTCTCTTGTTCGGTATATACTTCTCTGAGGTACAAGCTAACACGGGAGGACTATGGCTGACCAAGTTCGCAGATGACTGCAAACTGGAAGCCGTAATCGACTCTCTGGCTGACACAAGCATCCTCCAAAAGGGTCTAACAGAGACGGATACCTGGTGCCAGAACCACAGCCTCAAGCTAAATGCCAAAATGTGCATAGTCATCCCCTTTGGGAAAAACAAAGTGCCCACAAATTACCACATAGGTGGTAATCCATTAAGTACGGAAGAAGTAATTATGGATTTGGGGACCCAAGTAGATAGTAATCTCTCCTTTGGCAATCATGTTGCCAAAGTGGTTAGAAAGACCTTCTATATAGCCCACCATATCACGAAAGGGTTCACATCTAGATCAAGAGAGGTCATCGTACCCCTCTACTCATCACTCATCAGGCCCATAATCGAGTACAATGCCCCATTTGGGATGTACCTTACCCGACACCTGCAGCAATTGGAGAGACCCCAAAAGTACCTCACCAAGAGGATCATGGGTCTCAAACAGATGCCCTATGCAGTTCAACTAAAGAAGCTCCAGCTCTACTCAGGTGCTTACCGCCTACTCAGAGGTGATCTATGCCTGACGTACAAAGCCATGTCTAACCCAGAATTAATGGACATGCTCCATCCACCTCAGGAAATCCAAATCCCTTAGAGCTACATGCTCCAGGGACTTGAACCTCAGCACAGCAATAAATAGGACATGCTGGAGGGACAGATTCATATCCCAGAGGCTCCCCTCACTCTGGAACAGAATCCCAGTTCATGTTAGGCAGAGCCCCTCACTGACCCTCTTCAAGAGAAATCTTGATGAGTGGATGGGAGACCAAGTTTATCCCTGGGATCTCTTCTGTGTCCCTGCTTGACAGAGGCACAGTAAACTAACCTTTAAGGGCTATCTTCTGTGACCAACTATACAGAGGCACAGTTAACTAATCTGAAAGGGAGGTGAAAGCCAAACACACTCTGGCTAGGCTTATAAATGCCTTAGGGCAGATAGCTTAGTATCTACCTATGAACCTATGAACCTATGAACCATGGTGAGATCGAGAATATGGGATACCACTGAAATTTTACATATATTAACAGATGCCCAGGTTAAACCCCATTGTTATTTCTGTACTCTGGATGTGACCTCCCTATATACAAGCATTCCACATTGGGCTGGCCTCCTGGCCATAGAGTATTGGTTGGGTGTGGCTGAAATATATCCTCCAGGCTTTAACACCTTGTTACTTCTCATGACGGAACATGTCTTGACCAAAAATGCCTTTTATTACCAAGACAGATGCATTTGGCAAACTAAGGGTACGGCCATGGGGGCATATTTTGCTCCCATTTATGCTGATTTATTCATGGCCTGTGTAGAACAACATATTATATATGACCCCTCACACAATCTGTTTTTGCCAGAAATGGATATCTGGCAATGTTATCTGGATGATTGTTGGCTTATTTGGAAGGCAGATTTAGAATATCTTTGAGAATTTGTGGAATACCTGAATGAAAACAAATGGGGGATTTAATTTACTTGTACGGATGATTTAAATCAAATCACGTTTTTGGATATTTTAATTACCAAAAACATGGATGGTACCTTGGAAACACAGGTATTCCGCAAATTTTCTGAATACAATTCCCTCCTACATGTGTCTAGTCATCATCCACCACATATCATTCAGAATATACACAAGTCTCAGTTTATGAGAATTAAAAGCATCTGTTCTGGCAGTAACAGATATGAACATCACAAAATGGACATGGTCCAGAGTTTTAAAGAATGGGGATACAAATCAGGTGTGATTACAATGGCCTGCAGAGAGGTCAGTGGTGTGGCCAGACAGGAATTGTTAGAATATAAATGTAAGGGTAATGAGGCTTCCCCCATTAGATTAATTACTACATATGGGTGTAACACAGGCATTTTCTGTGATGTTGTACAACAAAATTGGAATATCTTACAGGCAGATGAAAAAGTTAGGGCCTTGATTCAGGATAGATGCAGATTTGGATTTAGGAGGGGTAGGACATTAACATCTCACTTTAATCATTACAAGTTGGCAACCCGGGCAGTTGCTCCCAATATACAGTCAACTCTTATTTGTAATGTACTTCAGGGTTGTTACAGTTGTGGTCATTGTGTTCACTGCAACAGATTAAATCAGACCAAAATGTTTACCAGTTGTAATACCAGTCAGGTTTATGACATCAAATTGTTTGCCAATTGTTCATCTGACTGGGTAATATATTTGTTCATGCTCGGCCTTCTATGTGGGACAAACGTACAGGCCTGTGAAGTTTAAAATCAGTCAGCATCTAAGTGACATCAAATTGAAAAAGTACACAAATGCATTGTATAAACGTGATTAATCATCCTTCGACATCTTTCAGATTCACTATCACTGATATTATTAAGGGGGACAGAACAAACAAAATTTGCTGGCAAAACATATTAAATAATAAAGAGAAAAGATGGATTATAAAGCTGGGTGCTTTAATTTCACCTGGGCTAAATGAAGTTTTGTGAGCAGCCAATGGGTATTTCTTTTTTATGGATGGGAGGGTATATAAGGAGTGTGGATGCTTTGTTTTGGTTACACTGAGGAAGGCTTGAAATGTATGCCGAAACTGGTCTGTCTGTGATAACTTTATAATAAAGTTACACTCTACACACCTTGTGCTGGCTTTTGTTTTTGGAAGATTTTATGAGGAACAGAACACAACAAAAATTTCATAAGTGGCGGTGGGTAGGGAATTCAAGCTCTTGCTACCTGCTCCCAAGCTACAGGGTTTGAGTCTAGCCACCAGGGATATTTCCTGAGCTCTCTCTAGCCACCAGGGATTTTTTCTGAGTTCTCTCTAGCCACCAGGTATATTTAACTGGGGCATTTATTTTACACACACACACACACACACACACACACACACACACACACACACACACACACACACACACATGCACACACGCACACACACACACACGCACACACGCACACACACACACACACGCACCTTGCTGTTAAGTATC
Source organism: Protopterus annectens (assembly GCF_019279795.1). Taxonomy (NCBI): domain Eukaryota; kingdom Metazoa; phylum Chordata; order Ceratodontiformes; family Protopteridae; genus Protopterus; species Protopterus annectens. Next base: position 632,829,005 of record NC_056739.1, read on the forward strand.
CTACCTGACTGCTTTAAGTCTGACATCTGCTTCAAAAGTTGTTCACGTCCATCAGCATTAGAAAGCCCGCGAGAGCTGTCCATCAGTATCGCAAAAGGAGCAAGTTCCTACCCAGCCTGCAGACATTGCAGTTCAATCCCCTTCCAGTCTATGCAGTTGTAGTAGCAGTCCAGACTTGGGAAACTCCACAAATGCACACTCATGCTTGTTTTATTTATTTTTTCTTTTGTACAGCTGGGGAGGGCTGCAGTCCAATAGCATGAGCCATCCGTGCTGTCACATTCACCTGAATTATCACTCTTATTATTACTCACAAAGTAAACATCCTGCATATTTTGACTTCAACAACAAGCATATGTACTCAGTCTCTGTGTCTACCATAGCCAAGTCTCTACTTCCTGTTATACACATACACATACACACAAAACAGAACTCCTCTCTTGTACCCATGAAACAAACATCCAGTATATCTCCAACAACATATGCACTCACTCTAATTGTCTGACATAGCCAAGTCTCTGCTTCCTGTTACCCAGATGAAATCTCCCACACGTGTACATGCTGAATCTTATATTCTCAGCCTGTCTGCTCTCTGTGCTGTTTACAATTTCACATGTGCATGATGCTGGAGCTTCTTCATACTGTACATACATCCTGATTTTTTTCTATAAAAGTAGAGAATTTTTTTTTTAAATTTTAAAGCCAGGCTGGAACCCCAGACAGCAATGAGCTCTAGGCAGCTGCCTAGGTAACCTTGTACTGGATTTGGCTCTGACAGAGGAGACCATAATTCAGGCAGCCATGAGGATACTTTATGCATTCACTGACATCCTGACAATCTGAGCTTTGTTTTTTATGACCTCCTAACCCCACCTCTGGGCAGGTGCACATTTGATGCACATCATCATTGAGACCTACAATGCCTTCCCCATGTGAGGTCACACTAAAATTAACCTGAGTTGAAGGCTGCTCATTTGCATCACTGACACTACTCTGAGGGCTGACTCCACCCCCTCCCCCATAATGGACATGTGCATTCTGCCCTGCCAGCTCCATTAATTACCCAAGCCACTAATCAACATCAGGTCCTTGGGCCATAGTCAGGCCTTTAACCCACTATTCCCTCAGAACTGGCACTTATGAACCAACTTTAGCCAAGACTCTGTAGTCGATCTTCTAGCCACAAGCCCACTCAAAGTCTTTGCTACATTAAGTCATCACCTTCAGTATTCCCTCTGTCCCCTGATTTAATGATTATCCATCTGACAGATTTGGGCAGTAAAGAGGAATAATGCTGTCAACCCTCCATACCAAACTGGAATGCCCCAAGGCTACATCATTGGCCCTATTCCTCTTCAACATCTCTTTGAACAAAAGGAGCTCTGCATGAATGACTGCTAGTTCTACACAGGGTCTGGCACTAAACTTGTCTCCAAACAGCAGTAACAAAGCTTTTCCTATTCTAAATACTGGGTCTGACAATGAGGTCTCTGCCTGAGACAAAAACAAAAGCACTGCTCCTTACCCCAACTTCTGTTCCCTCTGACAATGCAGCTGAACTGTGGATCTCCTTGAAGACCAAGCAGAAGTTACTGTTCTGCAAACTTACTTGACAGCACAAAAGAATTCCTTCAGGTTAGATCTCCACATCAAATGTATCACCTTCAAAACTAATGAACAACTAGGACAATTCTACCAATATGAACTTTCCATGACCACCTTACTCAGCCTAACTAGGACAACTTTATCAGGCTAAACCATTCATGACCACCATACTCAGCCTAACTAGGACAACTCTACCAAGATGAACTATTAATGACCACCTTACTCATCCTAACTAGGACAACTGTACAAGATGGACCATTCATGACCACCTTAGTCAGCCTAACTAGGACAACTCTACCAAGCTAAATCATTCATGACCACCTTACTCAGCCTAACTAGGACAACTCTACCAAGCTAAACCATTCATGACCACCTTATTCAGCCTAACTAGGACAACTCCACCAAGATGAACTATTCATGACAACCTTACTCAGCCTAACTAGGACAACTGTACAAGATGGACCATTCATGACCACCTTACTCAGCCTAACTAGGACAATTCTACCAAACTAAACCATTCATGACCACCTTACTCAGCCAAACTAGGACAACTCTACCAAGCTAAACCATTCATGACCACCTTACTCCAGTAAGAGCTGCCAGAGTATTCATAATGTTGATATTTCTCTCTGTTTCTGCCCTCCTTACAAATCTAAGTTGCAACAAGTCTACTACAGATTACCTAGATTTTGCAGCTGCCCACGGGTCAGAAATCATCATTGCCTTTCACTTAAGGAAATACTTTCTGGGCTATATTGTGTAAAGATGGTGATCAAATTCCAACCAAACTCCTCTACAAGACCAAAAGATACCCAGCCATGAAGTGCCATCAGAAATGGTACACCTCTCTCACAAACTGTGTTTTTAATTCAGTCTAAACATTTCTCGTTACTTGATCATGACAGGGTACAGTCACAAACTTTTAAATAAAACCTCCTAGTCAAGACTTTTATTGGGAGCACATACATCACTTTAATCTGGTGTAGCTAGTCCTGTTGGTGTCAGTGATTCTACACACATTGCAACATGCCAAGATTCCCCTGGATCCTTCACTTCAGTCTTTCTCAGTGAGTTGCATCCTTCCCACCCTAGCAAGGCGGATTACACATGGTGGCAGAATGCCTGAGCCTGGTCTTAGTCGGTATTGATCAGTTTTTTTCACATAGTCATGAGTAATCAGTATCTACATTACATGACAGACCACAGTGAAAGTTATTATTTGCATTATTAATAGACAATGCTAAATGCCTAATTCCTGCACCTGATATCTGCATGGAATTGTGCCCTACATGCCACCCTGTTACTTGTACAAATGTTGACAGCTGTCTCACTTGTAACCCTTGTGATGGTAATGGTGATGTTAATATCTGTGCCACAGGTAGTGAGACTACGCAATGGCTGCATGCCCTGTATGTATCACATGATTTTTATAACCCAGTTATGTATAACCTCCTTCTGCCGTATCTACATGTAGTATATCATGGAACATAGTCCTATACCAGGTGTTGCCATTTCACGTGAGTTTCGCGGTGATAGATTTACTCCTCATGCATGCTGATATTCATCACAAGTCTTGTCCTTCATGCCATCTTCACTGTCCTGTAAACATTGTTCCTCGGATCCCTGGAACTGCAGTAGAAGAGTCCTGACACCCCACATTGAGACACCACATTGCTGAAATGTTATTGTATTGTACAATGTGTCACAATGGTAACCATCAATTATGTTCTTATGAGTGCATATTGGAGAGCTCCCTGGATGTATCTAGTCACCAGAATTAGGACTTTAACAATCAAAGCACATACTCAGACACAATATATATGCTAGCTTGTAAGCTTCACTATAACTATTTCAGCTCCATTCAAGAATGGCATATAGATAATGTCTACCAGGGCTTAAAGGAATAGCCACTGTTACTTATAATTCAAAAGACATTCATATTATATGATAACATCCTATTTCTTTACTTAGAATGTTATTTGTTATCCAATGGTATATTTATTTGACTAATTGCTCACCCATTAGATACTATGTGGGATATGCCCATGAGAAAAAAACTCTGTATGTAGCACATTTTCTACATATGTGTGCATCATCCACACTTCCTGGATATTATACTGACAGTGTGTTATAATGCAATCTGTATGACTCACGTTCAGTGAATGTCAGTCACTCTGAATGATTCAGCCTGCAGCATCCTCCTGGCTTGATACCTTGATAGTTACATGTGAAATTAATAACATTAAATACTATTAGGAGAAGAACTGTTTTGCAGAGTCCTTCATGATTGTATGCCACTTGGTTCCTACTGACCAGACCTTGATATAGCTCCTAGTCACCATACACATGGTAGTCAGAAATCTGTTCACAATACAGCAGACTGCAGCATAGGACAGTCTAACAGTGTTGTCCATATGAGGCTAGAATGTCCCACATAACAACATACCACAAACAGATAGACTAATTTTTAAGGCCACAGGTTGTATACTGTCATACGTGGAGTGCGTATCATGTACTTCTTCCATCAGCCCCATTAGAGGTGGTACTCCTCGGTCACTACCTAGTTAAAGACATGGTCATGATATAACCTTGCAAGACACCAAGAACTACAGCTGTTCTACACATTTTCCTAACATCTGTATAACACCATGTGCCAGAAGTAAGTTGTTTTGAAATGTGACCCATGAGCAAGCACAATACACATTACATGTACATGTATAAATGTATTCATTATTAAACACCAAACCAAAAGACACCACACACACTTTTTTTAAAAAAATTAAATTTTTATTTAAACCTGTATTTTGATCATACCTAATTTTTGGGATCCAGTGTCTCTTTTTAGCCAAAAGGGTTTCAAGAATACATTTAATCTGTGCTGTGTTTTTCAAACATCTAATTTCAAACAGCATAAAGGATGCAGTGTTGTGTTCTGTATGGTGCCTTCTCAATGCATTTGTAGTATTCCTTGTCCAGATTCAGACATCTACCATTCATATCTCATCCAATGAAATCGATCTGGTCCCTGCTCCTGGTACTGGTAAGTTAAGGAATATGTTTTATATTTTATACTGTTTTGTGAGGCTACACTTTCTATAAATGCTATTTTCAATTTGTAATCACTTTATTTAGCTTATTTTAATTTCTGATAATAGTTATCGCCAAGCAGGTTACGTAATTTTTTTCTTTCAATCAGCGTCACAGGCACACACACACACACACACACACACACACACACACACACACACACACACACACGTGGTTTTAAACTGTGATTTGCCCAAACTATATACAAAATTTATTAGCCAAAGTTTTGTTTTGGTAATATGGGTTCACAATAAGTAACGTTCAGCTACATGAGTCTATATATATTATGAATATGTATTATAGCCATTGCCACTTTAAGACATTGTATAGTATACCCATTTTAAAAATGATTGTATACCATAACGCATTTATCTATAGAATAACCACAGTGTATTTGTAATGAGTGAACTTTTAGCATCTTTCTTACTGAGCTGCTGTTTTATACAAAATAAAAGTTGCCATTTTGATTAGAATACTGGTGTATCATGCCATTAAAAACAATTACCTGGGTAACTAGAGTGTGCATCATAACACAGTGTCAGAAGCAGGATCTTCATGAAGTAAAAATAAACGTGATTCCTTTTCGAAAAAAATGCCATTGAGCTAAGTAGCATCGACAAAGCTTAGAGAAAAGCTGTTTTAGCTGACAAAGTAGTTGCTTTACCAGTTTTAAACTGCTCATCCCTAGAAATCTGATGTTTTTTCTCCAATCATCTTTATTAAATTTACACATATGACAAAGGAGAATCTTACATTTATATAAATGAAAAACATGCAAAATGATATTGCTTTAGTTACAAACAGTTTACATCACATACACCATTGAAACAGCTATAGTTGTAAACATTATACATCACTTATAAACCATCCAGTCATTGTCAGTTAAGCATTTTATAACTCATTCAAATCCTGCCTCTTAAACCTCATTCCTGCTCTGCATATATTGTTCCCACAATTCCCATTTTTCCTATGTAGTTTTTTCCTTCTTTTTTCTAAAGATCCCAATTCCAGTTGTTTTATCTCAGTTACTATATTCACTACTTCTAGTAAAGTTGATCTAGACTTTGATTTCCATTTTTGAGTAATTGCTTTTTGGCAGCCACCATAATTTGACTCAGCAAGGCTTTAGTATGTCTAGGAAATTCGATTCTGTAGCATAATTCAAAAATATCATCTCCTTAGTCAGTCCAATCTGCTATTCCAGCATCTCCAACAGAGCGGCCTGCAAGGAATCCAAAAAGTCTGCCAGCTCATCACACTTTCAAAAAATATGTTCCCAGCTACATCTTCCTTACCCATCACACCTCCACCATTTGCTATCCACCTGAGGAAAAATACTTTGGAATCTATTTGAGGTATAAAAATATCTATGTAAACACTTCCAGGCAAAAAGCCTAAATCTTCTAGACTTTGTTGCATATTTGGGAGATATACCCCCCCCATTGTCTCTTTGTGAATTGCTTATCCAATCTCTCTTCCCAATCCTTTCTAAGATCCTGTGATTGATTCTTATAATTATCATGGAATATTTTATATACTGTACTAATCATTCATTTTTTAATGGCAGCTTCTGTTGTAGATTCTATTAAAAACTCTACCAATGCTGGTCTTTCATTTAGGACCCCCCTATTTCTTTCTCTTTGTCTATACTCTGATACCGATCCTCGATAGGGAAGGCAGTCTCTAACCTGCAGTCCAAATAACTTCTGGGCCTCTTCAAAAATAACAGTTTAACCCATCTGAGCCATTTGGCTTCTCAAAACCATTTATCTGGCCTGCCTGGAGGCAAAGGTTTGCATGGTTTAAAATAGCAATCAAGTTTGATAAGGAAACAGAAGAACACCAGGTAAGCACTTTATTACATTCAGTAGGACAGGAGGTGGAAGCAACCTACAGTTCATTATCAGAGGTCCAGAGTGTTATAAGTCAGAAATTAAATGAACATGTTGTCCCAGAAAGAAATGTACATCAAAGGACGTAATTCCAGAAATATGTACAGGCCAAAGGTGAATAAATTGAAAGTTTTGTAGGGTGCTTTTAATTGCCTAGAAATTGTTCATTTAATGGAATAAATGACGACCAAATCAGAGACAGAACTTTTACAGAGTTGGCTGATGTTGAAGTTACAAAATGGTCCCAGTAATAAAGAAAAATGGAAGTATATAAATGTTTGGATCTAAAAAGGCCTACAAACACAGCTGTGTAACAATGATTCATTTTAAGCTTATTGATAGAAGATGCAGCACCTAAACTACTCGGTGCTGAAGTGTTTTCCACATTAGATGATTCCTATGGATTTTGGCAAATGCCCTGCAGGAAAAAGCCAAAAGATGACAGCTTTCATTGCTCCTATGGGAAGATTCTGTTTTAAAAAGCTGACATTTGGTCTAAGCTCAGCACTTGACATCCTTTATGTAAAAATAACTGATTTTATCAAAGGACATGATGATGCTGCTGTTGTTAAGGACAACAGTCTGGTATTTGGTTCAGATAAAGGGAGGCATGACTCAATGTTAGAAGCAGTGTTCAAAACTATTAAAAATGGTGAGTTAAAGCTAAACCAATGCATATATATATATATATATATATATATATATATATATATATATTACATTTTTATGTGAAAGTGATTCATAGTGAACTTCAAACAGTCAAGCGTAGCATTAATTTGTATTAAGAATGCATTCAATTCAACCTCTGTACCCTCCCATATTAGGAAGAGGTCATCGACGAAACAGCGATAGAACTTAACGTGTTCCTTATACATGTCCATCTTGAATAGTATTTCCTCCTCCCAAGATGCCATAAACATGTTGGCGTAGCTATTGGCACATGGCGTGCCCATAGCCACACCATCACGCTGTAAATAAATACTTCCATCAAAAATGAAAACATTGTTTTCCAACAGTGTTTCCAAAAATAGACAGATCAAATCAATCTTCCTATCTCCATATTCACTATGTCTGTGTAAGTAATCATTGATGGATTGTATCCCTAACGTATTGGGAATGATGGTAAATAAGAACTGTACGCCAGTGTTACGAATTACATTTCAGTATTCATATTGAGGTTACTGCTAAACGCATATAACTCTATCAAAAATTGTTTGGTATCTTTCATTATAAATAAGCTTCTATCTAGGATGGGGCGGAGCCACTTCTCTACATATAAGGAGAATGGCTCAGTGGCCCATCCTCTCCCTGCAACTAGGGGCCTCATCGGTGGATTCTTCCCATCCTTATGGATCTTCGGTAAACCATGTATACCAGGTATCAAGGGACTTTCAACTTTCAAAAACTTAAATAATTCTAAATCTGTCAATCTGTTCATAATCAAATCATCCAACATATTCCAAATACATACTTCCAAACTGTGAACTTTTGCAATATCAATGGGCATGTAAAACCATTCATCACTCAACATATTAACCATCACATTAATATATTGATTCCTATTCATGAGGACGATAGGACCACCTTTATCTGCAGGTCTTATCATGATAGATGTATCTTCCTATAAGCTTTTAAGAGCTAAGCATTCACCATAGTTCAAATTACAATTTACTTTTCTACTAAATCCATTCATATATTGTTCATCATGAAATTTATACAAATAATCTTCTACTAATGCTTCTACTATCGGGTGCAAGTTAGGCATATATGAACTGGGTTTCTTAAAACATTTAGCTGTATCAAAAACAGTATCAGTAAATTCCATTTTAAGCATAACATTCCTACTGAAACATTTGAGATCAATCAAAGTTTCCATTATATCACTAGCCCTAGAAGGAATGAAGGTTAAAGTCAAAATGAAATCAATGTTTTGAATAGGGGTTTAACCCCCAGACCTAACAAATAAAGATAAGTGCAAAGTGTAGACAAGTAAGCAGTAGAATAAGTCAAAAATTATTTGGAAAAAATAGTCCCTTGAATTTAATTGCTTCTGACAGTATGAGTTATACTGGGTTTATCAAATATGGAAAATGTGCAGGGTTTGATTCATACCTTTGAGGTGGTAACTTTGGCTAGGCTTAAAATGGCCCTATGACTTTACACACATAATTCTTTTGTTACTGTAGAAAACAAACCACGATATATATATATATATATATATATATATATATATATATATATACACATACAATTCTCATGCTAGTTATCAATAAAGGAAGTGCCTGGCTAAAATTAACTTCATTTTAATTATAACACACTGTATAAAAGCCCAGTAATAATCCTAAATATCAAATTCAATAACTATTTCTATACTGCAGTACATATACCTATCCTATTTTATGATTGTCTTCAGCTGTTTAAACTCCAAAAAAAATAGAAAGGTTTCAAAGCCCTACACCAGTCTCTGGCACAGACGCACATTATAATACTTTGGGCAGCACAATTTGTTATTCTGTAAATCAGGAGTAATCATGATTATTTCAAGGTACTCTAATGGAGACATCAAGAAGCCTATTAAAAATACAGAGTGCAATGTGGCCTTATTTTTGATTGAATGTTTCTTCTTAGTTCACCTAGGCCACAAAACAGACTTTCTGAGTATTAAGCAACATATGCTGAATACTTAGCCATGACCCTTGACCATACCTCTCAAATGTCTAGTTTTTTTGCAGACTTTCCAGATTTTCACCTAATTAAATTTGTGGTTTTCTGGCAAATCAGTAAGGACTGAACTCATTAAATAATGATATACATTTGTGTTTCAGACTTCATTTCCTTCAGAAAATGCATACTGAAGGAAACGAGACAGTAACTGACGCATGGAATAGACACCAAATTACATTAAAACAAGTACTAGTTTAGATATTTTTAAGAACAGCCTGGACACTTATTATGGGAACAAGTGTTTTGGTATATTGGAAAGCTAGAAGGGCATTATTGCCCCTGCCTGAAATATTTGTATGTATGTATATGTGTATGTACTAGTCTCTATGTAAATGCATTATGGGATACAATCATTCTTTAAATGGCTATGTTATACAGTAGTCTTAGAGTACCAATGGCTACAATACATATTTACAATATATACAGACTCAAGCTGCTCAGCACTATTTATCATCACATCTCTGCCTCCAAAGAAATAGAAACCTCTGAAAAATTACAAAGTGCACATACATTCAGCACTCTGGTCTGATCCTGTTAATGCATGTCTAATATTTTGAATGCTACCAATTGTACAGCACTCTAAACACTTTAATATATGCTTTCAGTCTTGGTAATGGAGCCACACTTTAAGTTTTCTGAAGTTGCATTTCATCTAATCAGCATAGGGAATGGAATCTGTGTAAAGACAGCTATTAGACAAACAGTTAATAATGAACAGTATTACACTTAGATTCATTTTGTAAAGCAGTATTAATAAGAGGATCTGAAACAGTTGCACTTGGGTAAACAACATAATCTGTTGTCACACATTTGTGGTAATGCTTTTGACTGAACAGAAACACTCGTATTGGTCATGGATATGGATATTTTCAGTTCAAACATTTCGAGTTTATATTTTGGAGCATGGCATTCAGCTTGAGGCTCATCAGGAACTAGTGGAACACTCCTCCAATTTAATTATCCAACATCCTCAGTTTGCAATACATAGGACCTTAGTTCATTAGTATTCTGCACCCCCCACAACTCCCCTACTTATATATTCTAGCTCCGAGGTCGCACTAAACACACAAACGCACAACAAACACCACCGCACACACTCACACACACTAAAATCCCTACCCATTATCCTCAAACACACAACACTTACATGAAACCCCAGATAAATCCACAAACCTGACCACACGTCACGACCGCAACACCACGATAGCGGCGGATTCAACATTTGCAGATTCAGTATAGTGTAGTTTTGGTTAACTGCACTTTCCACTATTTGGTCTCGACGTACTGAATTTTGACATTTCAGTATGTCGAGATTGTCTAGTGTATATATATATATATATATATATATATATATATATATATATATATATATATATGTGTATACACATACATAATGTGTGTGTGTGTGTGTGTGTGTGTGTGTGTGTGTATATATATATATATATATATATATATATATATATATATATATATATATATATATATATATATATATATATATAGGTTCACAGGTTCATATGTGTGTACTAGGCTAATGGCACTGCAGCCTTTACAAGCCTAGCCCATAGGATTAACCTGGCATCATGCCACCGAACCTTAGTTCCTAGTGGCTCTGTCAAGTAGAGCCACAGGAGTGATCCCCGGCAAGAATTTTCTATTTCCCATCCACTCATCAAGATTTCTCTTGAAGAGGGCCAGTGAGGTGCTCTGCTTGACATATATGGGAAGTCTATTCCATAGCATGGGCAGTCTCTGGGTTATAAACCTGTCCCTCCAGCATGTTCTGTTGATTGTGGTAATGAGGTTGAGGTCTTTGGAGCGTGTAGTGCAGAGGGATTGAGATTTCTTTAGATGTAGCATTTCTAACAGAGCAGGGTCAGACATGGCTTTGTAAGTTAAGCAGAGATCGCTCCTAAGTAGGCAATATGAGACAGAGAATAGTTGGAGTTTTTTGAGTCTGTCCATATAGGACAAATGTTTAAGGCCTAGGATCCTCTCTGTGAGGTACTTTTGCGGCCTCTCCAGTTGTTGCAGGTGTTTAGTGAGGTAGATGCCAAATGAGGCATTGTACTCAATGATTGCCCTAATGAGGGAAGAGTAGAGGGAGACAATGACCTCTTTCTTCATGGATGTAAAACCCTTAGTAATGAGATGTGCCACATAGAAGGACATTCTGACCACAGTGGCAATGTGGTGGTCAAAAGAGAGGTTGCTGTCAACCTGTGTTCCCAGATCTCTTATAACGCCTTCTGAATTCAGTGGACTACCTTCTATGTGGTAATTCATGGGAACCAGGTTTTTCCCAAAGGGGATGAAGACACATTTTTTGGCAATGAGCTTAAGGCCATGGTTCTGACACCAGTCGTTGGTCTCAGTGAGGCCTTTCTGTAGGATGTCAACATCATTTAGGGAGTTAATAATAGCTCCCAACTTGCAATCATCTGCAAACTTTGTCAGCCAGAGTCCCTTTGTGTTGGCCTGGACTTCAGAGAAGTAGATACCAAACAGGAGAGGACCCAGGAAAGTACCCTGTGGGACTCCACTCATGACTGGTTGGCAGTCTGACTTGGAGTCAGCTACTTTCACATCTGTGAGCCAGTTTGCAACCCACCTAGTGATATAGGGGTTGATGGCTAGCTTAGTAAGTTTTTCTGTGATTCCTGAGTGGGGAATGGTATCAAAGTCCTTGGTCAGATCGAGGTAGGCTGTATGAACCACCTTATCTTCATCCACAGCTCTGGTGACTGACTCAAAGAAGTCGACCAAGTTATGCAGGCATGATCTACCCTTCACAAAACCAAACTGTGTAGGATTCAGTGTTTGGAGATTCCCTATATCCCTGTTTATTAGGTCCATGATGATGCTTTCCATAGCTTTGCATATCAGACTTGTCAGGCTAATGGGGTGATAGTTCCCGGGGTCTGTAGTCGCTCCTCTTTTGTGGAGAGGGATGACTGTAGCAGTGCGCCATTTGGTAGGGACAAAGCCTGAGGTGAGGCTGTGATTGAACAGGGCACAAAAGTGAGGTGCCAGTTCACGTTCATGTAGAACACAGCCAGGGATACTGTCAGGTCCCATAGAAGCTGTATTCTTGGCCTTGGACAGTGCTGTTTTAACCTGTGCAGCAGTAATACTGGGTACCTGGCAATCTACTATCTACTGGTATTGTGATTGGTCCTTTTGGGGGGGGAGTAAAGTTAGCAATGAATCTGTCTGCCAGTATATTTGCAATATGTGTTGGCTCGGTTTAGGAGGTACCATTGTGCAGTAGCTCAGAGCAAATCTGGGTATTGCCATGGAGATTCTTTACATAACTATAGAAGGCCTTGTGGTTGTCTTTACTATCTGCTGCAATTCTGTTTTTGTAGCTACTTTAGAGGATTTGATGAGGGATCTCAACCTTTTGTTGAGGCTGATACGGGAGTTTTTCCAGTCTTGGGACTTCACCTTATTCCGCATCAGTTTCCTCCTTCTGTTGTAGAGTTTGTTTATGGCAGGGGGCCACCAGATTTCCTTCCTTTTTTTTGAGGAGAGCATCTTAGATCTATTGGGTATGGTGAGATCCATGCATTTGTGTACATGTTCATACAGTGCATTGGTGTATGATTTGGCAGTCATGAAACTATTCTCCATTTGCATGGGTGCCTTGAAGTTAGTCACCTCTGTTTTTAGGAGCCCAAAGTTAGCTTTGGAGAAGTTTTTTATGGTGGTTACCTTTGTTGGGGTGGGGGGGGTGTGGATTTCCAAGGGGATTAGTTTGTGGTTGGATCTAAACAGGGAGGAGTTGACTATGGATGTAGAGCAACGGTCACCCATGTTAGTAATGACCAGGTTAAGGATGTTGCTACCTCTAGTGGGGGTAAGAACGAGCTGGTCCAGGGCACTGGAATTAATGAATTCTGGAAAGCGTTGGGCAAGTGTACTGGTACAGGAGTAGTTTTCCCAGTTAATGGCGGGGTAGTTGAAGTCACCCAGTATGAGAGTATTAGGTTGGACCCTAATATTCTCCAGGGTGCTTAGGAATGTGAAGTGTGAATCTTGGGACATGGTTGGGGACCTATAGCAGGCTACAACCTGAATTGCTGTCTTATCTTATGTTAGATGCACCTGAAGTATCTCAGATGTGTTATGTTGGGCTACCAGTCTGGAGGTGTATGCATCCTTTATGAATATGGAAACATAACCGCCTTTGGAGCTTCGGTCCACGTTCTGGGGCCAAAAAGTGTGGAATGAGTTGTAGCCTGGTAGTGCAGAGGTGCTTTCTGCTGCCTTGAACCAGGTCTCTGTTCTAGTACAAATGTCAATGGTCTCCATTTTAATGAGTACTTTGAGTGAGTGCATTTTGAGATTTAGACTTCTAGCGTTGAGCAGTATGACCCTCAAATTGCATTTGTTTGTAGCTGTTATGGTGGTAATTTTGTCTTTGGAACACCACCTAAAATAGGCACTACAGGGGTGGCAAGAGCCTTGGCCAGTATCTGGAAGCCCAGGAGTGACAGATGCAGGCCATCTTTGGCAAAGCATCGAGGTCTGTCAATCATGTCATCCCAGGCAGATACTGGATCCCCTTAGAATGACACCACAAACTTAGCCAATTGTTGAAATCAATCATTTTCTGCTTGTACTGTGGTATCATTCTGGATGATGGTAGGATGCTGCTCAGGGCTAGGGTCATACCCACCTGGGCTGCATAATCCGAAAGCTTCTCCATGTCTCTTTTCATGTAGTTCAGGGAGGTACGTCTCAGGTCTTTCACACCCACATGTACAATGACAGAGTCATATTTGTACCTGTTGTTGAGGGACCTGAGTGCGTGCATTATGTGGCAGATCCTGGTGCCTGACAGGCAGCTGACTGTTACTTTCTCCTTATTCAACCTAGTGAGTGGGACATCAGTGTGCCTCACTATCGAGTCACCTATGACTAGTGTGTTGGGCATACTGTTTTGCCTCGGGGGCTTTGGTTGAGTGGCACACTGTTTAGGAGAATTATGTATCTCGTGATTAGTGTTGTGTTGTGGTGGTCAAGTGCATTGCTGCCTTGGAGGTCTCTGCTGTTTGGTTAGATTTTTATTGAGAACCTCCGCGAAGGTGGGTGTGTGGTTTGTGTTTTTATGTGAAGACAATGCTGGTGTGTGTTCTGGAGGGCTATGTGTTCCATGTGGTGTGGTGCAAGTGTTGACCTTCTCCTCTTGACCAGCTATTCTGGTCTTGGCTGGAGAGTGCGTGCCTTCCAATTTGGATATATAAGTGCATCTCTCACAAGTCTGAGTGTAGGAAGGTAAGAAGAGAGGGTTGTCGGTGTACATGAGGCAGTTGCTACATTGCCTCAGGATGCTCAAGTTCACCAGGTTAATAGGAGAAAGCACAGGGAACTGACCTTTAGACATGCCTGGAGGGGTGGGCATTAATAAGTAATGGAGCTGTTTCCTTGTAGAACGTTTAGTGCTGGTAGCACTTTTGTGTACTGCAATAATTGCTACAAGAAGTCTGGTAAAGTGCTAAACTAACAAGCTAGTAAAAGTGCAGGAGAGGAGAGAACTAGCAGATCTAAGAGAAAATTTGAAGAGCAGACTTTGGCACTGCTCGGAAGCTTGCAAACAGTCCTGGATACAGCAAATCTGTATCTGAACTAGATTATTTACAGGAAAGGTGGTAAACAAGCACATATGTGGGCTTTTAAACCAGAAAGTTCAAAGAGATGGAAAAACTGCCCACATGGTCAATAAACTACAATTTCTGGGCCACAAACCACTCCTCTTGTGGTAGACAGGCTACCTAGTACTTACCACTCCCACTGATAAGCTAGAAGGCTTCCCTCCAGCACAGAAAGGCTTGGGGTGCTCAGAAGCTTACAAACAGTCCTGGATACAGCAAATCTGTACCTGGACTAGACTAGTTACAGGAAAGGTGGGGAACAAGTGCAAATGCGGGCTTTTAAACCAGAAAATTGAAAGAGATGGTAAAACTGCCCAAACGGCCAATAAACTACAATTTCTGGGCCAGAAACCACTCCTTTTGTGGTAGATAGGCTACCCAGTGCTTGCCACTCCCACTGATAAGCTAAAAGGCTTCCATCCAACACACAAAGGCTTGGGGGGGGGGGGCTCAAAATCTTACCAACAGTCCTGGATACAGCAACTTTGTATCTGGACTAGACTAGTTACAGGAAAGGTGGGAAACAAGCACAAATGTGGGCTTTTAAACCAGAAAGTTGAAAGAGATGGAAAAAAAACTGCCCAAACAGCCAATGAGCTACAATTTCTGGGCCAGGAACCACTCCTCTTGTGGTAGATAGGCTACCTAGTACTTACCACTCCCACTGACAAGCTAGAAGGCTGCACTCCAACAAAGAAAGGCTTGGGGGCTCAGAAGCTTACACACAGTCCTGGATACAGCAATTATGTATCTGAACTAGACTAGTTACAGGAAAGGCAAGAAACAAGTGCAAATGCAGGCTTTTAAACCATAAAGTTCAAAGAGATGGAAAAGCTAACCAAATGGTCAATAAACTACAATTTATGGGCCAAAAAACACTCCTCTTGTGGTAGATAGGCTACCTAGTACTTACCACTCCACTGATAAGCTAGAAGGCTTCCCTCCAACACAGAAAGGCTTTGGGGACTCAGAAGCTTACAAAGAGTCCTGGATACAGCAAATCTGTACCTGGACTAGACTAGTTACAGGAAAGGCGGGGACAAATGCAAATGCGGGCTTTTAAACCAGAAAGTTGAAAGAGATGGAAAAACTGCCCAAATGCCCAATAAACTACACTTTCTGGGCCAGAAACCACTCCTCTTGTGGTAGATAGGCTACCCAGTGCTTGCCACTCCCACTGATAAGCTAGAAGGCTTCCCTCCAACACAGAAAGTCTTCGGGGGGGGGCTGAGAAGCTTACCAACAGTCCTGGATACAGCAAGTCTGTATCTGGACTAGACTAGTTACAGAAAAGGCAAGAAGTAAGGTTAGAATATATATATATATATATATATATATATATATATATATTTTTTTTTTTTTTTTTTTTACAGAAAAGCAGCTGAAACAGCAGTAAATACAATTCAAATGTAGTACAGGCTAGCACACTTGAGTGTGTAGCAATATTATGGCAAATACAGTTTAAATAAATGCAGTTAAATTAACAAATGACTAAAAACAAGTGCAGAAGGCAGTAAATTAGAAGGCTACTAGCAAGCAGTAATAAGTGCAGAGTAAGAGCAACTGAACAGATAACAACACGCACAACAGCAACCTAAGACAGTTACAGTAAGAATAGCTGAATAAAGTATATATATATATATATATATATATATATATATATATATATATATATATATATTTTTTTTTTTTTTTTTTTTTTTGAGGGAGGGAACAGGGCAGGATTAAGAGGCTACAGAGGTTGTCCTTCCCAAATGCTATCTTTGCACACAGTGGATAAAGCTGAAGAGATGGGACTAGTAGGAGAGCCTGAAATACGAATATGATCTCACTGCACTCAGCTGAGTGAGCAAATGAGATGGGCCCAGAAGGAGTACCCAAATACAAATTTACAAGAGGGGCGGGCAATTTCAAAGCCACCAAGATTAACACCAAAACAAGAACAGGGAGGGAGGGAGGGTGGGGAACTATCTGTAGAGACACGAAGCCCACAATATTCAATTCAATAAATATTCAGTGAAAATAAATAAATAAAATGCAGCACTATATGAAAAAGTGCAGATAAAAGTGTACTTAAATCCACTTATACATCCAGTTGATTGCAGGCAGATCTTAGCCAGCCAAAGCTCAGATATTTTAGCAGAAATAACACAAGATGTAACACTTATATGGCAAGGCCAACCCCCTAGGCTAGGAGTTAAACACAGAATATCAATGAAATGAAACTACCCCCCACTGCTACCAATGGCTACACTTCTAACAAGCTCTCTGTAGAGACACAGAGTCCACAATATTCAATTCAATAAATATTCAGTGAAAAAAATAAATAAAATGCAGTACTATATGAAAAAGTGCAGATAAAAGTGTACTTAAATCCGCTTATACATCCAGTTGATTGCAGGTAGATCTTAGCCAACCAAAGCTCAGATATTTTAGCAGAAATAAGACAAGATATAACACTTATATAGCAAGGCCAACCCCCTAGGCTAGGAGTTAAACACATAATATAAATGAAATGAAACTAACCCCCACTGCTGCCAATGGCTACACTTCTAACAATCTCTCTGTAGAGACACAGAGCCCACAATATTCAATTCAATAAATATTCAGTGAAAAAAATAAACATAATTCAGTACTATGTGAAAAAGTGCAGATAAAAGTGTACTTAAATTTGCGTATATGTCCAGTTGATTGCAGGTAGATCTTAGCCAGCCAAAGCTCAGATATTTTAGCAGAAATAACACAAGATATAACACTTATATGGCAAGACCAACCCCCTAGGCTAGGAGTTAAACACAGAATATCAATGAAATTAAACTAACCCCCACTGCTACCAATGGCTACACTTCTAACAAGCTCTCTGTAGAGACACAGAGTCCACAATATTCAATTCAATAAATATTTAGTGAAAAAAAATAAAATGAAGTACTATATGAAAAAGTGCAGATAATTCATTTATAAGTCCAGATGATTGCAGGTAGATCTTAGCCAGCCAAAGTTCAGATATTTTAGCAGAAATAACACAAGATGTAATACTTAATATGGCAAGACCAAATCCCTAGGCCAGGAGTTAAACACAGAATATCAATGAAATTAAACTACCCCCACTGCTACCAATGGCTACACTTCTAACAAGCTCTCTGTAGAGTCACAGAGCCCACAATATTCAATATAATAAATATTCAGTGAAAAAAAATAAATAAAATGCAGTACTATATGAAAAAGTGTAGATAAAAGTCTACTTAAATTCGCTTATACGTCCTGTTGATTGCAGGTAGATCTTAGCCAGCTAAAGCTCCGATATATGCGTGTGTGTGTGTATTTATATATATTTGGGTCTATATCATATGGCTGAATGTTTATTTAAGCGAATAACTAAACATCGAACAGTACTCACCAAAGTCCCTAATAAGCCAACTACCTGAACATCGAAACAGAATGCATCAAAATGTTTTAGGAAATGTTTTAGTTGTCCAATACCACCAAGGTTAAATATGCCACTTTCTATTAAAACGAAACTTCCCCAGCTCTGCAATAGCAAGCCTCGCCTAAACCCCACCATAAACCAACTCCCGGTGTCTTGTTTCAATACTTAATGACTATTCATGTTGTAGATGGCATGAATATTCATTGAGTATTCATAATTCTACATTGAGCCATTAAAAAAAAGTACTTTATTCCCATTTTTGCATGGGGTGGCATCCTCTATAACTCCTTCTAATTAAGTATACCAACAATGAGATCATACCACAATAAGGAAATGTCTTAATTTCCCGATCCATGCAGGACCATTTCTCTCACTCACTGACGTCATATGTGATGTTTGTCCAGGATGGCCAACCAAAACAATTCGAGGACTTTATATTCGATGTTTAAGAAGTTTGCTGAATAGGAACTTTGACAATTATGGTTCAATGTTAAGTTATTCACTTAAATAAGCATTCAATCCTCTGTATGTGTGTGTATGTGTAGATAGATATCTATATCTATAAATATATATATATATATATATATATATATATATATATATATATATATGTGTGTGTGTGTGTGTGTGTGTGTGTGTATATATATATATATATATATATATATATATATATATATATATATATATATATACGGGGTCCACTATGTAATTTCGAAATACTGAAATCCCGAATTTCAGTATTTCGAAATTACATAGCCGAAAACCCAAGCACAACTCACAATTCCGAAAACACACAACCGGGAAATTCAAAATCCCAAAACTATGCTACACATACAGTACACACATAAACAAACACAAAACTCCCCCCCACAATTAAATAAATGCATCTACACTATAGATAAGCAGGGGGGCAAGCCCCTCTGTGCCCCCCACCCCCCTACTTATATATTCCAACTCCGAGATCGTACAAGCAGAAACACAAATGAAACTCACACACACACACATCTTACAGTCTCTCACACACAGACATCACAGTCACAACACACACTTACACACACTAAAGCCCCTAACCAACACACTTGCACACACAAACTTACCTAAATTCAATCCATACATCCACACACCGCACCAATGGAAGCAGAAATTCAACAATGCTGTGCTTTGCGATTTTGACTTTCACGCTTCTACAGGTTTTGGAACTTTGAGTTTTTGGCTATACAATTTCGAAATACTGAAATTTGGGATTTCAGTATTTTGAAATTACATAGTGGACCCATATATATATATATAAAAAAAAAAAAAAAAAAAAAAAAAAAAAAAAAAAAAATGTATTTTTTTTACAATTAATGTTTTTATAAGTATCCATTACATTTGAACTTCAGTAAGTAGTATGAAAGTATTCAACGCATAGTTGGTATTATTTGTTTTTTCTGGTAGATCTCCAAAGCAACACCACTTCACCACCTCTCGAAATACGTTAAAAAATCGTAAAAAAGTTACCGACCCATGAAGATAAAGCCAAACAAATTTATTGAACTCCACACAGCAAACAAACAAGATTGAGCGCGCTTTCGTCTATTAGACTTCCTCAGAATCACATGATTGCAAAAGCAGTTCCCTTTTATATAATATCACATCTCAATTAATTATAATTAGCACAATGCTTAATTGATCACACCATGGCTACTTCAGTTAGAACACAGTATATAAAATTATTCACATTTAAAACCATAAAAACATTCTAAATGTTATACACTTTACCTAGAATGAATATTTTAAAAACGAAACCTCATTTCATTAAAATATCTAAACATGTAAATGTGTATGTTTTGTATATATCCACTTTGTATATACACCATTATAACAATTGTAAATGTATATATAATATATGAAATATAGATGAATTCTTATGTAAATTAATAAATTAATAACCACCAAGTACATGCTGAATACTGTATAAATATATAAATATAATAATTAAATAAATATGTATAAATATGTAACAATGTATAAATATTTAATGTGAGTAATATGTAAATAAATAAATATATAAATGTTAATGACAACATGACAACTACAAAAAAGTATATCAGTTAAAATACTTTAATGTACTTTTTTCTTTTGTGTTTCAGGTCACCTTGATATGTTGGTTTCTGTAAACTTAACCCAGCTTGTAAGATTAGAGGTTTTGGTTCTTGCAGGGGACCTGCATCATAAAGTGAATGGGTTTCCTCTCACGTCATCGTCTGTTTCTCCAACACTTAGGCAGCTGATATATTGTGGTTCCCCAGATTTTCACTGAAATTACTTTTTCACAGCTGTTCCAAGTCTGTTACAAGCCTATAAATAAGGCAGATAAAACTGTATACGCAACTTTATCATTTTCTGCAGATATCAATCTCCACTGAAAATTCACAGTTTCTTAAAGTTTGTTACATTAACTAAAACATTGACTAAATATACAAAAATAGTTACATACTTCCCAGTTTGTGGTAAGAGAAGCCTGAGTCAGTTGGTTTGCATGTTGATTATTCTAAAATTGCTACAGTCATCCTTGGCTTTCTAAGTGTTTTTGATCTTGGACATACTGGAGTAAACAATGGGTGCCTGCAGAGATGAAAATGGTCAACTTGATGAGGTGCTAAGTACATTGGTTTCTGGCTTGGTATTGATTTTCAGTTCATTGAATGAGAGGTTTAAATGCTGAGCTGTTTAAAATGTCTTATTCATTTCAATGTATGTATTTATCTGAATGTGTTAACCAGTGTAATCTATTGATGCATTCATCACAAAGTAATAAAGTCAGATATTGTCTAAGTGCATCATGAGGAGAGACAAGGCTTTGCTTAATTGCTTGGGGGTGGGTATGTTGTTTTGGGAAATGATATATGTGTATCACTTTGTACAGAATTCCACTCAGTTGTGGAACTCACAGTCATAATGGAAGCTCGGACAATAGGTTAGTGCAGCATTTTTTTATAAATTACCATTTTTTTGGAGATAGTGTAGTGTACTGGCTCACCAGATGCGCAGTAGCAAGCACCGCCCAAAACCCTCCGCATTCTATGTCAGTTGGAAGTATTCAATATTCATCCGGTGTGAATGAATATTTATTCTGTTTCCGACTCTAGAGTCTCTTGCATTTCCCCGTAGTTTATCAAGTTTGAGTCGGTCTGAGAAGTTGATAACTTGGCAGTAATACTGTGAAAAACTGTATTTGGCATATATGACTTTCTGAATCTGACAGCAGAAACCCAATTATCTTCATGAAACTGTTTTGTCGAGGAGTGCATGCAGGCACAGCTTTCAGTTTTAAATTAGTCCCTTGCAAACAGTTGTGAAAAGAATAAAACTTTAAACAAAACAATTTTTTAGGATTTTTTTTTTTCTAGCAGTGTTTGAAAAGTTTTGTTTTATGGCATGCTGTTGATGAAATGCAGAATGATTTGTACTAGAATATGCAGTGCCGCCATGTACTAATTTTGAGATCTCACAGCAGTGGGTGTAAGAAGCATCTTGTCCCCAATGTTAATCATTGTCTTGCTGTAATCAGTAGGTATTTATTTTTTCCTCAAAACTTTTGCAGTTTTATAATCTTAGTCATAACTATGTACATGCATAATATATATGTAAATGTTAAAATAACTTTGCTTAACTTACTTCAAGGAATAGTTTTATTTTACAGTACAATTGCGTTACATTCGGCCACATTAATTGTATGCATGATGTCATTGCCGAATATGAATGGCATGTCAGTCATG
Source organism: Protopterus annectens (assembly GCF_019279795.1). Taxonomy (NCBI): domain Eukaryota; kingdom Metazoa; phylum Chordata; order Ceratodontiformes; family Protopteridae; genus Protopterus; species Protopterus annectens. The sequence continues at coordinate 632,851,158 of NC_056739.1, forward strand.
GCTCATTTCATATGCAACTTTTCACGCCAATCAACAGAGTCATGCCCACTCCTGTGCAGAACTGAAGGTGAGCCAGTACACTACACTATCGCCATTTTTTTTTAAGAATTTTACCTTTTCTGGTTGGTGACAGTGGGATCATAAATGACTATCATGATTTGCTATAGGTGACAAATTTTGTGTCAGTTTTACAGATAATGACTGTATTCTGCTGTTTAAGCTGTTCTGTAGAGTCTGTGGCAGTCATCTGGAGAGGCAGTCGGCTTTGTAGGAGATGGCTGCTCAAATAATTATTGGGACTTGTGCAGACTACACACTTGGATATTATAGGTAAGTGAACATTTTTATGTTTGAGAGATTCTGATTTAAACTCTAATGGACACAGGTAACCTGTAAATGGTTCATCTCCAAAACCCCTGCTTACACTTATCAAGGGTATCAGAACTTGTCAGAGATTTGGGATGCATGGCTAGGCTTAAAAAGGCCCTTGTGGTTGTTAGCCTAGTAAACATCTATGAACCTATGTTACTGGTTATTGATGGCATCTCTTGCATTTGGTTTCATTGCTGGAGAAATTTAAGTAGACAGCGTGTATTTGATGTACTTCTTGTTTCCATGTCATATGTTTTTTATAGTGTAAAGCTTTGTATTATAGGTTTAATTTTTTACAGGTTGGTAGTTTTCCTGCACTCAGTGTGCAGTAATTTCAGTGCGTGTGCATTCTGTGTTATTGGAGGGGTGTTATTTACATTGTTAACTGGTTATTTTTTCATTTATTGCTTGGGAGTCTGGTTTTCTACATGTTCTTTTTGCTTTGCTCCACAGGATTGTAGCTCAACTGAGAATATGTGGTCATTGTTGAAGGTTTTAGTGTGTCCTATTAGTTAGGTATTTTTGTATACAATATTTATTGTGTTTTCATTTTGTGGATAGTGACAATAAGTTTAGAACTAGGTTTAAGAAACAAAAAACAACACCTCCAGGGGATAAACGCTCCACAGCTAAGTATGAATCCAGTAAGTCCACAAGGACAGAATAAGCAGTAGAGCAAACCAAGGCTGAAAACTAAATCCCACATGCAGCACTGGAATAAAATCGAATGTTTATTCACAAAACAAGATCAGTCAGGTAAGTGCTTTCACCTCATAGGGCTTCTTCAGACCATTTACAGATGTACCATATTAGAATTAAGTCCAAAAGGAGAACACATTGGTTGGGGAACTCTTTTTATTAAAACAATTACCTGAATGGAAAGGGTTGTGACTATGAGTTTGACTTACAGGGTCACAGGTTGAGACTGTGGGAGACATATGTTATCCTTGAAGCATGAAAGCAATAAAAGTTTCTAAGTAACTTGAAAAATGACAAAAATGTGGTTTTGCTGGGGCAAAAGGTTGAGTTAAATCTTAATGATGACTTTTTCAAAAGCCTCCTGGGTTGATGTTGACTTTTTCAAAAACCTCCTGGGCAGTGATTGTTATGCAGGCTATATATGTTATTCCTAGAATGGGGAACATCTTCAGCAGCCCTTTATTACTTCCCTGTGAGTAAATTGGTTGATGTCTTGTTATCGGCAGAGTTAATTTAACTGTATGCAAGTCACTTTCATGTACAAATGTAACGAGGTTTTCATATGTGACTGTTACATTTGCAAATCTGTTTTTGGCTACCGAGTACACAGTATACTGATTTAAAATTTTTTTTAATATTTTTACAACTGTGGCGTACCCAATTCTGCATGCATGATGATGGATGAAGAATGAATATTCATGCGGGTGAGAACTGCATCTTAATGAATATTCGTTAGTGCAGATTGATGTCAACTGGCTGGGGCGAGGTTTGGGCGGCGTTTGCTACTGCGCATCTGGTGAGCTAGTACACTACAACATCACCAAATTTTCCACAGTATTTCAAAAACATTTTGAAAACAATTTTAAAAGCTCAAAAATAAAACAAAACATCTAGACTTTAAATAATTATCCCAAACTGAACATAATGTGATAACTTTAGTTAAAACAAATACAACTTATATAACCATAATTTAATTATTACATACATTTTAGACAGTTTTTAGAAGTTAAATGTAGGATAGTATAATACATACAGGAACTGCAATATGAAGTTAGAAAAAAAATAAGTTATTACATATCTAGGTAAAGTTAGGAAGTGAGTAAGGGGGGGTAAGGGGTGTACATTATGAATAGGAACATGTTCATACATTGGAATATCATTATCCTGAGGCTGAGCAAATGCAGAGACAGATTTTGGCTAAGAACTATTTCAGAATGATTTTGAAGGATTGGAGAGAGGATACTGATCTGATGGATATAGGTAAGGAGTCCCAGGCCTTAGCAACGTGGTATAAATATAGATCATGCCCTGCAGATTTGATAAGGTTGTGGACAGAAAGGTTTTTCCTCACTAAATCATAATGCTGGAGTACGAACATAGTCGTATAGATTGGTACTTAGTGCCAGACAAGCAGATGATTGCTGGCTAATGTTGCAGGTGGGAAGAAGCTCTGTATATGTTAGTTGATTAGTTAATTCTAACCAATTTAGGCTTTCAGTGCTATGCAGTAGTGGGTTCTGAAAGGGGCATTTGCTGCCATTTAGCCACTTTGTTATAGCATTGCTAAAATTTTGTGTTTTGAGCTGCCTAGAAGTTAGTAAGAATGGGAGCTCCATAAAGTAGTGAGGAGAGGAGCTAAGTAGTGACAAGTGTAGCTTTAGTTGTGTTGGTGAGAATGTTTTTGGATCTGCAAAGCATTCCATGTTTTGGTGATTTTTTTTATGCATTTTTGTATATGCATGTCAAATGTGAGATTAAAAGTCCATAGGTAAGTACTAGGCTAGCTGCCCTTGCAGACCATTTTATCTAGCTAATTTCCTTTTTTTGTGTTTAAAATAACCTATCCCACTTGATTATAAATTGGCCTTACCAATCCCATGGTTGATAATTCTATATTTCTCCTAATGAGAGCAACTGGGATTATATCATAGGTAATTTGAGTGGACTCATGCATAGGCTAAAGTATTTAGGAGCTGCATCTGTCCATTTGCAGTGCTTGGGGCAGTTCAGGGGTGCATTTTCTGTTTCCCATCCATAGACCTAAGTTGCACTTGAAAATGGACAGGGTTGAACTTTGTTTTTTATGGATGGGGAGTCTGTTCCACAGGAGAAGTATCCTCTGTAAAATATACTTGTCCCTCCAAACTGTTCTATTAATGTTGCAGAAGAGCTCCCCAGGCAAAGTATTTCTGATACCATTTGACTTACTTTTGTGCAATAAATTCATTAGTAAAAGGTCAGAGGATGCCTTCTATGCCAGACACAGGCCATGTCTTAGCAGTCTGTAGGATACCAAATATAGGGACATGGCTTTCAGTCGGTCTATGTAGGACCTGTTGTTTAGGCCTTGTCATCCTTTTATTAAGGTATCTTTGTGGGAGCTCTGGTTGTTGCATGTGTCTGAACAAGAAACATGCCAAAAGCGGCATTATATGTAATGACTGGCCCAATGAAGGCTGTGTAAAGGGGGTCAATGACATCCCTAGATCTAGACACAATCCCTTTGTTTATAATCTGTGCAATATAGAAGGACTTTCTAACAGCAATAGACACATGTTAGTTAACAGTAAAGTCACTGTCCACATAAGTTTCCAAATCCTGAACAACTGGGTCAAGTCTTAGGGGCGTATTGTCAGTGTGGTAGTTCCCAGGGGTAGATGACTTCCCAAAAGATACAATAATGTATTTTTTGGTATTTAGTTTCAGAGCATGATTTTGACACCAGTTAACTATGTGAGACAAACCTCCCTGCAGGATTGCCAAGTCATTTGAGGATTCATTGACTGCTCTTAGCTTGCAGTCATCTGCAGACCTAGTTGTCATCATCCACTTTTATGTTTACTGTTATTATTATTATTATTATTATTATTATTATTATTATTACTATTACTGTTATTATTATTATTACTATTACTGTTATTATTATTATTATTGTTATTATTATTGTTATTATTATTACTATTACTGTTATTATTATTATTATTATTATTACTGTTATTATTATTATTATTACTATTACTGTTATTATTATTATTATTATTATTATTATTATTATTATTATTATTATTGCTATTATTGTTATTGTTATTATTGTATTGGGGGGTGAGCATGAGTGAGTTTCAAAGCCATGTTTCACTGTCTGTTACAGCTTCCTGAGTAATATTTTGTTTATGTGCTAGGTTATCTGATACACGTATTAGTGTGGAATCATCAGTGCACTGTATTAGGAAGCCTGTTGTGTGGATCTGTGGAGGGTGTTGGTGTGTTAAAGAGGAGGAGACCAAGGTTAGAGCCGTGTGGTACATCTCTGGTGACTGGGAATTATGAAGAGAGGGTGGAGTGCCATTTTACTAACTGATATCTATTGGACAAGTAGCAATTTCAACAATCAATGCTATTTTTTGTCTTTTTTTCATGAACTACTATATCTGTTCTTCTCACATCTACATTTTTGGACTGTTGGCAATGGGTAATCCAGTCTGATGTACACTTCATCATTCTCTATAATACTTCGTGGTTCATGTTCCCAATTCTTCTCAGCTATGTCTGTATTGTGGTGTTTGCACAATCCTCAATGGAATGGTCTTGCTATACTATTGTGTCTTACAGTGTATATGCCCTTTGTCTTAAGTGTATCACACCCGGCAACAAGGTATGTGACTCTTTCCAATTCTTTTCTTATAGAACCTACATTTGTATGCTTCTCCCACATGTTCAATGGACTTTGTAATCTAGTCTGTATGTAGTCCAGTATCATGGGCTGCTATTATTAACCTTTCATCCTCTGGTTTCAACTCACCTCCCTTTATCCATTCCTGTGTCAAATCCTTATCAACCTCAGGTGTTTCCAGGATATCTTTATACTTCTTACTATATTGTTGGCTTTTCCACATTTTTGTTCTCATCTGATCCTTCTTTTTACATTCTTTCTTTTGTTTTTTTTTTCACACATTCAGTTGCTGTATGATTTTTGTCAACTTTGGTTTGATTTCCAGTCTTGCTTATCAATTAAATGTTTCTGCTAAACAAAGCAGAGTAGTCGTCTTAGACTTTGCCTCCTCATATTTTAAAACTTTCAAGATTGTTTGGCTCTGATGAGGTCAGCAGATATGTATGCAGCCCCACGGCTGCAGATCTATACATGTAATCAGTTTCAAGGAGGCCTATACCTCCTTCAGAGCATGGAATATATAATCACACTCCCAAAAATATATATTCCCAATTACCTGATTCTCCCCCATCACACCTCCAACATTTAATATCTACCCGAGGAAACATTCTTTAGAGTCCATTTGGGGTATAAAAATATCTATGCAAACACTTCCAAGGAAAAAAAAACTAAATCCATTAAACTGCGTTGCATATTTGGGAGTTATACATATATACTCCATTGTTTCTTTGTGAACTGCTTATTCAGTCCTTCCTCCCAATCCTTTGTGATATCTTTTGATTGATTCCCATAGTTTCCATGCAATAATTTATATGCCTACTAATTATCCCCTTTTAACAGCAGCATCTCTTCTAGATTCTACTAAGAACTCTATGACTGATGGTATTTCACTTAGGGATCCCCTAGTCCTTTCTCTTTCCCTATTCTGTGATATAAATCCTTGATAGCGACTGCGATTTCTAGCCTGCAGTCCAAATGTATTCTTGGCCTCTTCATGTTCTGTAAACTTTCCCTAATTATTTGCTTCCAGTACCTTGGTTCCTTTGCCACTTTTCTCCAGGACTGGGAGGAGAAGACCTTAGCCATTATGCTATCTGGTGTGTGTGTGTGTGTGTGTGTGTGTGTGTGTGTGTGCACACACACACACATATATATTATATATATATATATATATATATATATATATATATATATATATATATATATACATATATATATATATATATGTGTGTGTGTGTGTGTGTGTGTGTGTGTGTTTGTGTGTATGTGTCTGTATGTATGAATACACACACACACACACAAACATGCAAACACATATATATAGATATGTGTGTGTGTGTGTGTGTGTGTGTGTGTGTGTGTGTGTGTGTGTGTGTGTGTGTAGGTTTACTATCAAAATCCTATACTGCACTTGTGAGTGTAGTCACATCGCCAAACCATATTGCCGAAACTGAAAACTATTTCACTCCACAATTTCAACCCATGTTAATACTGATGGTTTGAAATTTGTTGTTATGAAAGTGTGACCATTGGATTTAATTTGCTGTTCAGTGTTCGTTGATGTAGGTTTTCTAAGTTTACATTAAAATTTCAGCCACTTTGAAACTGTACTCCGATGAAACACTAGGCAACAAAGTGCACTTCAGGATTTGATAGTAAACCATGTGTGTGTGTGTGTGTGTGTGTGTGTGTGTGTGTGTGTGTGTGTGTGTGTGTGTGTGTGTGTGTGTGTGTGTGTGTGTGTGTGTGAGTATGTGTGTGCATATGTATGTATATATATATATATATATGTGTGTGTGTGTGTGTGTGTGTGTGTGTGTTGAAAAGTTGGAAAAAATTTTGAAAATTGCAGTGTTGAAAAGCCCTTAAGTAAACCAAGCACTTTTAATGCTGTCTTAAACATGACCCTTAATGCTTTTGCCAAGTCATGTGAAGTTGAATTTAATAGGTTAAGTAGAAAAAAAGCAACAGTCCAGTTATATAATATTAATAAATCTCAAGTTGAAGCAATCAATAAGTTAAGGTCTTATAAACATCTCAGATATATGAAGGCGGATAAAGGATGTGGATTAATGGTCATGGAAGAAGTGAAATATAAATCTGAAATTTGTAAATTATTGTCTGATTTTTTTACGAAAAAGTTAATAAAGCAATGGCAATTAATAGTTTTAAGAAAACTGATTTTGAATTATTTTATTTGTTCAATCAAAGATATATTGATTCTGGTTTGTATGAATTCTTAACAGTAGATGAGCCTGAGTTGGGGAAAATATTTGATATTCCAAAGATTCACAAAAAACAGGCTTTGTCCACTGTTTAGACCCATTGTGTCTAGTCCTAGACATAAAACCACGACCATTTCATATTTCATATTATTTAGATAAAATATTAAATCCTATAGTACAACAAAATGGATTTTATGTCAGAGATCCATTGTCCTTTCTCAATCAGTTAAAATCATACCAATTTAAAGGGAAAGAAAAGGTATTATGTACTGTAGATATTATTTCATTATATACTACTATCAAAGTTAGTGACGGCATTGAATTCATGAAATCTTATCTCACACAAGTTAGTAAAGTTGATACTATTACCATCAATTTGTGTGAGACGCTTATGAAATTAGTCTTATATAATAATTATTTTATGTTTGGGAATGATATTTATAGACAGAAAGTTGGAGTGGCCATGGGTGCTCATGTGGCACCGTCATTTGCCAATATAGTATTATGTCGGTGGGAACGTATTCATTTGGCAACTCATCCATTATTTCAGTATGTTTGTTGGTATAGAAGATTTATTGATGACCTGTTTTTCATTTGGAGTGGAGAGGTTAATGATTTTGATATATTTATTCATGACATTAATTTAAGCTTGATAAAACAAAATACGAACTGAAACCAATAAGAGCGGTAGAGACCAGGTTTAATTTAGCGTTACAACAAGTGAATAAATACCACGCTTTTGGTAAAGACTGTGCTTCACCTTCATCAGAATACTAGATACAAAGTAACAGCTATGAAATTCTACCCTTTTAAAATATCGCCAAAATGTAATTAGAAACGTCGCTTCCCTTCTGAAAGTAGGCATATTAAAAACCTGGCGTTCACTAACCTAAAATTTGAATACTTTATTTTACAAGCTTATACAAAAATATATTTAAAAATGAAAAACACCTTTCAGGCTACTTTATACCTTTATTAAGTGAAAGATCTACCAACATTAACTTATTAGATGAACAACAGGTAGAAATTCACCCCCTTACCAATGAGCCTCATAAAAGCAGTTTTTTTATGCACCTTTTCTAGTGATCACAAGTTCATTAGAGGTATTATGAACAAAAACTGGAGAATCATTTCTGAAGATCCAGTATTGTATGACAAGTTAGGCTCACAACTTAAAATCACTTACAGAAGAAATTACAACCTGAAAATGCTCTTAGAAAAAAAGAAGGAACCACACTTTACTTCATCAAAAGGCATGTATAAATGTGGCGCTTGTCCACAATGTACCTCAATTTTTGTAACAAAAGAGGTAGTTATCAACAATAAGATATACAAAATAAATAGAAGGTATAATTGTGAATGTAAAGGAGTTGTCTATGCAGCACTATGCGAACAATGTAAGGCCTTCTATTTAGGTAAAACTGAGAGAAAAATCAAGCAAAGAATTTACGAGCACAGGTATGCCATTGGTAAGAAGGACACCAATAATGCTTTAGCAAAGCACATACTTGAGTACCCCAATCACAACTTTAAGTTTGTTATTTTACATCAAAGAATACATGACCCAAGAGGTGGTCCATGGCAGTTAACCCTGGAGATAGATGAGTTAATGTGGCAAATTAAGACCACTGCAAGTGCCTGTCCATGACTTAACGAATATATATCCATTAAATGCATTTTTAAATTATTAGCCCTTAAAAGACAATAAGAAATACACACATTATATATATTTTATTTAATTAATAAGAGCATTATAGTGTTCTAAAAGTTAATATTTTCAGGTTTTACATTTTAAAAAAACATCAATTTTTTTTTATAAATTTGTGAATAGTAATAGATCGATTAATTTTGTAGAATATTTGATAATTCATATTTATATTTATTAATTGCTATTATTGTATTAATTAATATAGATACTTTTTAAAAGAATATCGTACACTTAAAATAATTAAATTATTAAAACATTTAATTTATTTAATATATGTGATACAAATGAACAAAAATTTAAACTTTTAATACTATTCAATATATTTCCAATGAATATTATTATTATTCTAAATTTCTAATTTAGATGGCAAACTGATGTTAAGCGTTCTAATTGACAATATTATTACTTTTTGATGATGGCTATACATTAAATCGAGTATATAAATAAGACATAAAACCTTAAGAGAAACAATTTCAACAAATGATTCAAAGGTTTTTTATACTAGTGACAATGATGTTTATTTAAACTGCTATTGAATATCTTGGCTGCTGGAGTGGTTAGGGGTTAAAGAGTAAGGCTATGTAATAGCCGTTTGCTGCTGACGATCTGTTTGTGTAATTTGTTTTATTCTTTGTACATGTCCGAAAAGGTGTTTTTAATTTTTAAATATATTTTTGTATAAGCTTGTAAAATAAAGTATTCAAATTTTAGGTTAGTGAATGCCAGGTTTTTAATATGCCTACTTTTAGAAGGGAAGTGACGTTTCTAATTACATTTTGGTGATATTTTAAAAGGGTAGAATTTCATAGCTGTTACTTTGTATCTAGTATTCTGATGAAGGTGAAGCACAGTCTTTACCGAAAGCGTGGTATTTATTCACTTGTTGTAACGTTAAATTAAACCTGGTCTCTACCGCTCTTATTGGTTTCAGTTCGTATTTTGTTTTATTAATTTAAGCTTATCATGGCTAAAATTCACGATTGGTGGATTAGGTGAGAAAGTTAATTTTTTGGATTTATCGATCCAAATGGACCTTCCCAATGGTTGTTTTCATAGTTGCATATTTAGGAAGGACACTTTTAGGAATAATTATTTACATTTTCACAGTGGCCATCCTAAATATATGAAACTAAATGTCTTTAGAGGTAAATTAATAAGAGCAAGCTTCATCATTAGTGGTGATGCATGTTTTAACCATGAGGTACAATTCATTATTGATTTGTTTTTGGAGCAAGGATATGCTTTACATCATTTGAAATGTATTATTGACGAAGTTAGAATCCACCAGAATGAGAAATTTTCCCCCATTCTGAAAAATGGCATTAGCATTGATAGAGTTAGAACAAATGCTGATAGTGCTGAAATTTGCAGTGAAAAGCACTTTTGCTAAAATGTGTGCAAGCTTTTCTGTTTCGGTAAATAGTGATTTTGTTAAACAGTCCTGTACCCATATATATATATATATATATATATATATATATATATATATATATATATATATATATATACACATATAGATATATAGATAGATATGTATATAGATATATAGGGTGGCCGTGGTGAGGCAGAGGTTAACGTTGTCGCCTCACAGCAAGAGGTTCTCCGGTTTGATTCTCAGCTGGAGTGCCTTCTGTGTGGAGTCTGCATCTCCTCCCTGCGGTCGTGTGGGTTTCACCTGGGTGCTCCAGTTTCCTCCCACATTCCAAAGTCATGCAGTAGGTGGATGGGACACTCTAAACTGGCTGTAGGTGCGAGTGAATGGTATGGGTGAACTACCACAGCAGGGCTAGCCACCCAGTGGTGTAAACCTTGGCTCGAGATGATTTTTACTGTTGAAGTGACACCCAAACCCAATGGGAAAAAGGGGTTGAGGATGGATGGATATATATATGTGTTTGTGTCTGTATACATGAATGTTTAAATGTATATCTATATATATATATATATATATATATATATATATATATATATATATATGTGTGTGTGTGTGTGTGTGTGCATGTGTGTGCGTGTGTGTGTGTGTGTGTGTGTGTGTGTGTGTGTGTGTGTGTGTGTGTGTGTGTGTGTGTGTGTGTGTGTGTGTATGTGTGTGTGTGTGTGTGTGTGTGTGTGTGTGTGTGTGTGTAATATAAATAATATATCTGTATATATATATATATATATCTGTATATATAATGTGTGTTTTTGTAAAAAGTTAGCAAGGCATTTTTCCACCCTTGTATAATGTGTGTGTGTGTGTGACTATGGATCTGCTTTCTATCAATGAAAGTACGATCCATCGAACTGCACTTACCCACTCACTATCCACCAAAACTGCCTTTTAAGGATACAATGAACTGCCAAATTCCTTTCCCAGGGAAAGTAACCACTGGACCATCATGGTGAACTGTGCCCTCTCCCCATGTAGTACGATCTCGGAGTTGGTATATTTAAGTAAGGGGGGTGTGGGGCAAATCCCCCCAATTTGGTGGACTCTGTGTCTTTCCATTGTATGTTGTTTGCTTGGTGGTCCAGTGATTCCTTTCCCTGGGAAAGGAATTCAGCAGGTCGATGGATTGTACTTTCATTGATAAAAAGTAGATCTGTGACTATATGTTTGTGTGTGCGTATGTCTCTTCATATATATCATTTATCCATTCAGCATTTTTGCTATGTACCATAGAGTCTTCATAGATATTTCTCCAAAATATGTTTCTTTCTTCTTTTTTGGTGGTGTTTCTATTCCTTTTTTTCTTGTTTACCAAAATATCTTTGGCACCACTTTTTGTATTGATTTGTTTTGCATTCTCCTCTGCACAAATATTGCACCATATTAAATTTATTTTACTTTCCCATGTCCATATTTCTTCCTCAGATGTCTCCCACTCTTCCTGTTTCTCCTTACTTTGGGGGTTGTTTCACCATACTGTGATACAATCTGTGTTAGACTTTCTACACTAAATCCTTCACTTTGCAAGTATTCCATACTTCAGCTTCTATTTGTTTAACTTCTGCTTTACTAATCTGCTGTTTTACATTCCCCCTTTGTGATCTTATTTTTTGTGTTGTGAAAGTTTCGATACCTGGATGCCTTTGCTTGTATTTCTCTTCAAATATCTTTGGAGTGGCTTTTTTGTATTCATTACCTTGGCTTTCTCCTTTGCATAAACATTGCACCATATCAGATCTTTCTTTCTTTCTTTCTTTCTTTCCGATATCCGTGTGTATTTTTATGCCTTTCAGAAACTCTCTGGGTTTTGTTCTTTATATTTTTTGCACTTCTTTGATTGCTCCTTTTTCCAAACAGCCCAAAGTTTCTTTGTCTATATAATGTTTTTCATGGATCTGTTGTATTAATGAACACACAAATGCATTTGAAGGTTTTGACAGTTTTTCTCATGTAAGTATTTTTCTTTCCTCTAATTTCTTTCTTAATCTTTTTGAATATCTTCTCTCTGGAGATTCTGAGGTTCTTGCATAATAGTAACAATACATCATTTCTTTCTCATCCTCATTAATCCACTTATCATCTTTATGGCTCTTTTCTGGCCTATCATTTTTTATGGGCTACTACTTCCTTCTACAATGGGGGGCATCCTCTCCCTGAACCTGGCCTAACCCAATTGTTGGAATGTTTCTGTGTCTTGAAGATTCTGCACTGTAATTTTTTTCCAGGCCTGGAACCAGTACGCATACGAGGATCTGGCACGTTTTTTTCCTGGGATTTGTGAACCCAATTGTCTTTTTTTAACATACTTCTGTCCATGATATATACTATATAAAAAGCAGTGTATACTTCAGTGTAGTACCCAGTAAAATATAGCTTATTTAAAGAGAAGCTAAATGCATTATTGCTGATTTTGGTTACTATATGTATTTTTGGATTCCAACACGTTCTTGTTTCACAAATTTCTAATGAAAACTATTTCATGCATTTGTAACTCACAGGAAGAACTCATAGGAGGTTACCAGGCTAAGGGCCCTAGAGCCTTTTTAAGCCTAGCCGTTCATGCCCCACTTTTCATAATTATCACTGCTCAAGGGCTAGAACCGTGCTTTACAGCATCTACAAGCTGCTGCTGTCCATAAAGGCCACAGGTGACAAGCAGGGGTGAATTTATGATTTCTCATCCATTAGTCCAAATGTCATTTGAATATGCTTAAAGAAGAGCTCTGTTTCACAAAAATGGGGAGTCTGTTCCATAGAAAGGGTAATCTCTCAAACACACACCTGTTCCTGCAACATGTTTTGCTTATGTTACAGATGAGGTTCAGAGATTTAGATCGGGTAATTCTTTTGCTATTTGTTTTGTGAATGTGTTGCAGATCCATGAGGGCTGGATCAGAGATTGCCTTGTAGGTTAGGCATAGATCAGCCTTCAGTAGTCTGTCAAAGACTGAGTACAGGGACAGGGGTTTGAGGTGATCCACATAGGACATGTTATTTACACCCTTTATTCTTTTAATGAGGAATCTCTGTGGCCACTATAGTTGCTACAAATGCTTAGTCAGGTACATGCTGAAGAGCGCATTGTACTCAATTATTGGATTAATAAGAGCTGAGCATAGTGGGGCTATGATCTCTTAGATATGGATACCATGCTATAACTTATAACTTGCACCACATAGAAGGATTTTCTCACCACTGTGGACACATGTTGATCAAAGTTCAGGTTACTGTCTGCCAGAGTTCTCAAGTCCCTTACCACTGGGTCTACTCTTAGCAGAGTGTTATCATTGCTGTAATTTGCAGGGGTGGTTATCTTCTCAAAGGGTATAAATATGCATTTTTTTTTCATGGAATTTTAGGCTATGGTTCTGGAATCAGTTACTTGGCTCTGAGACCCACCTCAAGGATATTTGCATCATTGGAGGAATCAACCATTGGACCCAGCTTGCAGTCATCAGCAAATATGGTTATCCAAAGGCCCTCTATATTTGCTATGATTTCAGAGAAGTCTATTCCAAACAGGAGAGGTCCAAGTGCTAAGCCCTGTGGAACACCACTAGTAACATGCCTATTGGTGGAGGTGGATTCTCCCACCCTAACTTCATGTGTTCTATCCATGATCCATCTGACTAGCCATAGAGATGATTTATGTCTAAATTTGTGAGTTTGTCTGTAATACACAAGTGAGGTACTGTGTCAAATGCCTTTGCCAGGTCGAGGTAGGAAGTATGTACTATTTTGCCTATCATCTATGGCTCAAGTGGCCTTCTCAAAGTAGCCCACTGGATTTAGTAGGTGTGATCTACCTTTGATGAAACCGAACTGGTAGGTGTCCAGTGTCTGAAGATTTCCTATGTCTTTATTTATTGGGTCCATGATAACTTTTTCCATGGCCTTGCATAAAAGACTAGTAAATCTTATGCGTCTGTAGTTTCCTGGTTCTCTTGATGATCCACTTTTATGTAGAGGGATGACTGTTGCGGTCCTGCATTCCCTAGGGATGAAGCCTGTTTGGAGGCTGTGGTTGAACAGAGATTCTAGTTGGCCTGACATGTCATGTTTCAAACTATTTAGGAGGCATCCCTGTATGTTATCAGGGCTCATTGCTGCAGAGTGTTTAACTATGGAGAGGGCAGTGAGGACCTGTTTAGTAACAGTGGGGGGATAAGTAGTAGACGGTATTTCCTGGGGAGTAACTAGTCATCTTCGAGTCATATGGATGCTTGTCTTCTACTTGTACTGTTCTGCTGTTGTGTAACACTTTTAAGTAAAGTTGCTGTCCTCTACTCTTTTATCTTGGACTTTGGTAACTACTTTAGCCAATGAAATGTTTCTGTCAAGCCTTTTCTCTCTGTACTATGAGGCTGAGAGGTATGCCTTCAATTATAACTGAAACATCATTAAATCACTAGAAATGAATGGCTTTTATTGCATGTATATTCCTATACAATAGGCAGTCATTTTTTCCCTAATTAGAACTAGCCAGTACAACTTTATACATACATACATAAATAAGTAAACAGACACACATATGCCATGTGAAATTGTGGTTTCATTTATTTTGCAAAATAAATAAACAAGGAAGCAAACACACAGGTTCCATGTGAAGTCATAGTTTTATTTATTTGACTGTTTCATAACTAATGATATATCTAGGCATAGATGGCCATTTTTAATAAAATTTAACAGTTTTACAGTTAAACAGTGTAAATTGCAAGTGAGAGCAAATGTGATATTTTGTTGCAAAGAGACAACTTGCTGATGAATCACTACAATGTAAGACATTTATAATACACACTCCGTTTAAAGAACACCATTGCACATAAAAATAAAACAATAAATAAAAATGGAGAAATCTGTCTATACTTACCATAGCCACTCTATTAAACAGCTTATTTATATTTATACATTTTACATGTGTACATACATACAAATATTTCAGGTATGAACAATAATGCTATTCTTGCCTGCAAAGCTGTAGTTATAGTTTGACCTCATTGCCATTTCTTATATTTTTTTCAACTAACATCTTGCTTGAATTTCACTTCTGCATTTTGCCAAACTGTTTGACATTCCTTCTGAAAGTGGTATAATTCTTTATTCTATTTACCATTTTCTGTTTGTGTCTTGTACCATGGAGCTCAGGTTGTGACTCAAAAGGGTCTGTCAGCCCCCCACTTACATGGTTATTATACTGAAATTAACAAGTAAACAAACAAATAAACAGCTGAATAAAGAAATGATGGGAATAAATTAAATGATATCTTACAGAGGTTAAGTTTAATTCATGGTACCTTGGAGAGTAAAGCACACATCTATTTGTTGTTTTCATTACTTATTAAAATACACAATTAGATGTTTATTTACAGGTACAATGTTATGTGTGTATATAGCTGGTAGTCTTACAGGACAAAACGCAGTAGGGGTATTCAGAAAGGAAAAAATAGCACAGTGTGTAAAGCTAAACTATGCAGTCAGTGTTGACATGCACGGTATTTGCAATTCAGAGATATCTGTATCACAATCATGGTAGTATGATAATTGGTGTGGTCAGCAGTATATATTAATGACCATATAATGACATTCAAATGAGATGGCTTATAGAAATACATTCATCAATAAACTGATGTTTTTGTCTGCATATATATTCTATATACAGCATGCACATTTGTAAGATACTTGGTAATTATATATTAGGTTGATAAGTTCATAAGTATACACTAGGCATGCAGTTCAAAAGACCATCGAGAAGTATAGCCAGCTAAGCCTGAGCACTATTAAGTGAGTTAAGCTCCATGGTCAAGAAGCACCATGCTATATACCCCACAGAGGATTTATGATTTCCAGGCTATTCATCCAGACTATTACTGACTACAGACCATGTGTAGTATTGCTTGACATCCATAGGAAGTTTATTCAGTAAGTATAGGATTCCTTGGGATAGAAATCTGTTGTGCCAACCATGTTAAATTTGTGTGTCTATAAAAGATTATAGTCTTTGGTGTGGATGTTCATGGTGGTGTGTGTTTTACATAGCCATAAGAGGTCAAGCGGGGTGGAATGGACCACGTACCCTACCTATGGACAGCACGTTGTCTGCTGAGGAATAGCATACAGAGCAAGAACTGCACATTTCAAAAATGCCATTTTAACCCTTGATATAAGAATCACCATGAATAGTAGGCAATAGTAAGGGTTGTGGAATGGTGTACAGCTTAGCAAACTGTGTGGCTTCAGTGTAAATATCATAATTTTGGCTATAACATACATTTTACATGTTATAACTTTGGTACCAGAATACATTGCAGGTAATGTCAGCATGTCCCAGGAAGTGATACATAGACAGGTGTTTACATTCACATGGAAGAGCACCAGCAAGGTTTCAGGTGATCAAACATGCAGGAAGCTCCAGTCAACAAAAGTATTGTTGGAAGGTGCAATATGTGTCTTACAGGTAACACACAGGCTCTGCAAATAAAAGACAATAATGTTAGGCGTGTTAGAAGTTGTTATTTTTCAGCTATCTTTCATAAGCATTGGACTTCAATCTTCCTAATTTCTTGATGTTCTCCCATGATGTCCTTGCCCATTGCACCTGAGAAGCTGCCACTTTGCTAAATGAACATGGCGTCTTACTGAGCATGGGGTATTTGTTTGGGGTCCAAGCTTCATCAGTCCACTGTTTTCTTCAATACAGCCCTGGGTATGCAGGGTACCCTTCTCATAGCAGAAAACTGGTCCTTCTTAAGTACCAGTCTAAGATGAAACTGTGTGAGTAGACTTCTGTGTTGTAGACACAGTGTTTGGTAGTGTTGTAGGCATTGTATTACATTCCATTCTGTGGCCCTTGAGGCTGGAGCCAGCCACTGGTTCTTTACCTGTTGATCAGTCATAGGTTGCTCCTATTTATCATTAGAATATTCTTATTCTGACCAGATAAATGCTCCGCATAGGGCTGATAAACAACAAGCTATGAAAAGCGATCTGTTGTATTACTGATGACATATCATTTGGCGTTTGTCATGTAAGGCTGGCACTGCCACCCCATGGCTTTGTGCAGCCAGCTTATAGCTTGCCAGATGTAATGCTGCTTCAACTTGCTTTAATCAGCCTCTAACAGTAGCAGGGTTTGTGGCCTCCATTGTTTTACTGCTTTGAGCCATGCAATTGGACAGCATTGCATCTAGTGCCTCTAAACTGCTGTAACACCCTTTTGTAAGCCACCTAATTACCTGTGCTGAGGGTGTGTAGAGCTGTTATTCTCATATGCACACTGATACTGTGAATGAATTTGTACCTGCACTAAGTTTATTCGATGTTTTGTGTTTCAAACAAATTCGTTGTTGATTATTCATTTTATATATATATATATATATATATATATATATATATATATATATACACACACACACACACACACACACACACACACACACACACACACACACGCACACAAAATGCCACTATGGCTATGTTACCCCTTAATGTTTAACTACTCCTCAGCATTATGTCAGACATTTGCACAGACCTAAATGTGACATCATCACTCAGGTCATACCTTGTGTATACTGTCGTAGACATTTGACAAGGTGATGGCAGTCCTATACTTAGACTGAGACAGCACATCCTTGTTTTCATTTCATGCATTCATGTATGGGGGTGTAGCACTGTAGGGCTTATCATCAATTCATCACAATGAGAGCAATCACCAGAGGTGACTTAATGAGTGGGAACACTGTTGTGTTACTGGCATGAGATCTGCAGTCTAGTTGGTTAGACAATATATTTTGTGTGAGTAGACTTTCTCATTCACAAGTTGGGATCTGCTTGTATGGTTTGGGTCATCCAGAAGTTTACTAACATGTCTTATGTAGATGTTGTTTCTCATTTATATCATGCTAACTCTTCCAGGATGACAGTACTGCATCTGGATATGTTTTTAGGTTTTGTCACTTCTTTAAACTACACAACACTGTGTTATGTGATGCTATCATGTAGCAGATGTACAGAAGTGGTTAATAGGTTTGTGAATACCATTCATGGATCTGTTCATAGATCTGGTCAATGATACTGGTTTTCTAACATGTGGCAATGCCAAATGAAAGAAGTCTGTACATTTAGGTTAACAGATTCAAGGGGTTAACAGTAGGCCATTGATCCAGAGGCGCATCAGTAGCCTGGCCACAATATCCCGTATTGTTAAGTACTAATTTATAACTAGTTGTAGGCCCTTTTCAATGAAGGCTTCGGGGACCATACCTGGGCTGTATTTACAATTGCCCATCCATGCATCTAGGTTCTGCTTAAAGAGGGTCAGGGAGCTACTTTGCTTTATATCCAAAGGAAGTCTATTCTGTTAAGGGGTGATTCTCTGGCATATATAGCTATCTTGCCAGCAGGTCCTATTTATCTTTTGGTAGAAGATCAGTTCTCTTGAGCTGGTGTTTGGGATGCTACTAGTTCTGCAGATGTGCAGCAGATGGTAGTGGACCAGATCTGTTATGGCTATATAGGTTAGACAGAGATTACCTCTCCAAAGTGTATAGTAAAACAGAAAACAGGCAAAGTACTTTAAGCCTGTCTGGGTACCTCAGGAAAGACATACCCTTGATTACTGTAATGAGAAAATAATGCAGTCTCTCAAGCTGGGTCATGTGCTTAGACAAGTAAATACCAAAGGGAGCATTATACTCTATTAATCACCCCTGGTGATTAGGTAAAAGGATTTCCTAACATTAGCAGATGCATAACAATCAAAAGATAACTAATTGTCAGTGAAAGTGCTCCAGTCCCTAATGACTGAGTCAGTTTTGGCTAAAGACATACTGCTAGTGCTGCATTTTTTTGGCATTCATGACGAGTGAACTGCTAACATCTGTTGTACTGAACTAACATTTTTTGTAGAATAGAAGTTACCATTTTGAGCAAAATGCTAATGCATCCTCAGCTGCTCCATCGTGCAGAGAGATAAAGCTCTTATTGCATCTCCAGATGACCTGTGTTTGATTAGCAGGGGAGGATGGAAGTTAGAGTCTGATGTCTGCTCACCCATTCTGGGGGGTGGGGGGGCAGTCTAGGCTCACTGTAATAAACAGAGTACTAGCTGTGGGTGCTCCATGCTGCATAAGTGGTTAGCTGTTTATTCATGAAGGTTGTACATGAATGGAAGTGTGCATGCACCTCTCAAGGGCAGTAATTGCAGAGTTAGTAAGTCTGCCACAAGGGGCAGTAGTGAAGGCAAACTCCCTGGCAGCAGTATGATACTACTCCAGTTTCCATGATCTCCTCACCAGCTGTGGTTATGGGTCATGTTGAGCCCTAGGGATGCTAAGGTGGGTCCTGCAGATCTGCTGAATGAGGAGTGGAACTGGTGGCAGCTGACAGTCAACTGGAAGAAAGGAAAATAAGGCTTGTCTGTCCTGATGTTTATGATACTTTCTTCAGCATTACTTGGTAACCAGAGGCATATATCATAGGTTCATAGGTGTGTACTAGGCCAATAGCCCTGGAGCCTTTACAAGCCTGGCCCACAGGATTACCCTGGCATTGTGCCACCTGACTTTAGTTCCCAGTGCATCTGTCAAGTAAAGCCAATGGAGTGATCCCCAGGGTGAATTTACTATTTCCCATCCACTCATCAAGATTTCTCTTGAAGAAGGCCAGTGAGGTGCTCTGCTTCACATGTATGGGAAGTCTATTCCATAGCATGGGCAGTCTCTGGGTTATGAACCTGTCTCTACAGCACGTTGTGTTGATTGTAGTAATGAGGTTGAGATCTATGGAGCATGTGGTGGGAGGGAATGGGATTTCTTTAGAAGTAGCATTTCTAACAGAGCTGGGTCAGACATGGCTTTGTAAGTCAAGCAGAGATCACTTCTAAGTAGGCAATATGAGACAGAGAATAGTTGGAGTTTTTTGAGTCTGCCCATATAGGACAAATGTTTAAGGCCTAGGATCCTCTTTGTGAGGTACTTTTGTGGCCTCTCCAGTTGATGCAGGTGTTTAGTGAGGTACATGCAAATGGGGCCTTGTACTCGATGATTGGCCTAATGAGGGAAGAGTAGAGGGAGACAATGACCTCTTTCTTCATGGATGTAAAACCCTTAGTAATGAGATGTGCCACATAGAAGGACTTTCTGACCACAGTGGCAATGTGGTGGTCAAAAGAGAGGTTGCTGTCAACCTGTGTTCCCAGATTTCTTATAACGCCTTCTGAATTCAGTGGACTACCATCAAGGTGGTAATTCATGGGAACCGGGTTTTTCCCAAAGGGGATGACGACACACTTTTTTGGCATTGAGCTTAAAGCCATGGTTCTGACAGCAGTTGTTGGTCTCAATGAGGCCTTTCTGTAGGATGTCAACATCACTTGGGGAGTTAATAATAAGTCCCAACATGCAATCATCTGCAAACTTTGTCAGCCAGAGTCTCTTTGTGTTGGCCTGGACTTCAGAGCAGTAGATACCAAACAGAAGAGGACCCAGGACTGAACCCTGTGGGACTCCACTCATGACCGGTCTTAGTCTGACTTGGAGTCAGCTACTTTCACACTGTGGGTTCTACCTGTGAGCCGGTTTGCTACCCACCTAGTGATATAGGAGTTGATGCCTAGCTTAGTGAGTTTTTCTATGATTCCTGAGTGGGGAATGGTATCAAAGGCCTTGGCCAGATCAAGGTAGGCTGTATGAACCATCTTGCCTTCATGCACAGCTCTGATGACTGACTCAAAGAAGTTAACCCAATTATGGCTCTTTCTGTAATGGCATACAGTTACTTCCAAAATAATTTGTTGATTTTAGTTCTGTTCATAATCAGCTTTAAAAGTGATGTGCAATTTCATATAGACACATAAATGACCTCTTCAAATTAGTCTCCAGAGCAGTGGATGAGGGTAAGGTGGTCCACACAGGTTATCTGGACCTAGCCAAGGCCTTCGACACCATCCCCCACTCTGGATTCATAGATAAACTTAGTAAGCTGGGCATTAATCCCTACGTCACTCGATGGGTTGCCAACTGGTTTACTGACAGTACCCAGACTGTAAAAGTAGCCGACTCAAAATCCAGCTCCAGACAAGTAACAAGCAGAGTACCTCAGGGTTCAGTCCTGGGACCACTATTGTTTGGCATCTACTTCTCTGAAGTACAGGCCAGCACTAAGGGACTCTGGCAAACAAATTTTGCAGATGACTGCAAACTGGGAGCCATTACTGAATCCCCAAATGATGTGGATATTCTACAAAAGGACCTTACAGAAACATATGCTTGGTGCCAGAGCCATGGGCTCAAGCTCAATGCCAAGAAATGTATAGTTATCCCCTTTGAGAAAAACGATGTACCCATGAATTACCACATAAATGGTAGTACACTAAACACTGAAAGTGTGAAAAGGGACTTAGGGACACAGGTGGACAGTAGTCTCACCTTTGATAACCACATAGCCAAAACAGTCAGGAAATCCTTCTATGTGGCACACCTCATCAGTAATGGCTGTTCATCAAGAAAAAAGGAGGTCATTGTCCCACTGTACTCATCCCTCATTAGACCCATTATAGAGTATAACGCCCCATTTGATATGTACCTCACAAGACATCAGCAACAACTGGAAAGGCCACAGAAATACCTCACTAAAAGAATCACACGTCTAAACCAGATGCCCGATGCTAACCATCTAAAAAAACTTCCAGGTATAATCTGTCGCATATCGCCTACTCAGAGGTGATCTCTGCTTAACATACAAGGCCATGTCAAACCCAGTGCTGTTGGACATGCTACACTTAAAGAAATCCCAATCCCTCAGAGCCACATGCTCCAGGGATCTAAACCTGGTCATCACAATGAACAGAACATGCTGGAGGGATAGGTTCCTGACCCAGAGACTCCCCATACTTTGGAATAGACTGTCCATACATGTCAAACTGAGTGCCTCTTTGGCCCTCTTCAAAAGGAACCTTGACAATTGGATGGGAGATAGGATATTCACCCCGGGGATCATGTCAGTCACCCTGCTAGACGGGACCAGGGAAGTAAATATTCTGGGAAGAAATAGCCAGAAAATTGTTATGGCTAGGCTTGTATAGGCCCTAGGGCCGATAGCCTAGTACCAGCCTATGAACCTATAAACCTATGAACCTAAATAATCGTGCATGCTGCATAACAGTACATGGCATGTTTACTTCACTTTATTTAAACTTTTGCATGATGCCATGCAATTATTTATTTATTTACCTTCCCCATCCTGACCATAATAACTTGTTGATTCCAGCTGCTGCCTGGCTGAAACCACATTGCCACCTGGGGCAAGATCCATGCTGAGGTAAACTGATATCCACAGGCATATGCCCAATGCAAAGTGACATCAGTACAGATCTATATATCTTGAAGAAGTGTTGGTGCATTTTCAAAACATTTATGGTCAGGCTGAAGCCCCCCTGTCTCCACTGTAGGTCACAGCCCTACAGAAAACCCTTTTTCTTTCTCCTGGGGATAGATGAACTGGGAAAAATGCCACTCATTGTCACTCCATCTGATTCCTTAAGGGGCAGGTCCAGATAGTCAAAACCAGGTCTCCTACATCAAAGTCAGGTTCATTCCTTCTGCAACTTGGAGCCAGATGCAATGATTTTTTTTTGTGACTGTACTATAATGTATACATAATGTGTATGTTTTTGTAAACAGCTACATAACTTTGATGATTTAGAGTCATGAAGATTTAAGTCTGACAAAGGCACTTAATCCTTGTTTGGACAAAGCATAATTCTAATCACACATGGTTAAGATGTTTAATACACCCTCTCCAACCTCTGCAGGTCTTTACAAAGAAATCCTAAGTGCATTTGAAGATCTTTTTAGTATATGTTGATGAGGCTGTTTGGGACACGTAAGCATCACCATCAGTGCAGAGTGGTTGGCCTTCTATTACTGATACACATCCAAAAATAGGGTACAGTCACTCCAATAGTGGGAGAACCTCATCCAGTAGCTGAAGTCCACCCAATCCCACCTCACAAACATTAAAAACAGATCTCCTATTCCACCACCACTGTTACATAAAGCATTTTGTAACACTGGCAGCAGAGGATGAATGTTAAGTAATGGTGTTATTTCTCATGCTTGTGTTACTTTAATGTGACTTAAAATATTTAAACTAAAAGAATGATTGTGATTGGCTGTAATGATACATGTGATCTTGTGCACAGCTTTTAAAATGAACAGGAAGTAAGTTTTTTACTGTTCTGATGAACTTCCTTCAAAGTGGGAATGAAAGTGCTTAACTTTTAATAAACTTTTTGTTTGCTATTGCTGTGGATCTGTGGCTATGGTTCTTCTTACCGCAGTGAGGTGGATTTTGCTACTGGTTTGCGTATCTTTATGTTGGATTCTGGTTTCTCATGGTAAGCAAGTAAGAAAGAAAACTGAAGGAATGATTCACAGAGAAAGCAACTAGTCTGAAAACCAAATGTCATACTCAAATATTTACAGCATGGTCAAGTTTGCAGTAATTTTATTCAACTGTCTCAACATCTTAAGGTGCCATTAATACTCACACACTGCCTGTATCTCCAGCTTCTGTTTGCAACAGTACACTGTCTACACCAAAGTCAGCAAGTGTGTGTGTGTGTGTGTGTGTGTGTGTGTGTGTGTGTGTGTGTGTGTGTGTGTGTGTGTTTGTATTTATTTAAATTTCTAATGTCACTATGTTTGTTCTGCATACTTGCTTTGCTGAGAACATGACCCTAACAATTATAATTAAGCCACAGGACAATTTTTCTTTACAGATTTTCTGTATGTCCCTCTGTGGGATAAGCCTTAGTTATCTGCTGGAGTTTCCACAATGGGATTTGGTTCATATGTGACAACTTAGAAGTGAGTATAGCATCACCTCATACACCTGCTATCTATGCTGCTTAAAATGTATAAGGTAAAAAATCAAGTTGCTCTACAACAGCAGATTCACATATTTAGTTCTTATGATAATTTCAAAGTAAAAATATTCATACTGAACCAGAACAGTATTGAGAAAATACCTTGCCTTCTTGATAATGATTATGGCATGTTATCTCTGCAGACATCATTATTCACTGTTTTTAGTAATATCTGAATTTGTTTTTCCTAACATCTTTTCAAATGATGTACCACATGAAATGAATAATATTCCTGACTGATTACTGCCAAATACCTCAAAAAGGATCCACTTACTATACTAAAACTGCAGAAAAGGAAGAGCCACTGTGAAACAACAAACCAAACATAGTTTAATTGTTGTCCTGTATAAATCTGGTGCAGTAATATCAAAGAAGGTTATTTTACTAAGAGAGTGGAATCTCCTTAACAGAAGTGTGTTTATACTGAAAGGCTTTACTCTCCAAGGGCATTTCAGTTTTCTGTGACTTTTAACATGTTACCATAGCATGAATTTTATCATCAATGCCTTTAGTTATAACCACCTACAGAATTTTAGGAATCTGTGAGACTCTGAGTATTCTCAGGTAAAATGGGTGATGTACTATCAAAAAATGTATTTGCTTTGATCCTAAAAAACTGTAGACCATTAAAATGTGTATTCATTATGTAGATGGCAGTGCTTCATTTATCTTTAAGATGATGCCAGACTGCTTTGTATTAAAAACAACATTAGTGTAAGGTTTCATTCAGAAAGAATTTACCTTTTTGCATTCATGTAGCTAAATATTTAAAATAAACTTCTTAAATTTGTTGCCATTAATTTGAAATGATCTTATTTTAAATTTAAGTGCAACCCTTGCATTGCTTTATTTTTTATGGTGCTGTAGGTGGATTGGATACTCTAAATTGGCCCTAGGCATGACTGCGTGCATGTGTGTGCCTTCCTTGGAAGGTTGGGCACTGGGCTGGCAACTAGACACTGTAAAACTCCACTGCCAATCATGAGCGGACAGGTGAGCTGCTGTGGCGACCTCTAACTGGGAAAAGCCGAAAGAAGAAGAAGAAATGTTTTATTGGTTGCATCATCAAAAGCACGAAAACAGAATCAAAAATTATACATAGTTAAGTAACTTTAATGATGCTTACAATAATTAACACGTCATATACTAATACAACCATCTTATATGAATTTTATGACCAATCATAATTTAAGTATAATAACTATATACAGTACAACAGTTGTCGGCAACCAATGAAAATATTCAAACTAAAATAAATATTTTAGTTTTGGAAATAAGATGAAAATCATTATTTTGATACTGCTGAAAAATAATATTCAGCATTGAACTTGTCTGTTAGATGTTAAACTTTAGACCTAGGGATTTTATATCTGTTCTCTTAATAGGCAATCTCAGTTTTGTTGTTCCAATTTCTTTATTTATTATTTGTTTCAAGAGGTGGAGAAACTCAGAAAGCTGAGATGAATTAATTAGCTTCCAGTTTCATGTAATATTTTCCTTGTAAAAGATAACAAAATCTGCAAATAGGAGACGAGCCACCCCCAAAAAGCAACTAATAACTTATAAAAGCAGGGTGAATGAGAGTCCACAAACGACAGGCTGAGATCAACCACTTTAATTCACAAAATCAATACATTAATGCACGGATTACACCACACATTTTCGTCCATGTATGCAGTACACTTCTTCAGATGAAAACAGTCAAGAAACACAGGTGCCAGAGCGAAACAAGACTGTTAGAATTCAAAATCATCCAATCCACAATAAAACGATTCAGTCCACATTAACTGTTTTATTCAAAAAATCATAAAAACAGTGGTAAGCGCTTTCACCCAACAGGGCTTCATCAGACCATAAATACTCACTTAAAAAACTACTTGTTTATATAAGAAAAAAGGCGCCAAACAAAGACCACCAAGATTACTTAAAGTGACCCTCTCAGTAAAGACAAACCTACAGTTAAAAAATACATATAAAAACATATAACCCAAAGGGATATATCTAACCCAAATAAATAAAACATATAAAATGTGCAGAAAAAAATGCATGATAAGTAAACATATATGACTCCCTCTCTCTACCTAATGCATCAACAATCTCATAAATATACACATGTGCCTAAGCATGTGTATAAATAAAAATAAAATTAAAAATAAAATTAAAATAAAAAAATAAATCCACTCAAAAGCTCCTATCTGAGCCCTCTAGACTTTAGAAAGGTCTTGAGGGGTACCTTATTGTTGAGACCTGGGTATTGTTCCGCCGTAAGTCTGATGATCCATCTAGCTTCCTGCATTTCAGTCCGATTCCTAATGTCCCCACCTCTAGGGTTAGAAGACACTACCTCAATAGCTCTAAACCTAAACACATGGGTGTCATCTTCTCCTAAAACATGTTTAGAGAGTGCATTAACAGTGGATCTTATCCTAATCTGATAATGAATATTGATGCTCACGTATCCTGTCCCTAAACTTTCTTTCTGTCTTGCCAACATAGAATACTTCACGTGCTATACAGCTAGCAAGATAGGCCACATGTTCAGATAAACAATTTGCAAAGACATTAAACTCATATCTGACACCATTAGAAGGATGTATGAAGCTACCTCTGGAATCTATAAAGCAACAAAAATTACACTGGTTACAAGGAAACATCCCTAAAACATCACAATTCTCATCCCTCTCCTCAAATTTGGGATAACAGAATATTTTTTTTCAAATTAGATCCACTTTTGTAGACAAACCGTGGGGTATCTCTTATAACCTCTCTGATATTAGAATCCACTGTAAATACCTCCTAGTATGACCTAATCGCATCTTTGACACTTCCAACATCCTTGGTATAAAACAGGGGTATCCCAATGCTATTAATTCCAACATGCTCATTGGAAGACACTAGCTCACCTTGATTGGTTGCAATCTCTACTAAATCTGAAAAAGGGGTAGCTACACCTTCTCTTAAGGTGGATAAACCACTCACCCCCTTCTCAATCTCCTCATTTTTATTTCTTCAGATGAACTGAAATACAATTAAAATCCCAATTTAAATACCCCAAAAGGATGTAGAACTGCCAGTCACAGTCATCCTCCAATTTAAAACAAAATTCAAAACGATCAAATACATTAACAAAGTTAAATTTTAAAAGTATTTGAAATACCATTGTTGCAAAATCCTTTAAAAAAATATGGCACTTGCGTATTATCACAACCACATTCAGAGCAGGTGAAACCGTTCATTTACGAGCTGTTCTCCTGCTGAAATATATAGTAAAACTGTCTTGGGAAGTGTGTGTCAGTGAACTTATCATTATGGTTCAGTTAAATAGCTCATGATTTAATACACAGTGAGCGATGTGTTGTTTTACAGCTATTTTCTCTCACCACTTGAACTATGCATAGATGTTGTAAAGCAGAATACAAGTACATGCAGAAATGTCGTAAATGATCACAGTATCCAAATCCAAATGTAGATTACTTAATGTCACTGCCGACAAATTCAAATCCAGAAAACGTCCTTAACACAATGTGACATGGTAAAAATTAAGTAAGCTGTCTCCGTTTTTCTGGGGCAAAAAATGGTCACTTACATCGGGTTTTCGTAAGCAGGTTGCAAGCGACTCACTGTTGAGAAATTAGCATCAAAGCTTGAGTCCTTGTCTGCTACTACAAATTTATGTGAACTGTAGGTTAACATCAGCTTAATGCACAGTTTAAGTGAAATAAGAACGAGAAAAAACTTAAAAAGGAGCCTGACTTTCAAGACGAACAGCCTCATGGCATAAGTAAGGAATAGAGACACAAAATTCTTGTAAGAAAATGGCTTCATTCGGAGGTAGTGGATGTGACAACCATGAATCACAACTGTTTCCCAATGATTGATTTAGGAAGATCTTTTCAAAAGTTGTACAAACAAGTGAGACACACACAGGCTCACAGTTCCCCTGCTTTTCTGATGAAGTCATTTCACGAAAACAGTGCATTATGCAAGGTAAGAAATGTGGTTGCAATAATACGTAAGTACCAAAAAATATATATATATATATATATATATATATATATATATATATATATATACATATACACAAGTCTTTGTATAAAAAAACTGCATAAGAAAAAAAACGCATATAAAAACCACTTGTTACAAAAGTTTGAAATAGTTTTTTTTTTAATGACTGAAAAAGTACTAATAATTAGTCAATAGCACCATCTGCTGGCCAGTCATGTTAAATTCATTCACAAAAATATAGGTAGAAAAATGTGTAAGTAAAATACAATCTATGGGGGGTAAACTACCCAACACTGATGTACTACATATTAAATTAAGGGAAAACTATAAGGGTAAAAAAACTAAAAATACCTTAAAAGGTGTAATACCAGTCCAAGTAGAACAGGAAAAAGAAAAAGGGGGATGGAAGTATTATAACATAGCTGCTCTACCTTGCTTAAACTTAGAGCCAGGGTATAATGAATTTAAAGGAAGCAGCTTGTGCTATTTTTCTAGATCAGGAAATGTATTGCCACATTTTTCCAATTTCTAGTATGATGTTTATTTACTAGTCTAGGTTTCTTGAAGTACTAAAACATTTCAACAGAGTTCTGTTAATGATCTTTAGATGAGCCTTATCTAGGATTAGAACTGTTGTCTGAGTAATATTAACTTTTCAAGTAATAAGACTATTTTATACATTGTAAAATATTTTCAGAACTAAAGTACTTTTTATTCCAAACATTGGATAATTAATAAATGTCCTCTATAATATTACTGTAGTTGTTCTCTCTTCTACCATCACAATTCTTTTTTATGACTATTCCTAAGTATTCTAGTTCTTGAGATTCCTAATTAAGGGTGTGTTCTGGTGAAGCCATAATATATATATATATATATATATATATATATATATATATATATATATATTTTTTTTTTTTTTTTTTTTTTTTAAAGATACATATTTATTGGTATTAAAATGAAAGCATGAATTAGTCTCAGTTTTTATTATTGCATCTATTTCTTTCAATGATATCTTTATATTACTAGTGGCCAGCATTACACCATCTACATGCAGCAACATGTTTTATTCATAAATTTCTCATATTCTTATTCCCAGTATGTTTGAATTTTGTCTTATTGCCATAACTAAAGCTTCTATGGCCTATGCAAAAAGTTAGTAAATAAGGGGCACTCTTGTTTAGTACCTTTTCACAACTCAGTTAGATTAGATATACAAACACACAATTATACATATTATTTATTAACTAGACAGATACTCTTAATTAGAGACAAATTCTTGACACTCATATGCTTAAAACTTTGAATAAATAACCCAGTTTCATTGAATCATATGTTTTTCATATGTTGAAGTTTATTAATGTGTTTTTGTTTCTTCCTATTGACTATATCTATTAGAGCTAATATTCTTTTAATATTATCTCATGATTATCTTTTAAAAATTATGTCTGTGTAATCATAATTAACAGTTTTAAACACCTTTATTAAGTCTGTACATTGAATAAAGACACGTGTGCATATACAGCTGCAAAAAAGAAAACAAAACATTTTAAACATTTTTCATTAACTTCATACATACATAAGCACACATATAGACATAGACATACACAGACAGAGAGACACACACACACACACACACACACACACACACACACACACACAATAACAATTATTATATTACATAAATTGCTGAAGTCATGCCTTCCAATAACTCTGTCTCTCCTCCTCCTCAGCTTCCTGAACATTCTATTGCCTGTATTGTTCCTATTGTTCCAACTTCTATTTTTTCTATTAAGTTCCCCAATTCTTCTGGCCATTGCCTATTGCCCTCCCCCTGCTTCATTACAAAAGCTTAGTAATCTACTCAAGGACTTAACCTCCTCTGTTTAGATCATTAAAATATTATTTTTTTTAGTTACTTTTACCTCTGTCTTCTTGTCCCCCCTCACAAAAGTGCATATTTGAACTTCTCAGTGTATTTAATCTGACACAACTTGTCTCTGAACCTACCAGGCCCAATCATTTCTCGCTAAATCACTCGCCACTTGATCTAATAATCACAGACAACCCCTAAGTTATTTCTCATATCTCTACTCACCCTCAAACCCAGGTGATCACTGTCCTATAAACTTCAATATCCACCTTGACTGCAGAATGTCCCGGCTAAAACTACTCATTACATTCCACCATAAATCTCAAGTAAACTTTACCAAACTAAAAATATATCCTCTCTAAATTTGTCCCCTATTCTCTCCTTCTCAGACTCTAACAATACTGCCTAAATCTTTACCCAACTTCTTTGTAATCTACAAGACTCATTCTTCCCTATAATTACAAGACTGTATAAGCCCAAGAAAAACACCTGGCTCACCTACAAACTCAAAACTCTCCTAACACTGAGAGGCAACGCATGGCACTCCTGGAAGTCTGACCCATTTCCTTCTACTAGCCAACACTATACCCTCCACAGGAGCCTGTCCAAACAAGCAATTAGTTGTCATAAGAGCCATCATATGAGAACACATCAGTCAAAACATTTTCTCTTCCCTAAACAATTCTGGGAAGAGGTCAGCTGGTTAATAGGTTGTAAAACCTCTCACAATGCTCACTCTCATCTTCTATCTCATCCTCTGACTTTAGTACTCCCTCCGCTATGCTCCACTCCATCAGCTCATGTGTTTCGCACCCTCACTCAACCTCTCTCTTACCCCTCCCTTATACTCCCCTCTTCTGTTTTGAAAAGATCATAACCAAAGATATTATACTTTTCCTTGAATACCTCAAACATGCCTCACCTGCAGGGAAAGACTCCCTCTCTTTGATTCATATTTCAAAGTAGGAATTATATTGCTATCCCTCTACTAGATATCTACAACCTTTGATTAACTCAAAACTGTATGCAGAATATTTAGAGAATGGTAAAAATCATACCTCTCCCCAAAAAATCCACCTCTGGGCTACACAGTGATAACCACCCTATCTCTATCCTCCCTACTCTTGGGAAAATCATAGAAAAACTAGTCCATAATTAGCTCTCAAGCTACATAAGTTAATACTGCCTTCTGTCTCCTAAGCACTGTGGTTTCTGGTCTGGCTGCAACACTTCCACTGCACTTTGGACTGTCACTGATCACACTCTTGTTACTATGGACAGAGGCTTCCTTACTGGAGCCATATTTATTGACCTTACCAGAGCCTTTCACCTGGTTGACCACCCAATCCTATCTAACCATCTTACTAACATTGGAATTAGCCCTAGCAGTATTCCTTGGTTCCAAAATCGCCTATCCAACCAAAATTTCTCAGTAAATTTTAACAACAATATATCAGTTACCACTCCCTTACATAAAAGAGTCCCTCAAGTCTATATACTGGCCCTTCTTCTTTTCTCCATTTTTATAGATTCATAGGTTGGTACTAGGCTATCAGCCCTAGGGTCTATACAAGCCTAGCCATAACAATTCCCTGGATATTTCTTCCCACAATATTTACTTCCCTGGACCCCTGTCTAGCAGGGTGACTGACGTGATCCCTGGGGTGAATTTCCTATCTCCCATCCAAACGTCAAGGTTCCTTTTGAAAAGGGCCAATGAGGTGCTCTGCTTGACATGTATGGGCAGTCTATTCCAGAGTATGGGGAGTCTCTGGGTCAGCAGCCTAGCCCTCCAGCATGTTTTGTTCATTGTGATGACAAGGTTTAGATCCCTGGAGCGTGTGGCTCTGAGGGATTGGGATTTCTTTAAGTGGAGCATGTCCAACAGCTCAGGGTTTGACATGGCCCTGTATGTTAAGCAGATATCACCCCTGAGTAGACAATATGCCACAGAGTATAGCTGCAGTTCTTTTAGACGGTCAGCATAGGGCATCTGCTTTAGGCTTGTGATTCTTTTAGTGAGGTATTTTTGCGGCCTTTCCAGCTGTTGCAGATGTCTTGTGAGGTACATACCAAATGGGGCATTGTACTCTATAATGGATCTAATGAGGGATGAGTACAGTGGGACAATGACCTCCTTTTTTCTGGATGAAAAGCCCTTAGTGATGAGGTGTGCCACATAGAAGGATTTCCTGACTGTTGTGGTGATGTGGTTATCGAAGGTGAGGCCACTGTCCACCTGTGTCCCTAGGTCTCTCATCACACTTTCAGTGTTTAGTGTACTGCCACCTATGTGGTAATTCATGGGTACATGTTTTTTTCCAAAGGGGATAGCTATACATTTCTTGGCATTAAGCTTGAGCCCATGGCTCTGGCACCAAGCATTTGTTTCTGTAAGGCCCTTTTGTAGAATATCCACATAATTTGGGGATTCAATAATGGCTCCCAGTTTGCAGTCATCTGCAAATTTTGTAAGCCAGAGTCCCTTAGTGTTGGCCTGTACTTCAGAGAATAGGCTGTGTGGACCGTCTTACCCTCGTCCACAGCTCTGGAGACTGATTTGAAGAAGTCAATCAGGTTCAGGAGACAAGATCGGCCCTTCATGAACCCAAACTGGGTGGGGTCCAGTGTTTGAAGGTTTCCAATGTCTTTGTTTATAAGTTCCATGGTAATGCATTCCATGCCCTTGCAGATCAGGCTTGTCAGACTGATGGGACGGTAGTGCCCAGGATTCAAGTTGGATCCCCCCCTGTGGAGTGGGATAACTGTAGCTGTGCACCACTCAGTGGGCACGAAGCCTGAGGTGAGGCTATGATTAAACATGACACTTAGGTGAGGTGCCAGTTCATTTTGTAGTTCATGTAGTATACAGCCCAGGATGCCATTTGGTCCCAAGGATGCTGTATTCTTAGCTTTGGAGAGTGCGGTTTCTACCTGTGTGGCCATGATTACCAGAATTTGGCAATCTTTTGGTATTGAGATGGGCCCTTTAGGGGGTGAAAGTCAAGCTTACACTCAACCTTGCCCAACTTCCAGTCTTACTACATGCCAATGACATTTTTATCTTCTGCTCCAACCATACAACTCACTCAGTTTAATATGATCAGCAAAAACCTTTCCTCTTCCTCATTAACAGGCTCAATAGCAAAAAACTATTAATTAACTCCTCAAAAATTAAAACTATGCTCTTTGAAATCACCATTAAAAGGCAAACAAACCTGAACTCATTTCTCATTCTTGACTACCATTAAGCAAGTTGACACTTTCATATACCTAGGAGTTTGGTTTGATCCCTCACCTAACTTCCACCATCACATCAAAAAGATAAATTCCCTACTCTTCTGGGCTCTCTTTCCTCTCCAAACCAACAAAAAATGCTATTGGCAACGGGATTCTTCTAGCACAACCTGAGTACTGGCCTACCTCTTTTAGCATGTCCCTCCAAAAGAAGGTCTGCCACCATCCAAACAATCTACAACTCCATCTGTAGCTTCATTATCCTTTGCCCAAAGTATAAAAACCACTGCCTTACACTAGCCAAAGCCAACTGGCTACCAGTTTAGCAATGAGCCAATCTACTCCTTGGCTCTCAACTTTTCAGGCCCCTGAATGAAAACTCCTGCCTTTATCCTTTCACTAGCTTACTCAGACAGGTTCCATCATATAATTTAGATTTCACAGCAACTCAGGGCGCTTATTGCATGCACCTAAAACCAGACTTCAGTTCTCTAACCACTCCCATTGCACCCTGGGACCCAAGCTCTGGAGGGATCTTCCCTTAAATCTTAAAGAGTTCTCTAACTCCTTTCATGTACAACGTAAGGAACATCTCACAGCACAAGCTGCTTGTAAATGCTCTATTTAAGATCACATAACCTAGGCTCCCTAATCTCTGACGCATACTATCAATTTCACTATAGCGTCTCTTCTCCAACTCCTAACATGTTGCTACTCTAACCAATTTAAATATTGTACATAGTGGTTTCTGTTGACTGCCTTCTTAAATATTTTTTATATTGTATATTAACTATTCGTTTGCTTTTAGTGTGCTTTTTTATTGAATAAATTATTTTTTATTTTAATTTTTTCCACTTGATGTGTGTTTATATTCCTGGCTGAGACTGAAATTGGTCCATTGGGATCGGTGCTCTACCCCAATTAACAATTAATACAAACATAACTAAATTCTATATAATGTCCTCCTTCCATTTTCTTAAGTTCCCACCTTCAATTATTTGATCACCTTTATAACATTCAGTACTTAATTCATGCCTGGTTTGGATTTGGATTTCCATTTTCTAGGGGGGGGTTGGCAACCAGTAGCACTAAAGTTAGTAAGGTCTTACTATGTATAGGCAATTCAGATCTTTACTCTCAGTTCAAATGAATAATTTCCTTAGTTACAATCATTTGCTTCCCTATCACAAAGTGCTCTATAGAGAATGTTTAAAATCTACAGCTCATTCCATTCACAAAAAAACATGTTCATAGTCACCCCTCTCTTTTCTATCACACCTCTATAATTTACCTACCCAAGGACAATTCTATATAGTCCACTTGATATATAAAAACACCTATTCCAGCAATTCCAAGTAAACTCAAATGTTCTGGATTTTGTCACATACTTCAAAGCCATACAGAAACCCTCCAATTATTCCTTAATAAATTGATTTTCCAGTCTTTCCTCACAATCTTTTCTAATCTCCCATGACTGATTCATACAGCTATCGTGCAATATTTTATATGCCCTAATAGTTGGCCCTTTTTTAGCAATGCCTTTGTTTTTGGACTTGACTAGAAACTTAAACAGAGATAGTCTTTAACTTAGCACTCCTCTATCTATTTCTTTTTGCCCATACTTTGATATCAATCCCTGGTTAGGAAGGTAGTCTCTAATCTGCAGTCCAGACTTTTGTTTGGTCTCATCTCGCTATTTTATCGTTCCCGCTCTTCTTGTTTGCTTCTAATACTTTGGTTACTTTGCCAGTTTTCTCCAATAAATTCCAGACCTTGTTAATTATTTCCTGTACCCCTACTTGCAGTCATCCCTATTAGCAAAATCTCCTTTTTTGCAATCCCAGTTCTTTACAAGAAACATTCTGTTTTAGAGACCTTATTGTGTTTCCTGCCCCACATGCATGGTTGCTAAATCCTTAGCAAGCACATCGGTGGTATTAAGGTTCTGAGTACAACCACAGTATCCATGGTGTCACTCGTGGGCATTACCACCTATACGGTGTTGACTGGACAGCCAGAAATATAACTGGATCTTAGGTGGCACTGTTTATTATACCTCTCCTTTATGTAATGGGCTTCCTATAGCCATAAATACAGCAATAGACAGCTGGCCAGCATTAACCTTGCACACACTCTGTTACCTGACATCAGGCTTGCAGAAATTGGTTGGATTCATGAACACCAGGGCAGAGAAAGGTGGAGCATCTTTGAAAGCCCTACAAAGATCATACTTACATACATACCTATGTTTTTGTTCTGTCTTGTGCACACAGACAATATAGACCAAAGTTTGTCTGCAATGATAATAATAGGAGCTGAGCAGGAGCAAAGTGATGTTGCTGATATTGCTTGGGATTCATTTTTCAGTACTTCCATAACACAATACAGAGAACACAGATTGTATGTGCATAGCATACAGTTGGGCCATGTATGCTGTTCACACCTGAGCCTTCACCATTGGTTGCCTTTGTATCTCAGAATTTAAAGAGGGATTTTTGGTGACTGTCTATTGTCCTTTGAGGTGGTGTGGGGTGTTGGGAGTATGGATGCGATCACATATGATCTAGGTTAATACAGAGATGCCCACACATATAAAGATGCAAGTGCACTCTATCACATATCCCACCCAAACAGGCTGCATGTTTATGTGTACATCTCTGTGTCTGCAGCTTGTGTGATATACAAAAGATAAAGCTGTGTGAGCTAATGTCTTATTTAGTGTACAAGATGCATAGCCTAAAAGCTATCCAGGATAAACTATAGTCTTCATTTTTTAAGAAGGGTTCCTTTAGTATTACAAGTCAGTATGTCCTCAGTTTATGCAAAATCTGATATATTACCTATTAAGTTTCAGCATCTGATATTCTTTATGGTGTTATTGTATGCAATGGATATTATTTACCTCCCTCTGTTAATACATGGAGAAACTCCTGACTGACATATGCTGATGGTAGAGCATCCCAATCATAGCTTACTGTATTCTCCTGATGGGTACCTCATCTGCCTAAGGATACTGCCAGATGCTGCCAGTTGTTGAAGTATCATGATGGAGGACTGTATGTCCAAGAAACATTCTGTCTACCTTCTCTGTACTATACTATACAGACCCAAGAGATATCCAGGCACTTGAACCATCCCTTCAGGTAGCCAAACATTCACTCAACAACACTTTTGTTCAATTTCCTGTTTTACACTGGCAACTACATTTTCAGAGGGCTAGGGCAGCCAAAGAACCCATGATACCCACATGAATCCAATTGATTGTCTACAGCATCACTGGAAGACCTACAGCTCTTTGAGCTGACGTTATGGTGATGTGACATTCCTGGGGATAGCTGGGAATTTTATACTTTCATTTAGATAATGTAATATGTAGGTAAAGACTGGAGCCATTGCCTGGAAACTACCCACTGTATCACAGCAGACTGATGAAATGTTCCTGCCACTAGGATTCATCTGTGTGTGCACAACATGTTCTAGCCTCACTGACCTGTGGAATCAGGACCTTATGATGTCTCAGAGTTGTGACACAGGATGCATCCTTCAACCCTTATAACTGTCCCAGAGCTTCTGATCTGTTAGTGAAATAAAGCTGCCTTTGGTGCTATAGCCTGGAAAGAATTACAACATCAGTGCCCAGCCACCCAATGCCCTGTAACAGACAGTCCTGCCATGCCAGATGCAACAACATCCATTCCATTGCCTATGTCCTCTAAGAAAAAGAAATGTACAGTGCTGTGCTGACATACTTATAAAATGGATTCACACTTGTAACATGCTCATCTGCATTGTTCACTAGCATCCTGATTTCTTTTCTGCCTTGCAGTGCATTACATTTTGTGGAGCGTTATTGCATAGTATAGAATGTTTGCTTATAAATTGTACCACATAGTGGTTACAGTGCATAAAAGTTCCTTATGCAAAGGATAGAATGTTCCATAAATCCTTAGCAATTCCTTGATCCATGATCTAGTAATTCAGCTTCAGTTTTGAAATCTATCACACTTTTAAGGATTAACTTTTTTTTTCTTTCACTAATTTGAAAATATGATGCTTTCAAAAAAACACTAAGAAACATTCACAGTACTGGTTGTCACACATTTCCACTCTGACTTACTATTTTTTTTATAAAATATGTGGAACATTGTTAATACAAAATGAACATGACATTTGAACAATTTATTTTTTCAAGAATTTTGCAAAGAATCTCAAAGAAAAAAAAAGGGTATTTCCTATGATTCACTCATGTCAACTACTTTAGCTGTATACTCGATTTCACTCATTACAACTACTTTAGCTGTATGCTCGATTTCACTCGTGTCAACTACTTTAGCTGTATGCTTTATTTCACTCGTGTCAACTATAGTTGTATGCTCGATTTCACTCGTGTTAATTACTTTAGCTGTATGCTCAATTTCGCTCATGTTTACATTCGCTGTATGCTCGATTTCTCTCATGTTAACTACTTTTAGCTGTATGCTCGATTTCACTCATGGTAACTACTTTAGCTGTATGCTCGATTCACTCGTGTTAACTATTTTAGCTGTATGCTCGATTAAAACTGCTCTTTCAGGAGTGTCCTTTTTGCCTATCCCTGTTCTTGACAGCTCACATGTCTGCACATATTAGCCTGTACTGCTGAACTCCAAGAGCTTAACCTTGACAAAAGATGAGAAAATCAGTCAGAATCTTGTATGTTGCATCCTCCAAGAGTGTTGGTGCATAGAGATGGGGAAAGTGTCAGTCCTCAAATCCAAGGCATGACGCACAAAAACTACTAATGGTAATTCAACAGAGGTCAGGATACAGTAATAGAATGGACTAGAAATGTAAGTAAATTATGCACACTGAGATTCTCTTTAGTGACCTACTGCCCTGGGAACTTGCCATAAACCCAGGACAGTTCACTGCAGATGTTGTGATGGAAATCACAGCTGAAATGCAATCAATTCAATAATGTCATCCTTCAACAACTGACTGCGACCATTGCAATTAACCTCTCAAAGGCTGAAATTACATGCAGTAACAGCAACAGTCTTACTATGAGACACAGGGTAAAGGCATAGATAGTAAAACTGGTAATAATAGTAATACTGGGGTCATTCACAAAGGCCAGGAACTGTTATTTGATTGAAATGATCGATCAAGCATAAAGTCCAAGTATATAGTTCCAACTATATAGTTTGCACAATAGAGCACACGAAGGCCAAATGCCATATCCAGATTTCAGAGATGACTAAAATTAGAACTTTTAGCTGACATCAGCACTTGAAAAAAGTGGTGGAGCTCAGCATTCCGGCAATAGAGATTCATTCTGATGTCAAGGATGCAAGCATTCTTGGGAGTTATGGAAGCTTGGAAGCTTGTAAACAAAGCATTTGGACTATATTTTACATCCAAGAAAGCAGATTTAAACTACATGTAACATATTGCAAATATCTTAACTTTTAAATCAGTTATGGGTATTGTGTTTGCCCTTTGGCTGAAGTTAAAGCTATTGATGTAAGGCATATTTACAGTCTACAGTTCTGTTTGGTTTATGTGCTGGGCCTAAGTGTTTTCAGTGGGCCCTCATTTTATTACATTTTTATTATCTGTCTTCTGAATTTGCCCACCCCACCCCCATCCACCTATCCTATTCCTCTCGTGCTTTGTTATACTTGGAGGCTTTTGAGTTGCCTGCTTCTGCTGTATACCTAGCCTTGGAAGCTCCTGCCAGTCTCATCTGCTGTATAGCTGGCCCTAGAAACTCCTCCCAGTCTTATATCCTCTGCTCACCTTACAGGTTAGTGATAGAAGAAACTGGGAAGGACCTTTTTAGACTGTTAGTACACTTTGAAATTGCCTTAGAGTGTATTCTCATTGCTTGTTTGTCTGCCTTTGAATTGCCTTGTAATGACTTGTAGCTAGTTGTTAGATTTGTTTCAGGTACCTTTTTCACTTGTGGCTAACTAAAGTGTGCTTACATTAAGAAGACTAGGACTGCAATTCTAGAGGGGGTAGAAAGGTAGCTTGGTCTGACTGCGTTGGGAAATACACAGGGAGGCTTAAAGTGAGAATTACTTGTTTAGCTAGTCGTTTACTTTGTTTCTGATACCTTTTTCACTTTTGGCTAACCAAAATGTGTTTTACATTAAGAAGACCAGGACTTAGCAGAAGCAAAGTAGCCTGGTCAGTTTGAGTTGGGAAACGCACTGGGAGGCTTAAAGTAAGATTGTTTCATCAGCCAGAGAGAAGATTTTTTGGTATTAATCTGCACTTGAGAGCTACTTTTGCTGTGCTTTTACATTATGAAGTTTCAGGATCATCCATCTTGTTGAAAAAAGGTGTTTTCCTGGTCTCTCTGAGTTGGGAAATACTCCAGGGAATTGAAAGTGCAGTCATTTATTGGCCAGAGAACATGAGAGTTAGTTTACATCTTTTTTTCTGTCTGTTATAAACTAGATGGGTTTTTGCAGAGCTGTTCACCATCCAGTGACAGTTAGCAGTATCTTGTACAGTAGCAAACCTATAAAGTTAGCACTTAGAACTTTAAAATGTAATAGAAAGGCTTTGCATGAAGCTAAGCTTAGGGCAGCTAGTTAGCCCATTAAACAGTACTAATATCAGATCTTAGCACTATAACATGTTCCTTAATCCTAGACAGCACTGTGATGACCCCTGTAAATCCATGTCCCTAAACCATACATAGTAGCTCAAACCAAATACAGGTCCTGACAACATGGATTTGCAATTTTCTAATGTCTGTGTCCAGCTTGGTAGATGTGGGCATCCTGAGACAATGCAGCAATTGTCTCATCTACTCAGAAAACATTTTAACCCTTAAAGACACTAACACAATATGCAAGACATGTACATAAATAACTTCCTTGGAGGCACAAATCCTGCTTACATACAAAGTTGCCTATCTGGGGCCAAAATCCATGCTATCATGCACACAATCAAGTCTCTGCACCACAGGTTCCAAAATGATTCTGTCGTACTTGGTGTGGGTGTAAATGACCCGAGACTTACCTTACTGGACTATATGAAAAGAGACATTATGGATCTCTCTCTGAATATGTGTCACTGACAGGTAAATGCCTTGTATTCAGCAGCATTTTACTTTCACCAAGGATGATGCCACAGTATGAACAGAAAATGATTGATTTTAATAATTGGCTTATTTTCTGGTGTTATTTCAGGGGATCCAACATCTATCAGCATGGGAGGACATGGTTAGCAGACCAATTTGCTTTGCCAAGGATAGTCTACACCTGGCCCCCACCCCCACCCCCAGCTTTTCGGATATTGTCTAAAACTTTATCCATCCCCTTTAGAACCTTTTTTAGGCAATGTCAAAATGACAAAACCACACCAGCATAACAAAAAAACTAAAAGCAACCTTAGGGTGTTACTGCTCAGTGCTAGGAGCATAAACAAGAAACTGCAAAGCCTTTAAGCTCTCCTCACTCTGGAGAATGTAGACATCTGTGCTGTTACTGAAACTTGGCTTAAAGCCATAAAATGTACTCCAGCAGTGGAAGTCTACACATTTAGACCAACAGCAGCGCAGACAGGGGCTAAATTGGAGGTGTCTTAATCTACATTAGCAACAAATACAACTCCAGGTTGTTTAAGTAGGATATTGTCCTGGAGTTCATCTACGTCCAAGTCTCCATAGACAAGGTTCCTTACCATGTCCTGACCAGCAACAGGTCACTCTCTATGATCCATGAAGCTCACAACTCTTACCTACAATTTACTAGAGCTGCCCACCTTCCTTCCAAATATTCCATTCATGGGAGACTTTAACTACCCCTATATAGACTACGAAGCATACACTGTCTCTAGCTCACAGCAACCCCACCCCATGTCACATTCTCATTGGTGAGGTTCAACCACAAAGCTGTCTCCCCTGCAATAAAAACCAACCCAGAAAAAACAACTAAACCTGTAACAGTTAGAAACTATTCTAAAATAAACTACATCCAATTTAGTGACTGTTTGCCAAAATTCATGGTTCTCCCAAAACCGAAAACACAGTTACCACTGCAGAATTATTTACAGTAACCCTTTACAAACAGGGTTT
Organism: Protopterus annectens; assembly: GCF_019279795.1. Classification (NCBI taxonomy): domain Eukaryota; kingdom Metazoa; phylum Chordata; order Ceratodontiformes; family Protopteridae; genus Protopterus; species Protopterus annectens. Next base: position 632,892,371 of record NC_056739.1, read on the forward strand.
GTAAATAACTGCGTTGAGGCTGTCATACCTACAAGAAGTAAGCCACTATCCAACACGTAAACAATCCCCACTAGTGGAATCCTTACCTTAACAGAGTATATAACAAAAGAAAAAAAGTCATGGCTAAAATCAAAAGGTACAATTCTCACAGAGACAAGAGCACTGTGATTCAACTAAACAAGAAACTAAGAGATCTAATAAAGTCCAATAATGCATTTCATACCTCTCAACTGTACAGATTTTTGCAGAACGTCAAGATTTTTGCCTCATATTTTTGGCCTGCTACTTATAAAATAGTTTTTTTTTTTCTGGCAAATCATTGCCATATCTTTGAGGACTGACATCAGAAAATAATGACAGATATTTGAGATTCAGATTTCATACCCTTCAGAAAATTCACACTAATGCAAAATCTGTTATTCTATCAATTTTCTAAGTTCATGAGAGCAATATTTTAAAATTGTACCTACTTCTAGGGTTTTCACCTCCCCCCCCATTATTTATTGCTTTGTCCAGATTTCTTGCTCTAACAGGCTGAGAGCTATGGGCCAATTACAAGGTCAAGATAGCTTCCCAGGCTAAGGACAATCACAAGGCCTTCTTCAGCTATGTCAAGAACTTTAAAGGTAACACTCAGCAGTGTGCAAAACTGGTGGTAAATGGCACAACCTTCACTGACCAAGGTGACATAGTAAATCTACTGGCTGATAAATTTAGCTCTGACTTCACCCCTCACTACCCCCATTACCCTTATGAAATCCAGCAGTGAGCAGGTCCAGGTGGTGCTCACTAAGGCCAAAAATGCTGTTTCAGTAGACCCCAACAAAATCCCCCAGTTACCTCCTAAATAGGCTAAAACATGACCTACCAGGACCACTTGAGGCACTCTTCAACTACATTCACAAAATATGTTACATGCCTGGTGAATGGTAGGCCCCAGTGGTAATCCCTCTTCATAAGGGTGGACCATTCAACCAACCTCAGGATCTGCAGACTCATCAGTCTGACAAGTCTATATGCAAAGCCATTGAACAAATTATCTTAGAAGTAATCAACACAGACATTGGCAACCTACAGACACTGGACCCATCCCAGTTTAGCTTTGTTAAGGGAAGGTCTTGCCTACTCAACCTGGTAACTTCTCTGAGATAGTCACCAAAGCTATGGGGGAGGGGAAAGCTGTATACCATGTACCATGACCTAACCAAGGCATTCGATACAATACCCCACTCAGGTATTGTTGACCAATTCTCAGAACTAGGCATAAATCCCTTCATAACTTGCTGGACTATTGGCTGGCTCACAGATAGTACCCAAGAAGTCAGGATCATAGAGACCACCTCCACCAGGAAATGGGTCACCAGCAAAGTACCCCAGGGCTCTGTGTTGGGCCCGCTCCTATTTAGCTTTTACTTCTTGGAAGTCAAGGCTAATGTCAAAGGTCGCTGACTCACCAGGTTCAGAGATGACTGTAAACTGAGAGCTATCATATATTCCCCCACTGTACCAAAATCCTACAAGAGGGTCTATCACAAGCAAATGTCTGATGTCAAAGCCACAGATTCAAACTCAACATGAAGAAATACATTATAGTGCCCTTTGGAAAATCATTCACCTAAGCTAATTATTCCATTGATAAAACATCCCTAAGAGTTGACCCAATAGTTAGGGATCTCGGAACATATGTAGACAGTAATCTGCCTTTGAACCAACACATAGACAAGACAGTAAGAAAATCATTGTAAGGCACCCAACTCATAAGCAAGCGTATGGCATCCAGGTCTAAGAAAGTTATAGTACCACTTTACTCAGCCCTTATCAGCCTATCATTGAGTACAATGCTCCCTTTGGCATGCACCTAACCAGGCACTTGCAACACTTGGAATGCCCTCATAGGTTCTTCACCAGGAGAATCCAGGGTATGAATATCCTGTCCAAGCAGAGTTCATTTCTGACTGTATTGGATGGCAATTCACAAAATTTACCCCCAATCTGGCCCCCATGTCTCTGATGCACAGAGGTTGACAGTAATAAAATGAATCCCCAACTAACATACCCCACAAACATAACCCTTAGCTACATCTTTACTAACATACCCCACCATATAGGCATCCAAGGAACTCAGAGCCAAAAACTGGGTTGCCATGCATGGCTAGGCTTTTAAAGACCCTGGGAGTAATTAGCCTACAATAAACCTATAAAATACTGTAAGTCAGATGATTAGGCAGTCATGGTTCTTAGTTTTATTTTACTTCATAGGTTCATAGGTTACATAGGTGTTTACTAGGCTAATGACCACAAGGGCCTTTTTAAGCCTAGCCATGCATCCCAAATCTCTGACAAGTTCTGATACCCTTGATAAGTGTAAGCATAGGCCTGGGAGATGAACCATTTAGAGGTTATTTTTTGCATTAGAGACATAGGTGCTAAACCAGGGATGAATTTCTGGTTTCCCATCCAATTGCCCAAGTTACACTTGAATTGGGTTAGTGAAGAACTCGCTGCACATGGATGGGGAGCCTGTTCCATAGACAGGGTAGTCTCTGGGATACATATCTCTCTCTCCAGCAGGTCCTATTTATATCACAGGCAAGGTTTAAGTCTTTAGAATGGGTAATTCTGGTACTGTTTGTTTTGTGGATATGCAGGAGATCCATCAGAGTGGGGTCTGACAATGCCCTGTATGCCAGGCATAGAGCTCCTCTCAAAATCCTGTAGGAGACAGAATAAAGGGATTGGGCCTTGAGGCGGTCTGCATAGGGCATATTACTTATGCCCTCTATTCTTTTAGTAAGGAACCTCTGAGGATGTTCCAGTTGTTGGATATGCCTGGTTAGGTACATACCAAAGGGGGCATTGTACTCAATAATAGCCCTGATGTATGCCAAATACAGTGGAACAATGACTTCCTTGGACTTAGATGCCATATCTTTGTTTATAAGTTGTGCAACACAGAATGATTTCCTCACCATTGTAGACACATGATGATCAAAGGCTAGATTACGATCTGTGTGGGTCCCTAAGTCTCTGACTACTGGGTCAACTCTAAGGGGTGTGTTGTCAATATGATAGTTACCAGGGCTGGATGACTTCCAAAAGGATACTATCATGCATTTCTTGGCATTTAGTTTTAGTCCATGGCTCTGACACGAGTTGCTTGTCTGTGTCAGTCCCTCCTGGAGAACTTTTGTGTCAGTGTGAGATTCAATGACAGCACCTAATTTGCAGTCATCTGCACATTTAGTCAGCCAGAGACCATTGACATGGCCTTGACTTCTGAGAAGTAAATGCCAAAAAGGAGCGGTCCAGGGACTGATCCCTGAGTGACTCCATTTGTGACTGGCCTCTTTGTAGAAGTGGACTCCCCAATTCTAACTTCTTGGGTCCTGTCTGTGAGCCAGTTGGCTATCCACCAGGTGACATATGGGTTTGTACCTAACCTCTTGAGTTTGTCAACAATGCCCAGTGGGGTATTGTGACAAAAGCCTTGGCCAGGTCAAGGAAGGCAGTGTGAATGATTTTACCAAATGACAAAGAACAGTTCCACAAACCTAATAAAAACTGGAGATACGGATATCCAAAGGTATTTTAATGGTAGAAAAGCACAAGCATAGACACTGAAACGCAATGCACTTCTGTTGACCCAGGTTTCGTCCACAATGAAACAGACTTCTTCAGAACAATGAACAAATCTCAAAAAAACATTTAAAAACACTTCCAATTACATCAATTGGAAAAAACACCTGTTCCCAATTACTACACAAAATTATTAAAGGGAAAAACACCCAAAAATGCTTAAAAATAAAACACATCTCATAAAAAAGAAGCCACATATACTAATCATAAATATCATGTTAAAAATAATCATAAAATAAAATATTAGGAAACAATATATCTTGTGACATCATTTTAAGGCTCTAAACCATGTTTGGCATATATTAAATCAAGAAAAGAAAGGAAAGCAAAATAACATGAAAAAAACAGGAAGGTTACCAAGTTAACCCAAAATATGTCTCAACTTAAGAATGGGTGCTAGACTGATGTTTTCATTAATACCTAGAGAGTTCAGGGCATCTAACCGTAATTGCCAGTTTAATTCACATATATCCAAATGGATATCCAGAATTTTCCCCTGTAAATCTTTCTTAAGGTGCTGAATCACACAAAATCTGAACTGGTGCCCAGGAGTTGCTTGAGCATGTCTCGCTAGGGCATTGGTGACCTTATCATTTTTGATATCCAGTATATGCTCCCTGATTCTTTCCCTGAAGAATCTTGCTGTTTTGCCCACATAAAATGTGGGACATTCCTGACATTGTGCAACATAAACCACATTCTGCATATAACAATCATAATGTCCAACAATGGGAATTTGATAAAAATTAACCTTAATACATTCCCCAGTTATTAATATATATTTACAAGTTGAACATCTCCCACACCTGAAATGCCCACGCTTTTTATCAGTTCTATAATTATTGAGCCCACCATTCTTGTATAACAATTCTTTAAAAGATTGATCTCTTCAAAAGACAAACTTGGGAACCCCCCCTATTTTATTATTCACTTGCTTATCTGATAGTAAAAAAAAAAAATTTTTCTTAATCATATCAATATACCAGTCAACATAATGGTTATACGTAATAATGAATATCAGGTTCATACTGACATCTTGTTTGCTAATTCTACTCAAACTTTTATTATTATCAGAACTATTATTCATCTTTATGATAGCTTGATAAAAAACAATAGATCTTTTATGAACTATTTCTTGTTTGACATTATAACAGAGATCCTTTGGGTAACCTCGTTTCCTAAACATAGTTGACATAAATTCCAATTCCTTTATAAAGGCATCATCTTCACTCACCATCCTAGCTGCTCTAACCATTTGACTTTTAATGATCCCTCTTTTTTGGTGGTGAGGATGCCAACTATTATAGTCTAAATATGAATTGGAAAAAGTACTTTTTCTGTATATGTCAGATCTAATACATTTATTAGCTTGATCAATAGTTAATCGTACATCCAAATATGAAATTGTTTCCATACTAAATTGATAAGTGAATTTAAAAAATTCAACAGTGTTATTTATATAATTTATGAATTCTTCAAGTTCCTCTATGTTACCGTCCCAGGCGATAAAAATATCATCCAAGTAACACGGATATTGCCTAATACTTTTATAATATTTTGTTTGGAACACAAATTCTTGTTCCCAAAAAGCCATTACATAATTTGCATAAATGGGGGCACATGCTTCCCCCATAGCCACTCCTGTGGACTGTTTAAAAAATTATCTTTCGAAGAATATAAAATTATTGCATAGGACGGTTTCCATAAGCATTATAAATGTATTAATTTCATCTTGGTCATATTTTCCAGTTTTAACTAGTTGTGTTTCCAACTAAACTAGTCCCGTATTATGAGGAATAACAGTAAATAAATTACAAACATCTACAGTGAGAAAAATGAGGTTATCAGTAATCCTCATATTTCTTAATTTCTCTAGAAAATTCCAAGAATCCCTTGATATATAGTCAAAGGCTGTCAAACTCCTCTTAAGTTCATGATCTAAGAACTTACTGATGAAACATGTCTTACTTCTTTTACCATCCACAATTGGCCTGAATTTGATATTATTCAGGCCTTTGTGTATTTTGGGAATCCCAAAAATACTACTAACAACTGGATAAGGGCTCATCAAATAATCATGAACTTTTTCACTGATCTGCCCTTGATACAACATATCATCAAGGAGCATGTCAATTCTTTTATGACTAATATTAATTTCATTAATACTACTCTCAGTGTAAATTTCCTCCATGAGCATGTCCATAATGATGTCAGTATAATCACTTCTTTCAACAATAACTACTCTATTCCCTTTGTCTGGTTTCATAATATGTATTTCCTTATTGTTAATTAGGGAATCCAGCAACTGTCTTTCCTTCTTTGTCAGGTTATTATATTCTTGCATGCCACGCTTGTTTTTGTAGGCCCTGATATCAATTTCACAGGTTTTTCAAATAAAGCTACAGTCTGATTTAAGGGGGGATTAAAATACTAGGTTTGACTAACCCCTTATGCCCAATGTTATCACTTTTATCAGGGAACCACATCAACAAATTCATTTTCCGAATGAATGTTTTTATCCACAATGTTACCCTTCCTACAAGGAACAAACGTGAACCCTTTGGACAATAAATTGACATGCTCAATACTGAATTCGTACTTGGAATAGTTGTATACCTTAAAATCGTCATGGGAATTGGATATTACACACGGATCACTCAATGACTTTGAAAATTCCATGTCATTCAATTCATTGTACATTAATTCCACGATTAAATTGGCATCTTCATGATTTTGACTACATGGACACATGCCCTCATTTATGGCTTGGTCAATATCACAATTAGCATCATTATACTCAAGCCAGTCATGTACATTGTAACCACCAGAATTCGTGTTTTCTGAAGAAATGTTTGTAGGATATATACTTAAATTCATCAAACCATCAAACATGTAATTAGAAACATCAAGAATAGTATTAGAACCAAATATTTTAACATCATCACTAAAGAATTTAACATTGTCATCCGTTACTACCTGATCAAATGTATCAACATCTACCGCAATTAAATTATCGCCAATAGAAAGTACACTCATGTCTGTATGTTGTATAACATCATTATCACTGTGAAACAATGCTCCAGCCCCAACAGGATAAATACAATCACCCGTGCCACTCACACAACCCCCCCATACATGGCGTATTGTCCTGATCACAAGCATCACAATTACCATCATAGAAATTATTAAGGTCCGTCAAACCACAGTCTGATGCTTCTCCATCACATGTAACTCAATAATGAAATTGCATGGCAAAACCTCACTATAACACCAGTCATGAAAATTATGAATCACATCCTCATCAAGCCCTTGTTGTCGGATGCCGATATCATCATATAAAATATCTCCATGTCTAATGGACCCAAAGATGTTAGAAGTAATAGTGGTATTCACGTTAGAAACACCACTAACTTAAATTAGCATCTAATGATGCCAGGAACTTGTTACCAAATCTTTGTCTCTGAAAGGATGTCTGCTCGTTTGTATATTCCCTGTTCTTTATCCATTCCAAATGGCGTGGACCTTCCTCTAAAGGGCTCACTTCCCACCAATGTTGATTAGAAGTACCCTACTGTGCGTTAATAATGTACGTATCTGCATCATTCTCCACTGAGTTTCTATTGGCTGTAGTATCATTCATTTTATGATACTTCCTGTTACCTTCCGAATGTGGATAAACCATATTGGTGTCATAGTTTTTAGTATCTCTCTTGATTTTATTCATTTTACGTGAAAAAATTGTCTGACAGTTCTCTTCTACTTTATCCAATACATTAACAAGTTCTAATTCATATCCACCTTAACATTATTATGTTTTAACATAATATCCATTAGTTCTATCATATAAAGAATGCACTTCTTTAAGCATTTCACTATTGTTTTCAACACCATTAGGAAACCTTTAGGAACTATTTTCAATTCAATGTTCCTGATTAAATAATTATTTTCAAGCTGAACTTTTTTAAGAGAATATAACTTATGTTCAAACACCTTCAACTGATCATTTAAGGTAGAATTTATAGTCTCTTTGCGCTTCTCATTATCATATCCATCCAGTCTAAAATTATAATTGAATTGCTTCCACTGTAATAAATTGTCATTACCAACAGACTTTTCATCCACTTCTTGAATAAAATCAGAAGTTTGAATATGGTATACCTAAACTGCCATAAATGACATACTGTGTCCTGATACCTGCTGCTTGTCCACCAACAATTTAATCTGGATTGTATGCTCCTTTAATTGCTCATTAATCTTTTGCAAGAGTTCTAAAATACCAGCACTGGATTCCATATCATCACTTCCAAACGACAAAGAACAGTTCCACAAACCTAATAAAAACTGGAGATACGGATATCCAAAGGTATTTTAATGGTAGAAAAGCACAAGCATAGACACTGAAACACAATGCACTTCTGTTGACCCAGGTTTCATTCACAATGAAACAGACTTCTTCAGAACAATGAACAAATCTCAAAAAAAATGTTAAAACACTTCCAATTACATCAGTTTGAAAAAACACCTCTTCCCAATTACTACACAAAATTATTAAAGGGAAAAAACACCCAAAAATGCTTAAAAATAAAACACATCTCATAAAACATATACTAATCATAAATATCATGTTAAAAATAATCATAAAATAAAACATTAGGAAACAATATATCTTGTGACATCATTTTAAGGCTCTAAACCATGTTTGGCATATATTAAATCAAGAAAAGAAAGGAAAGCAAAGTAACTTGAAAAAAAATATGTCACAACTTAAGAATGGGTGCTAGACTGATGTTTTCATTAATACCTGGAGAGTTCAGGGCATCTAACCATAATTGCCAGTTTAATTCACATATATCCAAATGGATATCCAGAATTTTCCCCTGTAAATCTTTCTTAAGGTGCTGAATCACACAAAATCTGAACTGGTGCCCAGGAGTTGCTTGAGCATGTCTCACTAGGGCATTGGTGACCTTACCATTTTTGATATCCAGTATATGCTCCCTGATTCTTTCCCTGAAGAATCTTGCTGTTTTGCCCACATTATAAAACTAATAACTGGGGAATATATTAAGATTATTTTTTATAAAATTCCCATTGTTGGACATTATGATTGTTATATGCAGAATGTGGTTTATGTTGCACAATGTAAGGAATGTCCCACATTTTATGCTCAAGCAACTCCTGGGCACCAGTTCAGATTTTGTGTGATTCAGCACCTTAAGAAAGATTTACAGGGGAAAATTCTGGATATCCATTTAGATATATGTGAATTAAACTGGCAATTACGGTTAGATGCCCTGAACTCTCCAGGTATTAATGAAAACATCAGTCTAGCACCCATTCTTAAGTTGAGACATATTTTGGGTTAACTTGGTAACCTTCCTGGTTTTTTCAAGTTACTTTGCTTTCCTTTCTTTTCTTGATTTAATATATGCCAAACATGGTTTAGAGCCTTAAAATGATGTCACAAGATATATTGTTTCCTAATGTTTTATTTTATGATTATTTTTAACATGATATTTATGATTAGTATATGTGGCTTCTTTTTTATGAGATGTGTTTTATTTTTAAGCATTTTTGGGTGTTTTTTCCCTTTAATAATTTTGTGTAGTAATTGGGAACAGGTGTTTTTTCCAATTGATGTAATTGGAAGTGTTTTTAAATGTTTTTTTTGAGATTTGTTCATTGTTCTGAAGAAGTCTGTTTCATTGTGGATGAAACCTGGGTCAACAGAAGTGCATTGTGTTTCAGTGTCTATGCTTGTGCTTTTCTACCATTAAAATACCTTTGGATATCCGTATCTCCAGTTTTTATTAGGTTTGTGGAACTGTTCTTTGTCGTTTGGAAGTGTTTTTTTTGGATGATATGGAATCCAGTGCTGGTATTTTAGAACTCTTGCAAAAGATTAATGAGCAATTAAAGGAGCATACAATCCAGATTAAATTGTTGGTGGACAAGCAGCAGGTATCAGGACACAGTATGTCATTTATGGCAGTTTGGGTATACCATAACCCAACCTACGCAAACAGTTCAAACTTCTGATTTTATTCAAGAAGCCACACCGAATAATACAGGAAGCAATAATAGGGTCCGAATGGATGAAAAGTCTGTTGGTAATGACAATTTATTACGGTGGAAGCAATTCAATTATAATTTTAGACTGGATGGATATGATAATGAGAAGCGCAAAGAGACTATAAATTCTACCTTAAATGATCAGTTGAAGGTGTTTGAACATAAGTTATATTCTCTTAAAAAAGTTCAGCTCGAAAATAATTATTTAATCAGGAACATTGAATTGAAAATAGTTCCTAAAGGTTTGCGAGCATGGAGGTACCCTAATGGTGTTGAAAACAATAGTGAAATGCTTAAAGAAGTGCATTCTTTATATGATAGAACTGGGTTAGCCTTAATGGATATTATGTTAAAACATAATAATGTTAAGGTGGATAAACTTACTGCTGAATTAGAACTTGTTAATGAAAAAATCGTCAATGACCTTCTTTTTGAACACTACGTTACCAATTATGGCAACATATTGGATAAAGTAGAAGAGAACTGTCAGACAATTTTTTCACGTAAAATGAATAAAATCAAGAGAGATACTAAAAACTATGACACCGATACAGTTTATCCACTTTCAGAAGGTAACAGGAAGTATCATAAAATGAATGAGACTATAGCCAATAGCAACTCAGCGGAGAATGATGCAGATACGTACGTTATCAACGCACAGGAGGGTACTTCTAATCAACATCGGCGGGAAGTGAGCCCTTTAGAGGAAGGTCCATGCCGTTTGGAATGGATAAAGAACAGGGAATATACAAATGAGCAGACATCCTTTCAGAGACAAGGTGCACGACCGAAGATTTGGTACACGAACAAATCGGGCAATCTGAAAAGTTCCTGGCACCATTAGATGCTAATTTCGGCCATCAGTCAGTAAGTAATGAGCAATTAAAAGTTAGTGGTGTTTCTAACGTGAATACCACTATTACTTCTAACATCTTTGGGTCCGTTAGACATGGAGATATTTTATATGATGATATCGGCATCTGGCAACAAGGGCTTGATGAGGATGTGATTTATAATTTTCATGACTGGTGTTATAGTGAGGTTTTGCCAACCAATTTCATTAATACGGCTATTGAGTTACATGTACCCGTTTTCAAATCCCGAGATGGAGAAGCATCAGACTGTGGTTTGACGGACCTTAATAATTTCTATGATGGTAATTGTGATGCTTGAGATCAGGACAATACGCCATGTATGGGGGGTTGTGTGAGTGGCACGGGTGATTGTGTTTATCCTGTTGGGGCTGGAGAATTGTTTCACAGTGATAATGATGTTATACAACATACAGACATGAATGTACTTTCTATTGGCGATAATTTAATTGTGGTAGATGTTGATACGTTTCATCAGGTAGTAACGGATGACAATGTTAAATTCTTTAGTGATGATGTTGAAATGTCTGGTTCTAATACTATTCTTGATGTTTCTAATTACATGTTTGATGGTTTGATGAATTTAAGTATATATCCTATAAATATTTCTTCAGAAAACACGAATTCTGGTGGTTACAATGTACATGACGGGCTTGAGTATAATGATGCTAATTGTGATACTGACCAAGCCATAAATAAGGGCATGTGTCCATGTAGTCAAAATAATGAAGATGCCAATTTAATTGTGGAATTAATGTATAATGAATTGAATGACATGGAATTTTCAAAGTCATTGAGTGATCCGTGTGTAATATCCAATTCCCATGATGATTTTAAGGTATATAACTATTCCAAGTATGAATTCAGTATTGAGCATGTCAATTTATTGTCCAAAGGGTTCACGTTTGTTCCTTGTAGGAAGGGTAACATTGTGGATATGATAGTTGATTTAAAAACATTCATTCGGAAAATGAATTTGTTGATGTGGTTCCCTGATAAAAGTGATAATAGTGGGCATAAGGGGCTAGTCAAACCTAGTATTTTTAATCCCCCCTTAAATCAGACTGTAGCTTTATTTGAAAAAGCCTGTGAAATTGATATCAGGGCCTACAAAAACAAGCGTGGCATGCAAGAATATAATAACTTGACAAAGAAGGAAAGACAGTTGCTGGATTCCCTAATTAACAATAAGGAAATATGTATTATGAAACCAGACAAAGGGAATGGAGTAGTTATTGTTGAAAGAAGTGATTATACTGACGTCATTATGGACATGGTCATGGAGGAAATTTACACTGAGAGTAGTATTAATGAAATTAATATTAGTCATAAAAGAATTGACATGATCCTTGATGATATGTTGTATCAAGGGCAGATCAGTGAGAAAGATCATGATTATTTGATGAACCCTTATCCAGTTGTTAGTAGTATTTTTGGGATTCCCAAAATACACAAAGGCCTGAATAATATCAAATTCAGGCCAATTGTGGATGGTAAAAGAAGTAAGACATGTTTCATCAGTAAGTTCCTAGATCATGAACTTAAGAGGGGTTTGACAGCCTTTGACTATATATCAAGGGATTCTTGGAATTTTCTGGAGAAATTAAGAAATGTGAGGATTACTGATAACCTCATTTTTCTCACTGTAGATGTTTGTAATTTATTTACTGTTATTCCTCATAATACGGGACTAGTTTAGTTGGAAACACAACTAGTTAAAACTGGAAAGTATGACCAAGATGAAATTAATACATTTATAATGCTTATGGAAACCGTCCTACGCAATAATTTTATATTCTTCGAAGGACAATTTTTAAACAGTCCACAGGAGTGGCTATGGGGGCAGCGTGTGCCCCCATTTATGCAAATTATGTAATGGCTTTTTGGGAACAAGAATTTGTCTTCCAAACAAAATATTATAAAAGTATTAGGCAATATATGCATTACTTGGACAATATTTTTATCGCCTGGGACGGTAACATAGAGGAACTTGAAGAATTCATAAATTATATAAATAACACTGTTGAATTTTTAAAATTCACTTATCAATTTAGTATGGAAACAATTTCATATTTGGATGTACAATTAACTATTGATCAAGCTAATAAATGTATTAGATCTGACATATACAGAAAAAGTACTTTTTCCAATTCATATTTAGACTATAATAGTTGGCATCCTCACCACCAAAAAAGAGGGATCATTAAAGGTCAAATGGTTAGAGCAGCTAGGATGGTGAGTGAAGATGATGCCTTTATAAAGGAATTGGAATTTATGTCAACTATGTTTAGGAAACGAGGTTACCCAAAGGATCTCTGTTATAATGTCAAACAAGAAATAGTTCATAAAAGATCTATTGGTTTTTATCAAGCTATCATAAAGATGAATAATAGTTCTGATAATAATAAAAGTTCGAGTAGAATTAGCAAACAAGATGTCAGTATGAACCTGATATTCATTATTACGTATAACCATGATGTTGACTGGTATATTGATATGATTAAGAAAAATTTTTTTTTTTTACTATCAGATAAGCAAGTGAATAATAAAATAGGGGGGGTTCCCAAGTTTGTCTTTTGAAGAGATCAATCTTTTAAAGAATTGTTATACAAGAATGGTGGGCTCAATAATTATAGAACTGATAAAAAGCGTGGGAATTTCAGGTGTGGGAGATGTTCAACTTGTAAATATATACTAATAACTGGGGAATGTATTAAGGTTAATTTTTATCAAATTCCCATTGTTGGACATTATGATTGTTATACGCAGAATGTGGTTTATGTTGCACAATGTCAGGAATGTCCCGCGTTTTATGTGGGCAAAACAGCAAGATTCTTCAGGGAAAGAATCAGGGAGCATATACTGGATATCAAAAATGGTAAGGTCACCAATGCCCTAGCGAGACATGTTCAAGCAACTCCTGGGCACCAGTGCATGTTCAAGCAACTCCTGGGCACCAGTTCAGATTTTGTGTGATTCAGCACCTTAAGAAAGATTTACAGGGGAAAATTCTGGATATCCATTTAGATATATGTGAATTAAACTGGCAATTACGGTTAGATGCCCTGAACTCTCCAGGTATTAATGAAAACATCAGTCTAGCACCCATTCTTAAGTTGAGACATATTTTGGGTTAACTTGTTAACCTTCCTGGTTTTTTCAGGTTACTTTGCTTTCTTTACTTTTCTTGATTTTATGCCAAACATGGTTTAGAGCCTTAAAATGATGTCACAAGATATATTGTTTCCTAATGTTTTATTTTATGATTATTTTTAACATGATATTTATGATTAGTATATGTGGCTTCTTTTTTATGAGATGTGTTTTATTTTTAAGCATTTTGGGGTGTTTTTTCCCTTTAATAATTTTGTGTAGTAATTGGGAAGAGGTGTTTTTTCAAACTGATGTAATTGGAAGTGTTTTAACATTTTTTTTGAGATTTGTTCATTGTTCTGAAGAAGTCTGTTTCATTGTGGACGCAACCTGGGTCAACAGAAGTGCATTGTGTTTCAGTGTCTATGCTTGTGCTTTTCTACCATTAAAATACCTTTGGATATCCGTATCTCCAGTTTTTATTAGATGAATGATTTTACCCTCATCCATTGCTTTGGTGACCTCAAAGAAGTCCACCAGGTTGAGTAGGCATGATCTGCCCTTGATGAAATCAAACTGGGTTGGGTCCAGTGTCTGGAGGTTTACTATATCTCTATTGATCATCTCCATAATTCTTTCCATAGCTTTACATATAAGACTAGTGAGACTTAGTTTCCAGGGTCTGTAGATGACCCACCTTTGTGCAGAGGGATTACTGCTGCCTTTCTCCATTTATGAGGCATGAAGCCTGTTTCGAGGCTACAGTTAATTAGTAATTCCAGAGGCTTTGATAGGTCATGTTTCATGCTATTCAGAAGGCATCCTGGGATATTGTCTGGGCCCATTGATGCATTGTTCCTGGTCTTAGAGAGAGTATTAAAGATCTGTTCCCTAGTGATAGTAGGGGGAGTTATATTTAATGATATTTCCTGAGGGAAGGTTGAGGGGGAGAGAGGAGTAAAGTTGGAGCTGAATGTATCAATCCTTTAGTCTTCACTTGCTTTCTCTGTAACTCTGAACAATTACATTAGACAAACCAGTGCTTTCACATCTTCAGTGAAAAAAACTGACTCTCGTGCCTTTCAGGCTTAGTTAATTAGCAAATTAATCTTAAAAAGTCTTTGACTCTGAGTCTCTTGGAGAACTGCAATGGAATTTATATAGGCTTATCTCCATTTTGGATAAGATGTTAAACCAAGACCCCATCTGCTGAGTTGGTAAAAGGTCAGGTGGATATAAAACATCCTATGGCACCTACTGAAAAAAGTAGGGGTCTTTTATTTATATACATATTTATATATATCTAAACATATTTAGAAATGTATACAATCATTTTAAATAATTTTCATTTTCATAATTTAAACATCAAAACTTGCTATTTCTATAAAGGTTGGTACTAGGTTAACTGCTCTTGTGGGACATTTTAAGCCTTGCCATTTACCTCATGCAAGAATCAAACCCCTGTGCCTTGTGCCTGTAAGGTAAATATCTTAACCATTATGCCAAGCCTCCCTGAGCCCCATTTCTTTTTCTATATCCATAATCTAATTTTCCTTAATATTAATGCCAGTAACCAGTTTCCATTAAACATGATTTCATTAATTCTGTCAATCCATAATACGCAACCTACATAAAATACTTTCTTATTAAATCTGTTATCAATTTTTGTTTATGTTTTCATAATATCCATATTCAATCATGTCCATATTTATATCCTCATAATTTTTGATATTTTCAAAACAAATTCTATACATAATTTATTCCACAGCTTTTTAACTCTCTCACATTTTAGGCAAACATATTTTGTTGTTTCTTCTTCTACACAACACAAGCATATTCTTTCACTTTTCTTTTTATAAGGCATATTTGCCTTTATCTGTAATTTCTTTATTCCCAATTTCCTCAAAAAAATCTTGGCATTCAACGTTATATCTGCACCACTTGTTTCTTTCTTTAATTGCTTTATTCTTTACTTCTGGAACATTTTTCAATGGATTTATACAAAAACATTTTCTCATAATATTATTAGTTTTTCTACCTTCCGCCACTTCATCAATCATTATTTTCTACTTTCTTTTTTTGTTGATAATTTTCTGTTTCTTCATTATTTTGCTCTTTTGTTATTTCTTATATTTTCCCCAAATTCCTTATACTTATACAGCAAAACATTTGTCACTAATTTTTTATTTTATTTCATTTAACCATTTAATACCTTATAGAAATTTAATGAAGCTGTATAAACTATTGGATATATCATACTTAATTCTCCTTCTTTCTTATTCATATACAATGCACCACATTTAACAGAATTTAATCTCGATCCCTGTATAAAGGACAAGAATATTTCTAGTTCAAGTTTTTCAAATTCTCTAGGAATCATGACAACACTGAATAAATGCGCTGCCTTTCCCATTAACACTGAGTTAATCAAATATGCCTTTTCTTTTATACGCTATTCTATATGTTTTCCATAATATACAAAACTCTTTTATTTCCTTTATTATATCCCATCTTTTCTTATTTTCTTCTTTATCAAAATTTATCCCTAAACAGATATTTCTTTTATAGAACATTGTATACCTGTTATTTTATTGTATCACATATTCCTTTACTCTTTTTTTGTTAAGTGTCATACCTCATTCCTTTAAACGTTTAACTAAATAGATAACGTTTCTCATTGGCTCTATTTTTGTTGTTATGATAATATTATCTGCATATTACATCATAATTGGAATTTCAGCTTCAGTTTGATTTTAATAATTTGCATTCCTCATTTTCTGGTTTACGTCTCTAACTATTGTATTCATGACTAAAACAAATAAAATACTACTCATAAGACACCCTTGTCTTATACCATTATTCATATCTATATCTTTCCTTAGCCATCCTTTGACTGACTCTTACATAGTAATTATTATAAACTGTTCAACATGCTTGCTTGATTTTATTATTAGCATTATACATATCCATTATTTCCATAATATATCATGCCATATTGAATCAAAAGCTTAACCGATATCACCTACCATAAGTTTTATATCTTCTTTCTTTCTAATTATATCTATAATTTCTCTCACTATAATTATTAATTCTTGACATCCTTTTCCTTTTATACTCTATACACTTTCCTCTATTATGAATTGCATCTTATTCTCAAATCTCTTTGTATTATTTTCATAAATATTTTATAGTTGGTATTTTTAGAACTAGTGGTCTCCAGTTTTTATATCTTATTTTTCTTCCTTTTTCCATATAAAGTTTAATACTCCACTACACAATTCCTTATATTTTAATCCTTCATTTAACCATTCATTGAATACACATATTAAATAGTTTTTCTGCCATCTTTCTAGATTTTTATACATTTCAAACCCAATACCATCTGGGCAAGATGCTGATTCCACATTTAACTGTTTAAAAACTTGTTCTAATTCATACAATGTGATCTCTTTTCCAAATTCTTTATTAATCTCTTCAGATTTTTTTACTTCCCATTTCTTTTATGTCTCTTTTTTTACTAAATATTTCATCCACATATCTTACAATTCTCATTATTTGTTGCTGGCTTTTCTTTATATTACATTTTTTATCTTTCATTTCTGTCATTATGCTACTATCCTTCTCCACTATCTTGCTTAAGTACGGTGAAACTTCTTATTTTCTTCCTTGTACAAATACCTTTGTTTATACAATAATTCTCTAGTTTTCTCTTAATGTTCGTTATACATTTTTTTTTCCTTCTCATAATAATTTCTAGTATTATTTTCTAAATTGTACATTGCATCTCTATGTATTTTAGCATATTCCTGCTTTTCTTTTTTCTTTACTTATTTTCCAAAATAGATAACTATCTTTATATTTTCTTTTAAAAGCAATCTACCATTCCAACCAATTAACATAAAATGCTTCCATAATAATATGATCCTTTCATAATTGCTTACTGTCATGCTTTCCTTTTTCATTCCATTCCTTTTCATTTATTCTTTTTATACCTTTTTTCTATCTTTATATGCCATTTATTATATATATTCCAACCATATTCATAAATGATCTAAGAAACCTGCTGTGATAGTTTATTCTTCCATTATACATATTCCTTCTGATACTAAAAATAATCTATTTCTGATTTTAAAGTACCTCTTCTCTAAGTCCATGTTTTTTCATTCCATATAACTAATTTTCCATGTTTTATTGCATCCACCTTTTTTTGCATCTTTTCCTCTTTTCTTTTTTTCCCCTCAAGTCACTGCTGACATTATTATATCCATGTTTACAAATCCATAATATATTTTCTGAAATAGATCCTCCCTTGTTTAGTAATCATATATAGCAATAATTCCATACACTTTTTCTTGCCTTCTTACATCTATAATTGTTAATCTGCCCATTTTGACAAATATAACGTTCAAAATTTTCACAACTCTTCTTCGTAAAACTGTTATTCCTGAACACTGCTCATTACCTATGTCCCGTATTATTTCTCCATCCCATATTTTTGTGTCTGTAATCTTTCTTCATGTGTCAGAATTCGTATGTTCTCCAAATTAATTACATCATTACATTTGTTGCACTGTACCAAAATTGCTGTCCTTCTAGCAATATTTTTCATAATATTAACATTCACTGAAATAATTCTTAAATTATTCTTTTTTCTGTTTCTTAATTTGATAGATACCATCCTATACTAATAAGAAATGCATTATCCAGTTCCTTCTTTATTTTCATTTATATTAATAGCTTTAAATTTTCTTTTACTGTCTACCAGTGGAATTATTTTATCCTTTTACCATTTTCCAGCTTATGTCTTTTTCATCATTAACTTTTGATTCTATCTCTAATTCATCTCCTTCATTATCTTTCAGTATCTCCATTTTTGCTGAAGTTTCATCAATTTCTGTTTCATCTTCAGTCCTTTATTGTTCTTTCTCTTAACTCTGATTTATAATATTTAGCTCATTCTCTTTTTCTTTACAATCCATTTATAACTGTCCCATTTTTTTACATTTATAACATTCAAGTTCACATTTTTTGCTTTATGTCCTGTTTTACAACATGTATAGCATTTCCTTTTATGTCACAACTATTAACTACATGTCCTTTCTTTCTGAAAAAAATGACATGTCCTTCATTGTCCCCAATATTTTGCAACACCCCCTGCTACCATCAACATTTATAACACTTGGAATATGTACAATTATTTCCACTTCCATTTTTAGAATGACATTACAATCCCATGTCCCAGTCCATAAATCCCTATTACCATAAACTTTTGAAATGTTTATTACTTCTTTAAATATATTCTTTAAATGTTTATTTAAAGTCCCTCATTCCACTCTGTTCCAAAACTGCATATGAACTTTCTTTTTAGTGTCTCAAAAAGACATATCCATTCCAAATATTCTCATTTTGTTTTTTTTTATCATATTCACACAAAAATCTCTCCATACATTTTACAGTCTCAAAAAATGTCACAAAATGTCTTTTTGTTAATCAAAATAAATGCTCTTACCTCTTGCACTTTTACACCCAAAGGTAATATTACATTGTCCCATACCTCATATCTGTTCACTTCCTGCTCTCTTTTGCTTTGTATTCTTTCCATAAATTTTATTTTCACAAAGTCCTCTTTTCTTTTTTTCTCTCACTCTTTCTCATGTTGCTACTACTGTCAATGTGTACATTTTCTGTGTCTTTCCATGTCTTCCTTCTGGCATTGCTTTTCTGTCTCCTTCGTCTATTTTTTCCATAATGTACCACCACAAAACCTCATATTCTGGCTCACTTTTATTGATTATTTCTTGAAGTATATCATCTTGCACCCCTCACAATTGGAGTGTTGTAACCACACACTCCTCCCCAACTGTTTCCTCAGTCCAATAAAACAGCCTTCTTTGAAAAGCTTCCTCCAAGTCTTCTACAACTACACTGTTTACTTTTTCTGAGTTGGCATTTGTTTCCACTCCCTTCTGTTGATGTTCCATGTCATGCACTGTCCTCCCAGCCACCTCCATGCTAAGAATGGGATATGCACACATACTGGCATACAACATACAACACTGCATGTGCCAATCACAAGTAGGAGAAGCTCTCTGATGCCTGGCCATATTTCCAGTAATAGTATAAATACCACCTTGGGTATCCCCTGAAAAGTGGCTTCTAGCCTAGTGGGACAAGCCTGGTCAACAAAGGATAGATAAGCTAGATAGATAGATAGATAGATAGATAGATAGATAGATAGACAGACAGACAGACAGATAGATAGATAGATAGATAGATAGATAGATAGATAGATAGATAGATAGATAGATAGATAGAAATGAGTGCTTCTTCCTTTTGAATGTAGGAACCAGCCTTCAGCATAAATAACATTCAACCCAGGCCAGTACAAGGAAGTCATCTTCCTGTTTCTGGTTTCATTGACACCACCTCTTCTGCTTTTGCCTGATATCTCAACCATGGCCAGATGTTTTTAAATACAGAAATCTAACTAAAAGTAATAATGTTACTGGTGTTCTCTACTGACCTCATCCCCGGTGCATTACCAAAGTAGAGTTAAAGTAAAATATTACCTAGCCTAATCAATGGAATAGAAAGATAGTGCCCTGAGTGAGACTAAGGCAACTTGAGGGATGGAGGGGTGGCATTTTTGACAACTGACCTATCCTGGTGGAAGAAGGGAGGGGATTCACAACCAAGGACTACCCCAGAGGCACATGCCTGCACATAGTGGATTGGGTGGGACAATCAGTAGGGTATACCAAGAAAGTTCTCATCAACCTTCAGGATGCTGCCATACTGGATGTCCTGATCTCCTGCCTGCACATTTCCCCCAACTGCTTTCACTAAGGTTTTTCCACATTACAGGGCTCCTCTCTAAAGGGGTAAGTCAGGCAGACAGGTGTCAGGGAAAGGAAGGTGGAGCAGATGAGTGGGGAAGGATTCTAGACATGATTGATGGCAGGCAGCTGTAGTGGGAACCCAAAGAATTAAAAAAAAAAAAGAAAATATAGCATAACAAAACAGTACTGTAATACAAGTTCATTGATGTGCAGAGGAAAGAAAATCTAATTTAAACACAAACATTAAAAAATACTAATGTTGTGCAGAGCAGATTAATATAATTTGTGCTACACACATACTTAAGGGGGAATCAAGCTGATATTAATTCAGACTGGAGTATTTCAGGGAAATTAATGGTTTCTTTTGACCCTGGCACCAAGATCCATTTCAAGCTTGCAGATTATCACAGTGAAAAATGAACAGTACCTTAAAATAATTTTAGCTGCTTTCTAAATCTTCTAGTTAAACTTTGTGATGACTCTGTGATGAAGAGTAGTTCTTCCAGAAGCTTTTGTTAACATTAGAGAACATATCTTTCCTTAAGTGTTTATTACTTATTGTAAGCAAGGTGGAGTGCATAACTCCAATGTGTTAGATGTTTAAAATGGCGTATTACAAATGTCAGCAGTTTCAAAACTAGTTAGAGCAGTTTTGTAAGTTATTTTCTAAGTCAATATAATGTGGCTAAGGATAAGGTTTAATCCTTGACAAATGTTATTGGCAGCATTACAGTCACATATTTCTGAAATAACCAGTTCATTCATTTCTTTAATTGCACTGTGTATTGAAACTTTCATGTGACTTAACAGTGACTGAATTTTCCAAGGATTAAACACGTGCACACTTTTCTTCTTAGCAGACTTTATTTAATTCATAGATTATTCAGTAATGCTTTTTTGTTTTAGAATACAATACACAGTATGTTATAGAATATGAGACACAGAATGTTATTTTAATTGCTAACAGCTCCTGGCTACTGCAATGCTTATTTGCAGCGGAAGTTACATAGTTCAGAGGTAAAAATAAAGCATTTGATATGTGGCATTACTTACTTTAATACATAACACACAAATAAGGGTGTATACTTTTTATATGAACCTCATACAGAAATATTTTCTTATTTCAAGACTTCACCACTGAAATGTAAATGTGAAAATGCTAAATTAAATTCCTGTTATATAACATAATCTGAGTTATACTGCCAGATAAGAATGAAACTCGAAAATTGTTATATGGGTCTGTGATGACTTCATGGCAACCAATGCCACTAAATGTGAAGAAGATGCTGTTTCCCAGTCTGTTTCAAATGAATAATCCACAAAACACAGTAGTGGCACTAACAGCATAGAGGGAATGCACTACCGTCCTGGGTCTGGGCCTCCAACCTCCACACCCAAATTAGACTCCACACTCTTCACATACAGAGTCACACCACTCTCTCTCTCTGAACCAATCTCTCCTGGCACCCCTCTATCCACAGTACCTGCCTTTCACTCAAAGTATTATTTTTCACATTCACACACATGCACACAATTTCCAGGGAAGGCTATTGAATCCTCCAGTTCCATACAGCTTCATTCCTGGGCCTGGCAGTACTGCCACCAATCTGAAGAAAGTCAGAGACTTCTGGTTACTGGTATGCTCTGATTGTGCCACTTGATATCTCTTTTACAGGTAATCGGTTGAAGCAGTCTCAGACATGGCCCTTACAGTATGTTACTCCTCAGTGTAAATGGTTACTCTCTCCTCAATTAGACAGCAGTGCATGAATACTCTTGTAATAAATAAATACCAGTCACAACAGCTTAAAGATAATTAAAATTGATTTTACTTAAATAATAAAGAAAACAGCGCACATGCCAAATAAAATATACATAGGTTGGCACACAAGGAAGATTAAACTAAAGTGCAATAAACATAGAAAGCATACAGAAAAATCTAACTCCAGCTATCTAAGTTTCCTAGCTAGCTGCTACAAGGAGTACTGTACCTTAAAATGACTAGCTAATTTCCACAGATAGGATGTTCTCACAGCAACTTCACACTTGCCTATCAATATTTCATTGTCACAATTATACAGCCAAAGTCCTTGTGTTACTTAATTGTTGCGATGAATACTGGTCATAAACCAGCTAGCCCCACACCCATCACAACAATAAGAGTTTGTACAAATAACTTAACATCTGTTTGTTGTTTACTTGCATCCCAAATGGGTCTTAAAAAGTTTCAATGACCATTGCATTCCAATGCTATTTCATCCTCATCTGTTATCTTAACAGAAGGTGCTATCCTGTCTGTGAGCTAGACCCTCACTCTCTCCTTTCACATATAGAAAAACATATGTGTTTGATAGATAACATATACATTGCAAATCAACATGTCAGAAACAGAAGACAAAAACAACATACAAAAAAATACATTTTGCTTATTTCAGCCTAGCATAAGCACATTTAACAATCATTCACTTTTAGGCTGGCATTGCCTCTGACTTCACAGGGTTCATTTCTGATAGACTCTTGCCCAACTTTTAAGTTTTAAAATCTATGCACTGTTGTCTGCGTTCTAATTAATCAGAATGCTTTGACCACTAAAACCAAATTAAAGATGCAATCACAAACCCGCTGTCTTAAAGTAAAGTGAAATAACTAATGAAATGTAACAACCCAGTACCCTTCCTTGTTAATTTTTCAAGTGAACATTCGAGTCAGCATTGCAGATGGACACCCCTAAGCTAGTTCTGCAGTATCACTCTGGTACGTTGACTACCATAAGACATTTAAACCAGCATACATCTAAATCTAAACAATAAAATAATTTTATACTTTAATTCTGTATTCTTCAAATTAGAGACATTTCTTATATAATTTTATAAAACAGCTTTATTAAGACACCAAAATAAGGAAAGATGAAGAAGAGAAAGGGAATAATTAGGAGAAGGTAGGCTGAAGAAGCCCCAGACTGGCATCTTTTTGAAACAATCTTTACAAACCAACAACATTTCGGGGCCTCCACATCAAAAATTTGAAGGCTACAAGAAAAAAGAATAATAACTAATTTATATTTTATTCGGCTTCTATGATTACCACACGTCTTACATTAATGTGACATAATAATATCCACATAACTTAAGTAAGTACAAACTGACAACCAAATGCAATTGTTCGGGATGTGCTCTCATCTGAAGGTTAGATCCATTTGTAACAATTTATTAATCTGTGTCTGATGTGATAAATGAAGCTTTAAGTTTGTCTAACAACTGAAGTACTGTCTTTTCATGTCTCTGGGGTAGAAAATAAAACTGTATAATATTAAATGAAAGGCATATGAAGTTATAATACTTTCTTTAAATTCATTCACAGGTTCTAGTGAAACTTCAATTCTAGAAACTTGACAAACTGTTTATCTGTTATTTGTTTAAGGTATTCCTTGTCTATCTGTTAAAGCCAGTAAATCTGCTTCACTCATCCCTGAGACAGAGTGTATCACTGATCCCTTATGCTGCTCTACAAACAACTTGAATAATTCTAAAACCGATTGGCATTCTTGATGCATAACATTGCAGCTTCAGGAGGAATCAGCAGTATTTGAACCACCCTCCTTGTGTAGTTAATGGCCTCCTGGTGGTGAGACAGAAATCAACACGTTTTTTTTTTTTTTTAAACATGTTTATTAAAATATCACTGAAGACATAGACGCACATACAATAATAGAACTTTTTTTTCATTTACAGACATTATATATTACGTGTATGTCTTCGTTCTTTGCAACTCTCATTTAGTCCAACATTGCATAAATTGCTCAGTTCCTGTCTTTGCTCCTCCTCCTGAGCATTATTTTAAAATTTTCCCACAAATTCCATTTATTTCTATAATTTGTTCTTTCCCTTTGCTAAAGATCACATTTCTAGTTCGTTCATCTCTTTTGCAACATCTAATATTTCAAATAAAGTTGGTTTAGATTTTGATTTCCATTTCCTAGAAATTGCTTTTTTGGTAGCCAATAGAATTAAAAGTT
Organism: Protopterus annectens; assembly: GCF_019279795.1. Taxonomy (NCBI): domain Eukaryota; kingdom Metazoa; phylum Chordata; order Ceratodontiformes; family Protopteridae; genus Protopterus; species Protopterus annectens. The sequence continues at coordinate 632,916,898 of NC_056739.1, forward strand.
ATTAAGGTCTTACCCTGTCTACATAATTCATATCCTGTGTTCTAGCTCAAAAGAATAATTTCCTAAGTTACAGACATTTGCTCCCACAATATTTCTAACACAGTGTTCTGCAGAGAATTTTTAAAATCTGCCAATTCATTGCACTCCCAAAAAACATGTTCAAAGTTATCTCTTTCTTCCCCATAGGAAATCAGCAATGTTATCCTTTCTTTATCCCCATTGATTTCATGCCAGCATTTGATTACATGGACCGCATGATCTTGATCAGACACTTGTATTCACTTTACACTCTTTCATCTGCAGCCCTTGACTGTTTTGATGCTGACTTTTCAGGGTGAGTGCAGAGGTATTTCAACTATTAACATTTCCTTGAAGCATCTCCTATACTGCAGGACTCTATTTGGCCCAGTGCTGCCCACAATTTCTAAGCTTCCACTTAGAAGCATGATATGATGGACAGGTTCGAGGTATCACTGATTTGCAAATAATTCTCACTTACATCTCTCTTACCAAAAGGGGATGTATTGGCTCTTGATTTTTTTAATGGTAGTTTGGTCACCTTCCTTAACTGGAGGAGGAAGAGATAGTGATGTAATGCTCATTTCTGCCAATATGAAATCTATGACCATCCAATAACCATGAGGCCCTCCCCAGCTCCTAGCCTTTCTCTTGCGGTAGTTTCACAGCAATATATTTTCTTTGTTTACTAGCGTTTGTGTCCAGGGTCACTGATATGGATATCATCCTTGATGAACAGCTATCCCATAGGGACCAGAAGACAGTTGTTAAATTGTTCCTTGCTCTCACTGAGGACCCAGCAACAGTTTATTTACTCACCTTTTTCAGGTGTGGGCTGCTACACTGCTCTATACCTGGGGTTTTCTAATAGTGACTTTGGTTCCCTCAATGGGTGCAGAACTCTGCCTTCTGACTTATGAGAACCACACTTGCCATGCTCACATCACGCCTATGCTGTTGTATCTGCACTGACTACTGTGACATGCAGACTCAAATTTAAGGTCTGGTACTTGTGTACCAAGCCCTAAATGTCACAGACCTTGTCTACTTAAAGGGGCTGTTGTCACCATGTCAAACAGCTTAACTTTCTTTCATCTTTCAGGGTTCTGCTAATAGTTATCAGAATGTCACACTGTTTGGTTTTTAAGCTTTAGTCCTTTAGGTTATTTTTATTTATTTATTTAGTTATTTATTTATTTATTTAACATTTGTTGACTGGGAAAGTCCGACTAGGTTCCACAAATCCTGTTTTCAGCAGAGGCCCGGGGAGAAATGCTCCAGAAGCATGTCTTTAGAATGTGGGAGCAAACGCAGGGAGAACATGCAAACTCCGCACAGAAGGCACCCCAGCTGAGAATCAAACTGGAGAACCTCTTGCTGTGTGGCAACAGCATTAACCTCTGCACCACTGCACTGCCCAAGGTTTCAGGAATGATAACAGCGAGAGTTTACAGCCTGACTATTTTTTTAAGAAGTCATTTAATGCCTACCTTTTTCCTAAGACTTACACAAGATAATACCTCAAGGATGCAGCTAGGCATACTCTTACTCAACTGAGTACATTTTTTATGAGCATCCCTCTCAAACATTGTAACTACTTAAGCCCAAAACACCTAAAATTATGTAAACTAATGTCTAAATCATGTGCCTGTACCGAGCATGCTTGGATTCAGGAATACTCATTGAAAAACAAACTTTTTGTGGTAATAAGGAGCAACAATTGAAAGTATCCCATGCATTCTTAAGTGTATAGAGCACCATTATAATAGAGAGGTACATTTAGTAAATGTTAACTGAGGGATGGGGGCAACTGTGTGAGAGATGTCTGGCAGTACCGTTGTTTCCAACTCATGTTTCTGTTGTCGAATGCTTTATGATTTATTATTGTAATAATTTTATTTTAACAGGATGTAGTGATACACACATTAAAATAATTTGATTTGATTGGTAATCTTTTTTTAATGACTTTTTCTTGCCCTCCTTTGCACTGCCAAGGTCCAGTCTGTTTCCTCACAAAAAGGAAAAATCCAGAACCACAGAGAATACTCCCCATGCTGTTTTACCAACTGTCTGCATTTAAAGATAATAACGTATTGTCTTTTATTGGTCATGCGCCTTATTATACATGACAATATATTGTCTGCCCTTTTGTTGCACTGTCACACTGCTTGTTTACCTTTAGATCAGCTGATATACATAACTACACCCACTCCACTCCCAATTTTATTTATTGCTGCTACTTACCATCTAGATCTGTGCCCCTTTCACAGGTTATTGTTTCCATTATGCATTATTTGCTTTTTTGCATTACATTTAAGTTGCTGTGATTTAGACTGCTCACCCCATCCTGCCAAGCCCCTTTCCATTCTTTTGACCTCTCCTTGTGTATCAGCTGCATTGCATATGTTTGTTTCATCAGTGGAAAGGCAGAATTGTGCTTCCTGACCTCCTACAGTGTCACTCATAGACAGTGCAAATGTCCAGTCCCAATTCTGAACTCGCCTGTATCTCAGTTGCTACCATCCCTTCATCAGAGTAGATTTCATTTACTATGACCCACTGTGTCCCTTTGTTCAACCAGTATTTTACCACTCTAGCACCTTAAAGCTCACTACAAGCCAGTTAGATTTGTTCATGTACAGTAGCATCTTATAAATTCTCCCAATTTAGAAAAAAAAGCACAGTTATAGTATACGAGTTTTACCACTTGTCTCTAGCCTTTTTATTTGTAGTATTCCTGTAGGTTATTTTTGTTTCCTCTAATGAATAGAAGTATAATACAGTACTGAATTTATTGATTTGCAATTCTTTTTCTCGAGCAGGATTAAATGTTTGGATATGAGTGCAGTTATTCATGCTTTTCTGCTTAGTTCCTACATGAAATACCAAAAATCGGGTTGTTTATTTATGTATTTATGTATTTATTTATTTATTTGTAAATTGGATAAGAGAAGCGGTCCTTTTCAGTTATGCACTGGCCATACAGGCAAGGATAAGTAAAGTATACATGGACAGTTTTGAGTAACCAATCAAGCAGCATTTTTTAAATGTAGAAAAGGAATTTGGATTACCTAGAGATAACCAATACAGACATAAGGAGATAATGCAGTCTTCACACAGACAGTGCTTCGATCTCAGGACTGAATACTGAAGCTGTAACTTAGAAACTCTAACCCCTGAGTCAGCATGCTGCATGCATCACTACTGACCAGAACAGGTAACACACCATCATGGTCCTTTCAGGGCTGCCATCAGCAGCCTTATCATCTGTCATATCAGTACCATGTGCAGGCTGCCAGTGTCAAAGAAGTCTCATAGTGCTAACCAAAGAGAAGCTTTCTGCTCTAACTGGCCACTTATATCCTCCCTGCATTACCACCAGAATCACATTCATTCTTAACATCTGCCATCTGGATCAGCAAGCTACACCACTCAGCTACATAAGGTGTTCTGTTATAAGACAAACTTTCTGACAGTATTTAAACCAGCTCAGGAGGATGAAACCACCACAGTGACATAAAGGGCAGGTTGACACAGGCAGAAAGAGACACACAAGGCAAGTAAGTATAAAAGTGCATTCCCCTTTTGTCAGCAATGAAAGTGCTGCAAGTTCTTTTTTATTTTTAAATTCAAAATTCAGTACATTGTATTAGTAAGATGAACATGGTATTCAAAGTGAAAAAGTTGAACATTTGCAACTGTGTATTTCCAGCAGAATGCATATTTTGTTGTTGTTGTGTCTTTCAGCTTTTCCCAGTAAGGGGTCGCCACAGCGGAACTCCGGTCCACTAATGATTGGCAGTAGATTTTTACGTGCCGAGTTGCCAGCTCTGATGCACAACCTTCAACGAAGGTACGCCCATTCACGCATGTCTCCACACAGAAGACACTCTAGCTGAGAATCGAACAGGACAACATCTTACTGTGAGGCGACAACGCTACCGCAGCACCACCACCGCAGTAGAATGCATATTTTGTACAGTTCTCTATTCTATCCAATATGAAGTGTGCCATGCTAAAAGTACTAATCTAGCATTACAGGAAACATGCACAGTAAGAGTCCGGAATGCTAACACTGCATCACACAATAAAGAAGCTTAAATGAAAAAATGTGACCCAAGAAGAACTCTATAATCTTATGAGGACATGCCTCAGCACTTTAGCAGAAAGGATTCTTCGCGGCTTTAAGCTTCATTAAAGAAAATTTTGTCATTTTGGTCTTAAACTGAGTTAACTTCAAACAGAACTAGAGCAAAGAGATTATATTTAGAGGACAAAATGTACAGCTGAACGGCAGAGATTAAGTGCTGTTGTAATAAAGTATACATCCCACATTAGCTACACAGGTGATCCAGATCTGAAAATGAGATTTGGATGCCACTTCAGACTTTCAGTAATGACAGCAAGTGTAGCATGACCACAGGCTGCAGCTAAGTGTGATGGCTGTGGGTCACCTCTGCTGCAACAGCCTGTGACATAGGTAAGAGAGCTCAGGCCCCCTACAGAGTATCAGATGTTGCACCTTAACATGTAGTCAGGGAAAGGGAGCTCAGAAATGAGAGGTACATGTGCTTAAACTTCATCTACTCCCATGTGATGTCCATCTGAATATAAATGTCTGACATTGCTGGCTCTCACAGGCAATCAGCCCTCAAAGGGCAGCTCTCCCTCTGTTCCCTCATTTATATTCAAATGGGTGAAAATGTTCTACACACACACAAAAACACACACAGCTACTAAACATTCTAACCTAGGCATGACTCTGTGTAAGTGGTGAATTTACCTGCTGACGACATTAATGCATTCAATTCTAACATCCCCCTTACACACACACACACACACACACACACACACACACACACACACACACACACACACACACACACACACACTCTCACTCTTTATATGAGACCCACTGTTGTGGGGTTTTTTGAATTTGGAGAAACAGATGATAAATGCAGAGTATGCCTCAGAAGGAAGTCACATCATAGCCTACCAGAAAATGAATAAACATTGTCAGAATTTACGTGAAAAATACCAGAAAAATAGGACAGCTATAGCACAAGAGTAATGCAAATATTTGTTGATTTATATGTCCATACGTGTCACAGTTAATTTTTAGTTCCATGCATGACATAGCATGTGCCATCTCAATGTAAAAAGGAAGGAACCATGGTACCATTAACTTACTGTGGCAAACGCTATTAATTTTCTTTAAACTGAACACATCTTTAACAGAAGAACTTGTAAATCACATGACATATAAAAAAGAATGTTATGCCAGTCCTGGAACCAGATTTCTTCTTTCCAACATCTAGCTTCTTTTTCTGCATTCTGCCTGCCACAAAATTCACATAAAGCATCTTGTTACTTCTCTTTTTTCACCTGGAAGCTACCAAAAACAGTATCATCAATTCAATGTAAGACACAAAGGAAAACAGTTCCACATAATGTCCTTTCTATACTAAATACATAAATACTAATGCTAGTAGTTGTTGGGCTTAAAATATGCAGACGTAAGTAACCTAAACCTTGTGCATAATACTTCTGTCATTCATATGAATATAAATGGTCTGTATTTTTAAATGGATCCATTTTCTGTCTGAATAAACTAATAATGTTCTCATATGAACTAACTTGTATAATGTCAATTTGTCTTCCTACATTTCCATCTGAAAAGTAATAAGCTGTTGTAATGACTGTACTCAGCACTTGTACATTCCTGCTTGCATTTATTTCACATTTCTTTACTTATTTATTGACATTTGTTTACCGGGAAAGTCTGAGTGGATAAGTTTTATCTATTTTCAGCGGAAGCCTGGGGGGAAAAGCTCCACAAATAAAAGAACAGAAAATATATACATAGGTGAAAATTGACATCATATTGCAATATACTGTAAAAAGATTAATGCAAATATTAATACACATATGACATGTACAATAATACACATATACCATCATTAAAACAAGATAAATACAATGCCATGTAGACATGAAAGTCAGGAAATTAAAAATAATAGAAAAAGAAAGAAAACTATCATCTCCAACAGTCACTAGAAGCAATAGCAGTTATCTGACTCACTGCATATTGTAATGTAGTAAGTGTATCACTGGGTGTCCCAATCAATTTTGCTTTTAATAACAGAAACAAAACATTCTCAGCAAAGGAGAAAACAACTGCTAAATGTAATGTTTCATGTGCTTTCCTTCTTTTATTATTATTCACCTGTGGCTACCAAATCCCTCCCCAAACCCCAAACCAAAATATAAGATTGAAACTGGCGATATCTAATTATCCAGTGTCAATATTACCTGTGCATTCAGTGATGGGAACCCTACATGCTTATATCTGTCACCTGAAATAATGAAATCATCAACAGTAGGTGCTGCATCAGACATTTTGCTTTTTTCTTTCAGTTCACACATTTTGTTTTTGGCTCACATGTCTCTAATGAGCTCAGGCATCCTGTAAATTGTGCATCTCCCAGGGCCCTGCTTGTCAATGCTTCATCTCCAAAGTTCCTGTTTACACTTATCAGGAGTACAAGAACTTGTCAGAGATTTGAGATGCATAGCTAGGTTTAAAAAAGACCCTTGTGGCATAGCTCTCAACCTCTGGGTACAAAAAACTGAACCAAGCCAAAAATAATAGGGGGACAAAGCCCCCAAAATAGTGACAAATTTCAAATATTGCTCCTATAAATTTAGAAAGCTGATGGAATGCAAAGTCTTGTGTTACCATTTATTTTTGAAGGATATGAATTCTGAAACTCAAATGCCTCTCATTATATAATTACTTCAGTCCTCACTTATTTGCCACAAAAATCCAGAAAACCACAAATTTTATGAGGAACAGACCAAAAATATGAGACATTCTGTGAAAATCTGGACCGTTGAAAGATATGCCTTGTGGCCATTAGCCTAGTAAATCCCTAAACACCCATGAACCTTTTGTATTCTCACACTGTGACTAATACCTAAAATTTACTACAGTGATACTGTTTCAGAACACAAGATTTGTGTACCGTTCTAATTACTACATGTAAAGCAACAGATTTCATTATATTATTTTTTAATTATCCCAATAAATCTGGGTCCATCAGCTACTGCAACTGTTTTGATACATTCATTCCTCCCCCCTCCCCTACATCACCATTGCAGTCACTCAATGCATAGATGGAGGATCCTGCTCTAAGGGGACAGTAAACCACAACCTTATCAGCTGAGGTGATGCTAACCATGAATAAGAGTTAAGAAGATCACTGCGTCCCACTGCCCCTTCATAGTATGAGTACTTGGCTTTGTAGTATATCATAGCCAGTCCTGAAGCCAGAGGCATGTATTCCAGAGAACAGTAGCAATAAGCATGCTTCCATGTTTGGCCTCTACTATGTCTGTGGCAGGGGACAAGTTTATGAAGGCTTCCTTACAAGAGCTACTCTAAGCCTTCACTAGCAGTTACTATACAGAACCTCATTCCCAGTACTGCCTTCCTGAGAGTAGCCACTTGATCTGTTCTAATCAAGCTGAAGGTAACTGGGCTGCAGGCTGATCTTGTGTTGCTAGCAGCCGGATATCACAGTCATCCCTGATCTGGAGAAGTATACCTATTTTCAGGACTGATTCACCCCTGCACATGATATATCTATTTTTTGAGGTATGTCTCTATTTTCAGGCTTGATTTACCTTTTCGCACAGTTTTCTGAATCCCTGTCATCACATGTGATTTTTGAGTACACAGAAACCACATGATATGACCAGCATACCAGTGGCACCAATAATTGAAAGAATCTCTCTTTTTGAGATGCACAGATCAATGATCTTGCGTGGTAGAATGTTACAACACACTTCATAAGTCTATAGATTTTACACTGTCTCTTTGATAATGTGCTTATATTTTTCCATCATATTTGTCACTCTCTCTCTCTCTCTCTCTCTCTCTCTCTCTCTTCAGAGTAGTATTCTACATTCCTACTGGAAGAAGGAAGATTTACATGCTATTTGGTATTCACATTTATGCTCATTAGATGTCCAGATTTTTGGCAGGGTGTACCTACTTTACAAGGGCCTTTGTACCTATTTCCAATGTCTGTAGGTTGTGAGGTTTGCTAGCAGCACAGACATACACTTGCCTTACAAGAAAGTCATCAGCATCACATTAACATCATTGTATTTGTGAAACAAAGCAGGCAGCACTGACAAATCTTTGTTTTCACATCTGCAGAAATATATTATTAAAACTCATTCATCATATTGTGACTTTAATGAGATTGCAACCCTTAAAATTTCTTCTTTTGACGTTTTGTTCCTTCAACCTGTGGCACCTTGCCAATACTGAAGTAAAAGACATAGGGCCAGATTCACGAAACCTCCGTGTAAGGCTTAATATGTCTTACTCGGAGGCTGCAGTTGAACAGTATGACGTCAGCGTGCCATGAATATTCATGAGGGTACGCTGACTCATCCGTAACTCTTACATGGACTGAGTAGGCAAGCAGGGGGCGTGTCCGACTGCCGAGCAGTCTAAAAGTCCACGCCCCTGCATGGTTTTAAAAAGCATAATGTCAACAGACAAGAGCGAGTCCGCTCAAATGTACATGCACCCAACACCACACTCCCTGACACTGTAAACCCCCATCAGATTTATAAAACGGAAAATATATATATTTTTTTTAACTCCATGATATAGCTGCCCGTATTTGCGCTTGTTTGCGCGTGTGTGCCCATTGCTTAACCACAGTTAGCAATTGTGACATTGAAGAGCATATAAGAACTACTTATGCAAACTAATCCAAATAGCAATAGCATAATGGTAGAGCATGTGCACAAAGAAAAGGCATTCATGGTTCAAGCCCCACCACTCCCCTTCTTATTTATGTTTTAAATCAGTATTTGAAATAATACCAGACAAATATGATTAAAATGTTATTAAAAGCAGTGACATGGCCAATGTATCAGCGTACAAAATATAGATTCTTAAAAGACCCAGATATATAATAGCATGTCATTAAGCAATGTTTTACACAGCTAAACAGAGGTGCCCATAGTTTAATAGCGCTATACCCATCTAAACAGTGGTGCCCATAGTTTAATAGTGCTTTATCCAGTTAAACAGAGTTGCCCATAGTTTAATAGCACTTAACCCAGCTAAACAGAGTTGCCCATAGTGTAATAGCGCTTTACCCAGCATAATAGAGTTGCCCAACGTTTAAAAGCGCTTTACCCAGCGCAATGTGTTTGCGCGGACATGTGCGCTGCACCAACCAGGGCACCATAGGGCACCGGGGAGCAACGTAGAGCTAGGTTGCTTAAACGCAGCCACACCCCCAGCCTGTCTAGACAGTATTAAAATAAAAGAGTGACAAGGTTCAAACCCAGGACCCTGTGCATCATTATCAAACCACAGAACCACTAAGCCATGACAGCTTAGGTGAAGCAGCCACTATTAGCATACATATACATAGAAATGGTAGATTAACCATTACTAAGCAAGTCTGCAGTCAGCTTAGAATTCTCAAAAATGGCCAATCACAAAAAAGTGTGGGAAATGTGGCATATTTAAGCCCCATAGGCGGAAATACTCGTCATAACTGATTGTGGTACCCACTTGCAGTCAGAATGGCAGGCGTCAGAGAGGGCAATCGCTTTAGAGCGCAAAGGTGGGGCATTGAGGAGTCTAAATATATGGTTTGGCTCCTAGTCCACCAACATGAAGGCTGACTCATGCAGGGCCAGGTTCAATGGGGAGCATACAAGGCAGAGGCGTGGAACCAGTTGGCACATGATCTTACCAGTGCCACAGGCATTCCCAGGACTGGTTAGCAGGTCTGTCACCACCATGCGGACCTGAAGTGTTGAAAGGAGGACCAACTGAACCGATGGATCCAGGAGGCCCATCATATGCCCAATGCCCCACTACTGAGTAAGTATCCATGTAATTAAGTATGTAAGAAATGCTATCCTAGCCTATAGTACGGATAGGTATGTTCCAATATCCCTTCATTTATATTACAGCTGCAGGTGTTCATTCCATGAATCGGCAAGCCTATGCTGATAGGCTGTTAAGGCTGCGCCACCAGGCAGGTTAGTAATTATTCAGCTGGTATTATTATAGAATATAAGTGAGACAGCCTGTAAAAGAGTTCAGTGTTGTAACCCAGTAATAAAGGTCAAGTAAGCCTAGAATAAAGCTTCTGTTAGTATTCTAAGATCAGATAAGTGATGCAGCCTGAAAAAGAGTATTGTAATCCAGTAATAAAGAGTAAACAAGTCTCAAATAGAGTTTCCACCTGTATTGTAATATCAGATGACAGCTTCAGCCTGAAAATGAGTGTTCTAATCCATCAATAAAGGACAGACAAGTCTTGAATACATCCTTGTATATACTGTCATATGAAATAAGTGAGTCAGCTGGAAAGGATTGTTGTAACCCAGTAATAAATGTTAATAAAGCCTGGAATTAAGTACCATCCTGAAATGTAAATATAAAATAAGTGAGAGAGTGTGAGAAAGAGTTTGAAGCTACCAATAAACGTGTAAGAAGTCTGAAATAAAGGTATACTGCATGCACTACATAATGAAATGAATGAGACAGCCACAACCAAAGAGTGAAATGTTTCTAATAAAGTACAATACCTGGACTGTGTCTGTCCCACATTTTGGATATGTTGTTGTACCCTTGCATTATGGAGATAGTATGGTTGTATGAAATGCTGAACATCCACAGTTGTCTATGCCCATATAAACTGGCTGATGGGAATGCCAGTATCTCAGAAGAATATTTATAGTCCTCAACTGTTTCATGTATAGTATGTACATGTTAATCCGGTACATGAGCAGCTTGTGCTTGTGATCCCACAAATGTCAATGTGTTGCTAGAACTGTACGTAATTTCAAATGTAGCAGGATACTTTACCTGAACACAGCCAGATATGAACATATATGAATACAAATGGAATGTATATTAATGTAGCAGTAACATCTCCATCACCATCATTTCTAAGGTTACATACAGGGAACTGTACTAATACATGTAGGGGATATATAGCTGCATCTAGTAGGAATGTACAGTATACGTATAGGTATTTTAAGTTGTTAATGTAATATTTTACCACCCTATGTTATGTTCACAGATGATGCCATTCCACATCAAACTGGGTATGTGTATTCACAATTAATTCCTATGGACATTTGTCCTGTTGGTTTATACATATCTGCATGCACGTTGATGCATGTGCCCTGTTCACATATCCAAACCTGATGGCCTGTTGCCACCAATCAACCCTGCATGCTGTTGGAATGTCCACTGTCGTTCTAAATATGCATGCGTTATGCTTGCTGTTCAACGTTTGGAATTCATGTGTGGTTGGTTAATGGGAATACTAATGCATGCTATTACAACTAATTTGGAATGGTGTTGTTTGTTAGTAACCCAAAATGCCATTAAATACTGCTAAACATAGGACAACTGGGAAGGCGGGTCCCAGCGGACCCACCTCTCCCACCTCAGCCAGCGATTGCACCTGGCACCAGTGCCCAGCCTGGGACCTCCTTCTCCGGTGGCCCTGTGCCACCTTCGGGTGGAGGCACTCCAGGGGATGGGGCTCGCCCCCCTCTGCAAGCGTGGCAAGAGGAGAGCCTCCACTCACCCTCCAAAGGGTTCGATCTGTGGTGCGTAGTGAGATCAGGCGTTCCGTGACTTGATCCCCTACGTCAGCTTGAGGTGAGAGTGGCGCAACTCATGGATGTGCCCGCCCCTCCTATCCAGCCCCCAGCACAGCCTCTGTCTGGGCTGTGAAGGCAGAGAGGTAACTGCCCATTTTTGAGGATCTCAGTTCCACTGTTGCCATCTGTGGACTCATGGGCTTGCGATATCCAAATATCCGTCTCCGTCAATTGCATGTACCCACCACATGTGTCATACTCTGCCCCTGTATGCATCTTGTTTGTCTTGTCTGTTAACCTCCCCAACCCACCTCCCTCAATATTCCTACTTCCTTTACCTCACATTCCGCTCTTACCTGAAAAAAAAATAAAAAAAAGGGGCAATCTGTACCCGCAAAAAAATTACGCTCCATACATAGCTGCCCATTTCGCACACATGTCTGCTGGACATGTAAACTGATAATTACAATTGGCTGTACATCATACTTTGTTATCCTCACTCCTCTCTCAGGGGTGGAAGGTTTCAAATCTCACTCTAAATTTCTAACATATGCACAGCTTTGCTGGTAAAGAAATGGGCAGCTATGGGCCTTCCCTACATCCTTCCTGCACATCCCGAGCTTGTTTTCCTACTGTCCTACCCTCTTTATGCCCCCTTTTTCACCACTTTCCTATTTCCCCATTTTCTTTTCTTTAAAAGAAATTAGCGCGGATGTTAGCGGGAGTAAGCACTTTTAAACAGTAGTCAGCGGTTATGCGCTTGTGTGCGCTTAGCTAAGCGTAGATAAGCGTAGTGCAAACTCACACAAACCCACTTACAACTGCTTAAAAGTGCCTTAGTCACTCTGTATGACAAGGCCTGTAGTCTGCTCATCAGCAAAATATAATAGCCCTGTTAGTCTCGAACCCCAGACCTTGGACACACTAGACTGCATGAATTACCACTGAGCCACAGCAAATATACAATGACTTGGTGCTGTAATAAATATATCATGCATTACTATGAGGGAATGTAAAGGGAAAATAGAAATGCCATAACACAAATCTTGTACTGTGGGCCTTAACCAGCAGGTGTTGTTGAATTGCATGACATGACTGTGAAAAGAGAATCAGCCATGCTAGTAGGGAATAAGGTTACAGTAGCAGCTTACAAACCCCACACAGTATCAGAGCAGGATACACACTGGCATATTAGCATAGGTCACAGGCTAGACCTCCCAACAGTGACTGCTCTACAGTGATGACCTTGATTAGTAAACAAATGTTAGCTGTGCCCCTCTGACTCCCTGTGAAATGTACTAACAGTAGGCAGAAAGGTGTTGAATCTCACTTCATAACAAATGTCAATAAGTGAGAGTAGACACCGCTTGCACGTCAGAAAAGGTGTAGTAATAGAAATGCTCTGAATCACCCAAAGTCTGAACTGAAAAATGTCAGAACTATATCACAGGTGAATCCCAGTTATATGTACCTTTCCTTGAGGCTGTTCAAATATATATGTGAGAGTATCTGAGACCTGGAAGAGTCAGAAACACACAGGCATATCAGCTTGTCTGCTGTTACACACTCTGCAAATAGCTGTAGAATGAATTCCACAAGCATGCCCTTATGTAGAAGTACAACACAGAACTAGCAAAATATGTAGCCATGTACTGCTAGCAACCACCTGTGCCAATGCCATTGTTCAGGTGCTGAAAAGACTGCTGTGGTGCACAGTCAAAGAATACTAGGCTGACCTCTGTCTACCATCTGGATATGTCCACAGGTGGGAGCTACTCAGACAGACTACAAGCCTTCATAGACTTACAGGTACACAGCAACTCTGCATGTTCAGCAAGATAAACATCACACGATAATAAATAATGCACACTGCAGTTCTGCACCCCTACTGAAAGTTACTATATACCCTTGTAGTTAGGCACAACCAAGGGTGTAGGCAGGCATACACACTACATAAATATGTCCAGTCGTCCTGAGCAGACTGTGCTAATGCCAACACAAACCACAAACTGTTCAGATGTGAGTAACGTACTAATGACAGTATGGCTGTTCACAAACAGTGCATGTGCCTGATATTCATAATTGGTAGTACAACATACTTAGATGTCCTCACTACTCTCTCAGGGGTGGAAGGTTTCAAATATCGCACCTAATGTATTGCATATGCACAACTGTTGCTGGTAAAGAAATGGGTAGCTACGGACCTTCTCCACACCCATCGTGTACATCCCAAGCTATTTTCCCTACTGTCTTCCCCTCTTTGAGCACCCTTTATCACCACATTCCTATCTCCCCATTTACTTTTCTCTCAAAGGCATGAGCGCGGGGGTTAGCGGGAGTGAGCACTTGTCAACAGTAGTAAGCGGGTTTGCACCAGTGTGCACATGTGTGCGCCTAGCTTAGCATTGCTAAGATATAATAAGCTCCAGCAAGCTTAGCTTACTATTGCTAACATAATATGAGCTAAGCTAAGCTTAGCTTAGTATTACTAAAATACACTAAGCTAAGCTAAGTGTTGCTTAGCATCGCTAAGCGTCACGCGAACCTACGCCAACTTGCTTGCAACTTCTTCAAAGTGCCTTTGTCACTCTGTATGACAAGGCCCTTGTATTGCTCAGCAGCAAAATAAAATACTCTTATTAGTCTCAAACCTCACACATTGGACTCACCAGTTTGCATGATGTACCACTAAGCCACAGCATATATACAATAACTTGATGCTGAAAGAAATATAACATGCATTACAAGGAGTGCATGTAAAGGGAAAATAGGAAAGCCATAGGAATACATTGCAATAAAGAAATATGACATGCATTACAAGGACTGAATGTAAAGGGAAAATAGGAAAGCCATAGGAATACATTGCAATAAAGAAATATAACATGCATTACAAGGACTGGATGTAAAGGGAAAATAGGAAAGCCATAGGAATATATTGCAATAACTATTGTATGCCAGTTAATTCCCTAATTCCAAAAGAAAGTACATACTCCCATGTATCCAGTGTTAGCATTAGGAGGTGTGAGTAAACTTACACACTGAGATGAGTGTACTTGAAGAAGCAACAGTCAGGTTTTAGTACAACATGCATTTCACTGGCTACAACCCAGCTTCAGATATGAGACATATACCAACCTTCTGACTGACACAACAGTGTCCACAGCAAACATGCATGGCCCCCACCTTGCAAAACTGAAAGGCCTACGGTGCAGAGGCCATCACATGCACATGTGCAGATACCTACAAAAGCAGCTTGTACTTGCTGTCCACAGATGCAATAATATCATTGCAGCAACTGGAGAGAGAGAGAGAGAGAGAGAGAGAGAGCAAGCAAGAGAGACAGACAGACAGACAAACAGTTGGAGAGACCAAACCAAAAAAAAAAAACAGAGGTGGTTGGAGACACCGACCAACCAAAACAAAAATTAAAACAAACAGAGGCAGTGGAGGACACTCACCTAAATAAATAAAAATAAAAAAAATCAACAGGTACAACAGACTGAGGTGAGACATACAAAGGTAAGGTATGTAACACAGATGTATTTGCTGGCATCCGAATGATGTGTCTGAAGGGTACTCTACATTCTGTGAACACTCCTTATGTGGTAGCAGTCTGTATCTATATGTATAAGCAGATGTGCATAGGGCAAGGGACATACTGCAACTGTTAGTGAAGGCTGGACATATATATGTATTTGAAGGTTGCTATGTCAACATATCTATGTAGGTTGTAGTGTGTGGCATTGAAAACAGCAAGCAGTGCAGGTATATGTCATGTGGTGGTTAAATGCTGTGGGACTGAGTTACAGCCAGTGAGGTCTGCTATGGCTATACGGCCTGAGGATAGCGAAATGCATTCTGCACAACACTGTGCAATATTATTACATAATTGTATGTCTCACAACTGTTCCATAATTGATATTCCCACCATGAAAGGTGGCCAGTATATCTGCATATATGTGCATGTATATGTACAGCAGTGGCTGTTTACAAGTATGTGTGTGTGTATATATATATATATATATATATATATATATATGTATATGTATATAGATATATGTATATATATACATGTATAGATATATATACAGATATATAGATATATACATATATATGGATATCTATGGATATATATAGATATGTATATATATATATATATATATATATATATATATATATATATATATATATACACATATATGTATATATAAATATATATATATATATATATATATATATATATATATAAATATTTATATATATATTTATATATATATATATATATATATATATATATATATATATATATATATATATAGAGAGAGAGAGAGAGAGAGAGAGAGAGGGAGACACAGGGTCAGACGTATTGCAACAGGTGCCTGGTGACCAAGGCATGGACTGAACACCAGTGTTGATACTGCAGTGCCATACCCCATTCCAAAACACTTTACCCACTAACTACCAGATAGGTGGTTGCCTGACTAACACTGAAGGTGTCAGAAGGGAACATGGGACACAGGTGGACAGTAGCCTCCCCTTTAATATTCACACTGCCACACTAGTCTTGTAATCTGTCTACGTGGTACGTGTAATCACAAATGATGTGTCATGTACGGAAATATAGGTCAGTGTTCCCCTGTACTCATCACAATGCCCCATGTGGTATGTACCTCACATGACAACTACAGCAAGTGGAAAGTCCACAGACATACCTCACAAAGGGTAATACTGCCCTGATACACATACCCTATGCAGACCGACTCACATAACCACAGCTACAGTGCATTGTATACCGGCCACCCAGAGGTTACCTCTGCCAAACATACATAGGCATGCCACACCCATAGCAGTCAGACAACCACCATGTCAACACCTCACAATCCCACCGGGCTACACGGCCTAGGTCCCTAGTGCATGCAGCATCACTAAACAGCACATGCTGGAGGGATAGGCTCCTATTGGCAAATATGCCATACTCTGGAGTAAACCACCCAGCATGAACAAACAAGGCTCCTCAGTAGCAGATGTCAGACATACCCCTGATGATTGTCTGAGGGATAGATAACACGCCCTGGGAATCACCTCTGTGTATCCGGTTGACAGGAGGAAGTGAAATCTAATTACATGTGTGTCACAGGCCAGGGTAGCATATGGCTAGGCTGCTGTAGGCCCCAGGGACAATAGCGTATTACCTACTTATGACAGCATGCACACAGACATGCACACAGAGCAATACCAGCTATGTGAGGTGGAATGAGTGTGATAGTGAATATGTGCAAGGTCTGTGATGGTGTGATAGCTAGGAGTGAGGTTGTTTCCGTCATGGTCGTTTGTGTCCTACGTGTGAGGCCAGAGAAAGATGTGTCAGTTATTGGGATGCAGACATAGGATGGTATATGTTGTGAAGTAGGTCCTTGTGTACGACTGTGGTGTCCCATCATAGGCTGACGCAATACATGTGTGCTCAGTAAGTGGTACTGCTGGTGACTCCATCCAACATTAGAACTGTTGTACCACCTCAATCTGTAGACGTAAACAGCACAGTATGGTGTATGTTCACATTCCCTGGTAACACTGTCTTGTATGTTTCCTGCAGTCTGCACAGATTACATTCCTCAGGCATAGGTATCTGTAAGTAGGGGCACACAGTACTGTAAGGTACATAGCAAATGCTCATCTGTGTTAGCCTACATTTATGTATGGTATGAATGTCTGATGTGTGTGTAATGAGGCCTGTACCATGTCTGCAATCACATGTGTGATGCAGGGTTTGCATGTGTACCTAGCAACATGTATACTCTGTTACAGCAGTATGCCAGCTATATTAACAACTGTGCACATATGTTAGGTAGGGGTATGGCATCAACGACTATGGTGGGTTACTGGTTATACTGTAACTGTACTTCACATTCATTGCAATGGATGACATATATCTGCATGCATCAGCTTGATATGTACCCCCCTGGCAAGGCTGTGCATTGGATCCCAAACAGTGAGCCGAGTACTGGTGTATACCGGTGTGTCATGTGGAGTGTGGCAGGCACTGTCAGCCAGTTGTGGGCTGAGCACTGATATGTGGTATTGAATGTGTGTATCCTCTGACAGACGAACAGATGCTATATATGGCAGTTAACTGATATCTGTACTGTATAATATTAAGTGTGCCACATGACTTGCTCACACATATCGTTTACTTGCCTTCCAGGCATACGGCTCATCACAGGAACCCCTGCTACACAGCTGCAGAGGAACAGGAAATCTACCACAGCCTGGTACAGCACTATACCCTGCTGTTTTCAAGGGCCAGCCAGCACCAGCAGGAGCGTACTGCACTGTGGCAAGAACTTGTTTGTCGGGTAAATGACATAGGCATGCATAACCGGACATATGAGCAGGTACGCCATCACTACAGTGATTTAATCAGACATGTCCGGCGGCAAGCATCTGATATCCACAGACAACAGCTTGCCACAGGTGGTGGGGTGGCCATATATCCCCCCCTCACCAGAGTGGAGGAACTGCTGCTAAGTGTGGTGGCCCCTGGCCTACAGCAACAACAACATCACACATGTGTCGTCATGGAGGCCGGATCCACCCAGCATAGTGACATGGAGCGTGCAGGTAACATGCCCTAGCTGTAGACTACTGTTACCTATATTGTTAGATTATGCATGTGTGAGATGTGTACTGTGTTTAGCAGTTGTGCTGCCTATTGTGTGCAATACTGATAACTTGAATAGTATCTGTACACCTATGCCTGTTGTTCTGCTGTAGTTTAGCACACTCACAGTAGCAATGCCACAGGTGTGGCCACTGACAAACTGTGTCATATTCTTGCAGGTCCCTCTGGTGTGACAGCAGGGCAGACGTTACATTCTAGTGAGTGTGTTAACACTTTAAACTTGGTATTGAACTGTGCATGTCATAGGTGAGTTGTAGGCCATGTACACATAACACACATATGCATAATGCATGCTGTGCATGTTTGCTGTGAGACATGAAACATCTCAGTAATGTCAGTAGCTGCCTCATTTACATGCAATTCACAGAGCATCAGACACAAATGTGGCAACACTGTACTGCACATTGGATAGGCATAGTTGACACACATGTACAGAACATAACACGTTTGTCATACGCAGTACACCTCAACATGCTACACATAGTGTAACTGGACACCCGCTGGCAGGTCACACTTCAGTATCCCACATGTCATCCACACACCACACATACCATACCTGAGGGGTAGGGGTCTAGCATGGGGTTGTGCAGCACTCCTCAACACATAACACAGTCATGTTAGGCAATCCTCCCTATTGGACACCTTACACACCCTTGTGCAATGTGGCTGTGTAATTGTGAACTTAGCCACGGCAATGCGGTTCAGGTACAGCTTGCTAGGCGGTGGTCTAGCACACTTTAGTGGCCTTGAGTGACCACATGATGCATGATGGTGATGGCTAATGGTACTACACCCCATACTGTTACAATGGCCATGTCCAGGATTGGTATCCCATCACGGATACATGAACCAAGCATCCTGTGTGTGTACATAGCATGCATGTGCTACACCTGTGTCCACAATTATCTGCTACAGACACAGACACTGCAATCAGACATGGAAATTCATGTGACACACAAATAACACAAGCAGCCATGGTATGTATACCTGTGTGTGATGGTGCACAGGACATTGCAGAGATTATAATACTTGCACAGAAATGTTGTGTCCTTGTACACATTGTGTTCCAGGGTGTAGGCAATCACTGAACATGTACACACATGCACCACAGCCATGTACACTGTTATCAACTATGGCTGTCTACACTCATACTGCTTGGACTTGAGCAAAACTTATTCTGCATGCTGACAAGTGTGCGTGACTGTTTGCCTTGTGATACTGTCACCCACCTTCAACCAGTATTGAGTATGATTTGGAAGTCTGTTGTGTGTGTGTATCTGCTGTAGTGAGGAGTATGCATGTGTTCCTGTGTGCCTGTGTTCATGTGTGCATGTGTGCATGTGTGCATGTGCAACCGTAACATGTGTTTCCTGTCTTCCTCTCACAAGTGCTGAGGTAGGGCTTGGAGAAAGCAGCAGGTGACCTGAAGCCACTGCCATGGATAGTGGTGATAATGAAACATGTATTTTGGCACAGGGAGATTTGACAGGGTCTGTCGTTGGTCCACCAATCGACAGTATACAGTGTTCAACCCCATCTATGTGCACACTCATACTGCATTACATCTCTCACCACCAATGGCTATAGGGGAGGGACAGCATATAGTTGGCATTGACCAGGAGAGTGTGGTACCCATGGCACGTACATCCCCTCACAGCAGCCATAGCCGTAGACCTGCAACAGTACCACATAGGCGGAGGTCCAGGGGTTCTCGGGGGAGCACCACTGGATGTATTGCCCCTGGCAGGCGTGCCCTCACAGGTCTTATGACGACCACTATGTTCTGGGCTGTAATGCAGGCTCAGGCACGTATGGAATGGTACACCAGGCGGGGACTTAGGGAACATAACACCACTATCAATGACAGCATCCGTGACCTTGCCAGTGCCATCCGGACATATACCGAGGTCATTGATAGACGTTGGGGGGAGATAATAGATGCCCTCCACAACATGTCTTCCTCAAGCCAGGACTGTGCGGGATGGTTGCGACATCGACGCGGATGCATGCCAGCAGCAGCAACAGCTGGCAGTGGTCGCGGATGACCCACAGCTCACAGCCACTCCCGTAGTGGCAGTACCAGCCCCAGCAATGCTGGGGCTGGCCTGTCCATTGTCCGTCCCAGTAGACAACGTGCACGTGGCTCTGGCCAGTCCCAGCAGGGACATGAGTCCAGTCATCATACCTCTACCTCTGATGACAGTACCCAGTCAGGGTTGGTACCCGATACCGTCTGTAGCACCCCTGCCAGGCACAGGTACTGTGTCCATGGCCAGAGACAGTGATCTGTACAGCCAAGCAGGTACAGTCTGTGGCTGTCCCACAAACCACCGTATATGGCAGCCACATGGTGGAGCTGTGTGCATGCAGGCACACACACATTAAGCAAACAACTAGGGCTCACACATACACATACACATTACATCAACATTGGCCCATGCTGTACTGTTGTTCCCCCACACACACACACACACACACACACACGCACACACACACAGACATGTCGATTGGCTGGGTCACTGTCAGGCTCTGTCAAACAACAAAATGCCCTGTGCATATGATGATACCCGTGCCACCTCCTGTCATCTGCATTATTGATGGAGGGACAGGCTAACATGGTGCTGATGCACAGGGTGACACTATAGCAGTGTAGCAATAATAGCGAGTTGTCAACAAGGAAGTCTAACTACATCCTTGTAGGTATATCTGAGCAGACATTACGCATCAAAGTTCTATTTGTCAATGTAGCATTGTTTACACCACTGTTAGGTCTGAGTATGTATTATCCACCCATGTGCCACTTGGCTGATGTGTGATGTGCTGCCAGCATGTGTTAGCGAGTGGACAGTACGTGTGTGATGTGTGCAGTACAGATTAGCAAGTGTACATCTGTGAACATGGTGGGTGCGCACTGTCTGGCTGTACATGCATGGTGGACAAATGGGATGTGTGGCATACCCTGTTATACACATTATTAACATCCCATTGCATCTTTCAATGGCCAGTATGCATTCTACTACAGTTATGTACTAACATGGGTAGACGTGTGTATGACATGGGTTGACACTATGCTGCGGGTGATACCGTTAATATCAGTCAATGATTTGCAGTCTGGTAGTATACACAACCTCAACAGCATGACT
The DNA here is from genome assembly GCF_019279795.1 of Protopterus annectens. NCBI lineage: Eukaryota > Metazoa > Chordata > Ceratodontiformes > Protopteridae > Protopterus > Protopterus annectens. Next base: position 632,938,405 of record NC_056739.1, read on the forward strand.
ATAAGCAATCATTGGATGATGTCCTGACAAATGACACACAGTAGTAGGGAACCCAGTATCAATTGGATCCTTCCGGTGCTACACTACAACACTAACCAGTGGTGATGACCGCCACCCATTACTGTGACCACACCTGTGTGTCATATAGCCCCCTTAGGTACATGCAGACACACTAGGGATGTGTCCATCCAAATCTGGGAATGCATGGAATGGCCTACAATGCATTCCCTGGATGGGACGCATATCCTACACAAGGGTATCATACAGACAGATACCTGTTGTGTGATACATGCTGTATAGCAGTAAGCCGACTATGGCATAGTCATCCTCATGTAATATACATAGTATCCCATCAGTACCACACCGGTGGTAGCCCTCAACATGTATGTCGGGTACCATTGTGTACATACAGACCCATGTTATGTCATGTGTCCCTTCGTATCCACATATCCATAGGTATTGTGGAGTCCCAAGGTGTATCACAGACATTAGAGGCCTGAATGCATATCCACAAGGCAGTCATACACCTATAAAGACTGTCCATTCTTGGCAGACTTTGTTGTGTATGACCATGTCTGACATATACCCCAGTCATATACCCTCACTCACACTACTCTTCAGTAACTGTCATGGGTGTGTGTGCCACAGATGACCTTGGTCACAGAACACGACAGTGAATGGCCATGTTACATACATACATATGTGACCTACGATCTGAGTAGCAGCGGCACAACCTGTCAATGGAAACAAATGTATTCATGTAATATGCAGGCTTCACACCTATGTACTGATTGAGGGGACATGTACACATATATATTTGCCACGCAGATATCTGATGTCTGCAATGCACTTATTGTTGTCATCATACTATGTCATACCATAGAAAAAGCAAAACCCACACTGTGTTGACCAACAGTGACACACACACACAGGCAGTGTTTGCAGGATTCAAACCCCTACCTACGTTATGATACTAGAAAGAAACGCATTAGTACGGCACGCTGTTTGTTTTATTGGCTGGTTTCTCTTCTCCTGCTGTATTTCTAGGATGGTGACATCATCAGTCTTTCCCAAAGAGGAATATACATCTTCTAGTGTGTTTTCCCAGTCTTCAGAAAGGGAATTCCTTTCAAAGACAATTGCACACATACACACACACACCCACACCCACAGTCAGTATTTGCAGGATTCAAACCCCTACCTATTTATGTTTTGATACTAGAGATAGACACATTAGTGCAGCGCGCTATTTATTTTACTATCTGGTTTCCTTTCTCCTGCTGTATTTCTAGGATGGTGACATCATCAGTCTTTCCAAAGAGGAATGTACATCTTCTAGTGTGTTTTCCCAGTCTCCAAAAAGGGCACTCCTTTCAAAGACAATTGCACATACACACACACACCCCCGTGCACACACAGTCAGCGTTTGCAGGATTCAAACCCCTACCTACATTATGATACTAGATAGAAACGCATTAGTAAGTCACGCTATTTGTTTTATTGGCTGGCTTCCCTTCTCCTGCTATATTTCTAGGATGGTGACATCATCAGTCTTTCCAAAGAGGAATGTACATCTTCTAGTGTGTTTTCCCAGTCTCCAAAAAGGGAACTCTTTTCAAAGACAATTGCACACATCCCCCACACACAGTCAGCGTTTGTAGGATTCAAACCCCTACCTATCTATGCTATGATACTAGAGAGAGAGAGAGATGCATTAGCACAGTGCGCTGTTTGTTTTAGTGGCTGGTTTCCCTTCTCTTGCTGTATTTCTAGGATGGTGACATCATCAGTCTTTCCAAAGAGGAATGTATATCTTCTAGTGTGTTTTCCCAGTCTCCAAAAAGGGTACTCCTTTCAAAGACAATTGCACACATACACACACCCCCCCACACATTCAGCGTTTGCAGGATTCAAACTCCTACTTATGTTATGATACTAGAGAGAGACACATTAGCGTGGCGCGCTATTTGTTTTACTGGCTGGTTTCTCTTCTCCTGCTGTATTTCTAGGATGGTAACATCATCAGTCTTTCCAAAGAGGAATATACATCTTCTAGTGTGTTTTCCCAGTCTCCAAAAAGGGCACTCTTTTCAACGACAATTGTACACATACACAGTCAGCGTTTACAGAATTCAAACCCCTACCTACCTATGTTATGATACTAAAGAAAGATGCATTAGCACGGTATTCTAGTTGTTTTATTGATGGTTTCCCTTCCCATGCTGTATTTGTAGGATGGTGACATCATCAGTCTTTCCAAAGAGGAATGTACATCTTCTAGTGTGTTTTTCCAGTCTCCAAAAAGGGCACTTCTTTCAAAGACAATTGCACACATACACCCACCCCCCACACACAAACACAGTCAGCGTTTGCAGGATTCAAACCCCTACCTAGGCTATGATATTAAAGAAAGACACATTAGCACAGGGCACTATTTGTTTTAGTGGCTGGTTTCCTTTCCCCTGCTGTATTTGTAGGATGGTGACATCATCAGTCTTTCCAAAGAGGAATGTACATCTTCTAGTGTGTTTTCACAGTCTCCAAAAAGGGTACTCCTCTCAAGAACAATTGTACACACACACACACACACACACACACACCCCACACACAGTCAGCATTTGCAAGATTCAAACCCCTACCTACCTATGTTATGATACTAGAGAGAGAGAAAGACGCATTAGCATGGCGTGGTATTTGTTTTAGTGGCTGGTTTCCCTTCTCCTGCTGTATTCTAGGATGGTGACATCATCAGTCTTTCCAAAGAGGAATGTACATCTTCTAGTGTGTTTTCCCAGTCTCCAAAAAGGGCACTCTTCAAAGACAATTGTACACATACACAGTCAGCGTTTACAGGATTCAAACCCTACCTACCTACCTATGTTATGATACTAAAGAAAGATGCATTAGCACAGTATTCTATTTGTTTTATTGATGGTTTCCCTTCCCATGCTGTATTTGTAGGATGGTGACATCATCAGTCTTTCCAAAGAGGAATGTACATCTACTAGTGTGTTTTCCCAGTCTCCAAAAAGGGCACTCCTTTCAAAAATGATTGCACACATACACACACACAGTCAGTGCTTGTAGGATTCAAACCTCTACCTACCTATGTTATGATACTAGAGAAAGACGCATCAGCACAGTGCATTATTTGTTTTACTGGCTGGTTTCCCTTCTCCTGCTGTTTTTCTAGGATGGTGACATCATCAGTCTTTCCAAAGAGGAATGTACATCTTCTAGTGTGTTTTTCCAGTCTCCAAAAAGGGCACTTCTTTCAAAGACAATTGCACACATACACCCACCCCCCACACACAAACATAGTCAGCGTTTGCAGGATTCAAACCCTACTCTTCCGACTCTCCACCACGTAAACCACTTAAAACACAAAAATAACCGCTGGCTTTACCATAAAGGGTTGATCCTCCAAAGAATATCACATTAATATTGTAGTCCAACCTATTACACCAATGCAGTGGTTGAAAAACAGCAACACCGTCCTTCAGGAACCAAACGAAATATACTTTAATAGAACATTACAACCAAAACACGAAAAACAAACCAGGATTGAGCGCGCTTTCATCTCAATGTCAAGACTTCATCAGAATCCAATACACAATACATTCACCTCCATTAAATACTATCCAAACAGTGAATTGATTGATTAATTAATGGTCTAATTGCTCCTTTTAAGTACATATTGCATTAAAGGAAACACCCATATTTTCCTTTCCTTTCCTTTTCATTTAGTGCACATTTACAAAAGCAAAACTTTAACCAATTGTTGCAGAAATTTCACAGCACTATACCCCATCTTGTTAATCAAAATATATATAAAAATATAATAAATAATAATTATTTATATATATATATATATCAATTAAAATAAATATGGCATTATATATATACATTTTGTTTACAAAACCAATTTAGATTGTTTCACAATATATTAAAATAAATACATCCATAGTTAAAAAACTTTTGTGGTTAAAAAATAACCAAACTCTAAAAATGTTATTTGTTACTAGCAACTTAACTTAGGAAATATTAAAAGCCTAGGCTAAACGTATAACTACTAAGGGTTACTACTTCAAATTTTGGGATTGTTAGCTAATAGTCTCAGTGCTGGCTTAATGGAAAGATGGTCATTCATCCCACTAGAACCACAGGTATCCAGTCTAAGTTGCCACACTAATTCCCTGTATTCAAGTAGGGACTGCCAGTCACCTCCCCTATCTCCCATCTTAACTTCTTCCAAAACCCAAAATTTTATATTTGCATTTTTACATATCATGGTGTGCCTATATAACGCATTATTGTCGTTACCCCTATTAATATCCCTCATGTGTTCATATATCCGTTGCTTTAACCTTCGTTCAGTCTTACCAACATAATATTTACCACATGCTAAACAGTATGCCAAATAGATTACTCCTTTAGTTTGACAGGTATAATACCCTTTACTACGTAGTTTTTCACCTATCCCCCTTAGTATAAGTTCTTTTCCCCGGAGACAAATGAACACTGTCCACATCTCCCACATTTATGTGTCCCCACTTTTGTTGTGCTCCACTAGAACCAGGTACCTTTTTGAACTCAAAGAGTTTTTTGAAATTTGTATTTTTCCTATAACAAAATTTTATTGTCTGCTGAAAATATTCTCCACTAGTATTAAGTTTCGAGAAAATTCTCCAAATCTCATTAATACCTTTTTGTATCCAGCTTATTCCTTTATAATATGTAAGGGTTAGCCTGGGTATATCACTCCTTTTAGTTTGTTCCTTACTACCTTTCCTAAAATCCACCACCCCTTCTCCATTATTGTTTCCAAGACCCAATAAAAGTGGTGGAAAATGACTCACTCTCTTCTTCAGGACTTCTTTTTTGACATTTTTTATAAGTCTAGATGGGTACCCTCTTTCCAAGAATAATTTTTCAATAGTTCTCATTTCTTCAATACACTTATCATTTTCACTTGTCATACGTGATGCCCTAATCATCTGGCCTTTAATAATATTTCTTCTCAGAAAAAGGGGATGATCACTCTCAAAGTGTACATATGAATTAGAAAAGCACCCCTTCCTAAAAATTCTTGACTCATAACATTTCTTTGTCTCATTTTTTGTAATTGTAACATCCAGGTAGTTAACTTTTCCAGCATCATGTTGAAATGTAAACCTTAAGAAATTTGTGGTGGTATGTAAATACACAAGAAATTCTTCTATCTGGTCTTGCGTACCACTCCAGACAATAAAAATATCATCCAAAAAACGGAAATATTTTGTAACATAATCCCAAAAATTAGATTTGAACAAATATTGGAGCTCCCAATAGAGCATAATGATATTGGCGTATATAGGGGCACATGATGACCCCATTGCTACCCCACCCACCTGGTGGTAAATATCCCCTTGAAAATATATGAAATTGTTTTTTAACACTAATTCCATGTTCTCAAGTACCAGTCTAAAGTCATTACTACTCAAAAATCCAAATTCACCTAACATGTGTTCAAACCAGGATAGACCTATGTCATGCGGTATGACTGAAAATAGGTCTATCACATCAATTGTTACAAAAATATAATTTTCATGATATGAAACTGTATTAAATTTGGTAAGAAAATCCCAAGAATCAATAAGAATGTGTGGATAATTATTATAAAACTTCTTTAATTTAGTATCCACATAAATAGCCAAGGTTTGTGTTTTTGAGCACTGGGATGTTACAATAGGCCTCAGGGGAGGGTTATTTGTATCTTTATGTATTTTGGGGATGCCGAAAATCTCTGGAATCACTGGTTTAGCTACTTTTAAATAATTGTACAACTCCAAATCTATGCTTCCTTGAAGTAGATTATCTTCTAAATAATAATCAATCTTCCTGTAACATATATTCATTTCGTTTCTAGAAGCTATCTGGTATCTACCCCCTGTATTTAGTATTTCAAGCATCCTATTTGTGTAGTCCCAAACATCCATCAGAACGACCCCTCCCCCTTTATCGGGCTTCATAATTCTAATCTTTTCATTATTTTGTAACATCCTTAACACTTCCAACTCTTCTTTTTTCAAATTACTATATTCCTTGGTCTCTTCTTTGTGTTTGAAACCTTCCCTCACCATGTTTATTACATGTGTCTCAAAATGATAAATATCTTGTTGTAAAGGAGGGTTGAACACACTTCTTCTTTTTAATGTTTCAACCACTTCTTGTTCATCTTGCTTAAATATAGACTTCAAATTTAACTTCCTTGTGAATAACTTGATGTCCAACAAAATTTGTTCAATTTTTGGTTTTTTAACTGGTATAAAGGAAAATCCCTTTGTAAACAGGCCAAAAAAGCCAGGCGTAACTTCAAGGTCTGTAAAGTTGTATATGAAAAAATTCCTTTCAGTACTAATTTTACATCTCTCTTGAAAATTACCATCTTCCATACTCTCATCCACTTGCTGTACTTCCTCTATTGAATATTGGGAATCTCGAGTTTCATCAACATCTATATTAATGATATTGTTATTATTTCCTATCAATGATATTTCCTCAAAAATGTACCCTGTCCCAGTTTCAGGACTACTCGGGGTTGTATTCCTTGTTTCTATCTGTATGCATTTCTTCCATACTGTTTCCTCGGGTAATATTTCCCTGTCACTTCTGCATATGAGGAGGGTCTGCTTTGTTTCTTTAATCTTTCTGACCTCCGTAGACCCTCCTCCCCCTCCCCTAAAGGGTCAAAATGGTCTAATTCATCATTACCCATCATGCTATTTTGTTCATCTTCAAAATGGTTATATAAGGGCTCAGCTTCATGAAAATGTACCTTGTCATTGTTAGTATTGTGTTGGTATTCAAAAGATCTTCCCCCACCCCTTCCCCCAGGGGAGGAATACCCATAGGGATACGGTCTCTTAAAATGTTTCAGTGCTCAAAAACACAAACCTTGGCTATTTATGTGGATACTAAATTAAAGAAGTTTTATAATAATTATCCACACATTCTTATTGATTCTTGGGATTTTCTTACCAAATTTAATACAGTTTCATATCATGAAAATTATATTTTTGTAACAATTGATGTGATAGACCTATTTTCAGTCATACCGCATGACATAGGTCTATCCTGGTTTGAACACATGTTAGGTGAATTTGGATTTTTGAGTAGTAATGACTTTAGACTGGTACTTGAGAACATGGAATTAGTGTTAAAAAACAATTTCATATATTTTCAAGGGGATATTTACCACCAGGTGGGTGGGGTAGCAATGGGGTCATCATGTGCCCCTATATACGCCAATATCATTATGCTCTATTGGGAGCTCCAATATTTGTTCAAATCTAATTTTTGGGATTATGTTACAAAATATTTCCATTTTTTGGACGATATTTTTATTGTCTGGAGTGGTACGCAAGACCAGATAGAAGAATTTCTTGTGTATTTACATACCACCACAAATTTCTTAAGGTTTACATTTCAACATGATGCTGGAAAAGTTAACTACCTGGATGTTACAATTACAAAAAATGAGACAAAGAAATGTTATGAGTCAAGAATTTTTAGGAAGGGGTGCTTTTCTAATTCATATGTACACTTTGAGAGTGATCATCCCCTTTTTCTGAGAAGAAATATTATTAAAGGCCAGATGATTAGGGCATCATGTATGACAAGTGAAAATGATAAGTGTATTGAAGAAATGAGAACTATTGAAAAATTATTCTTGGAAAGAGGGTACCCATCTAGACTTATAAAAAATGTCAAAAAAGAAGTCCTGAAGAAGAGAGTGAGTCATTTTCCACCACTTTTATTGGGTCTTGGAAACAATAATGGAGAAGGGGTGGTGGATTTTAGGAAAGGTAGTAAGGAACAAACTAAAAGGAGTGATATACCCAGGCTAACCCTTACATATTATAAAGGAATAAGCTGGATACAAAAAGGTATTAATGAGATTTGGAGAATTTTCTCGAAACTTAATACTAGTGGAGAATATTTTCAGCAGACAATAAAATTTTGTTATAGGAAAAATACAAATTTCAAAAAACTCTTTGAGTTCAAAAAGGTACCTGGTTCTAGTGGAGCACAACAAAAAGTGGGGACACATAAATGTGGGAGATGTGGACAGTGTTCATTTGTCTCCGGGGAAAAAGAACTTATACTAAGGGGGATAGGTGAAAAACTACGTAGCAAAGGGTATTATACCTGTCAAACTAAAGGAGTAATCTATTTGGCATACTGTCTAGCATGTGGTAAATATTATGTTGGTAAGACTGAACGAAGGTTAAAGCAACGGATATATGAACACATGAGGGATATTAATAGGGGTAACGACAATAATGCGTTATATAGGCACACCATGATATGTAAAAATGCAAATATAAAATTTTGGGTTTTGGAAGAAGTTAAGATGGGAGATAGGGGAGGTGACTGGCAGTCCCTACTTGAATACAGGGAATTAGTGTGGCAACTTAGACTGGATACCTGTGGTTCTAGTGGGATGAATGACCATCTTTCCATTAAGCCAGCACTGAGACTATTAGCTAACAATCCCAAAATTTGAAGTAGTAACCCTTAGTAGTTATACATTTAGCCTAGGCTTTTAATATTTCCTAAGTTAAGTTGCTAGTAACAAATAACATTTTTAGAGTTTGGTTATTTTTTAACCACAAAAGTTTTTTAACTATGGATGTTTTTATTTTAATATATTGTGAAACAATCTAAATTGGTTTTGTAAACAAAATGTATATATATAATGCCATATTTATTTTAATTGATATATATATATATATATATATATAAATAATTATTATTTATTATATTTTTATATATATTTTGATTAACAAGATGGGGTATAGTGCTGTGAAATTTCTGCAACAATTGGTTAAAGTTTTGCTTTTGTAAATGTGCACTAAATGAAAAGGAAAGGAAAATATGGGTGTTTCCTTTAATGCAATATGTACTTAAAAGGAGCAATTAGACCATTAATTAATTAATCAATCAATTCACTGTTTGGATAGTATTTAATGGAGGTGAATGTATTGTGTATTGGATTCTGATGAAGTCTTGACATTGAGATGAAAGCGCGCTCAATCCTGGTTTGTTTTTCGTGTTTTGGTTGTATTGTTCTATTAAAGTATATTTCGTTTGGTTCCTGAAGGACGGTGTTGCTGTTTTTCAACCACTGCATTGGTGTAATAGGTTGGACTACAATATTAATGTGATATTCTTTGGAGGATCAACCCTTTATGGTAAAGCGAGCGGTTATTTTTGTGTTTAAAGGATTCAAACCCTACCTAGGCTATGATATTAAAGAAAGACACATTAGCATGGGGCACTATTTGTTTTAGTGGCTGGTTTCCTTTCCCCTGCTGTATTTGTAGGATGGTGACATCATCAGTCTTTCCAAAGAGGAATGTACATCTTCTAGTGTGTTTTCACAGTCTCCAAAAAGGGTACTCCTCTCAAGAACAATTGCACACACACACCCCACATTTGCAAGATTCAAACCCCTACCTACCTATGTTATGATACTAGAGAGAGAGAAAGACGCATTAGCATGGCGTGCTATTTGTTTTAGTGGCTGGTTTCCCTTCTCCTGCTGTATTCTAGGATGGTGACATCATCATTCTTTCCAAAGAGGAATGTACATCTTCTAGTGTGTTTTCCCAGTGTCCAAAAAGGGCACTCTTCAAAGACGATTGTACACATACACAGTCAGCGTTTACAGGATTCAAACCCCTACCTACCTATGTTATGATACTAAAGAAAGATGCATTAGCACGGTATTCTATTTGTTTTATTGATGGTTTCCCTTCCCATGCTGTATTTGTAGGATGGTGACATCATCAGTCTTTCCAAAGAGGAATGTACATCTACTAGTGTGTTTTCCCAAGTCTCCAAAAAGGGCACTCCTTTCAAAAATGATTGCACACATACACACACACAGTCAGTGCTTGTAGGATTCAAACCTCTACCTACCTATGTTATGATACTAGAGAAAGACGCATTAGCACAGTGCATTATTTGTTTTATTGGCTGGTTTCCCTTTTCCTGCTGTATTTCTAGGATGGTGACATCACCAGTCTTTCCAAAGAGGAATGTACATCTTCTAGTGTGTTTTTCCAGTCTCCAAAAAGGGCACTTCTTTCAAAGACAATTGCACACATACACCCACCCCCCACACACAAACACAGTCAGCGTTTGCAGGATTCAAACCCCTACCTAGGCTATGATATTAAAGAAAGACACATTAGCACGGGGCACTATTTGTTTTAGTGGCTGGTTTCCTTTCCCTGCTGTATTTGTAGGATGGTGACATCATCAGTCTTTCCAAAGAGGAATGTACATCTTCTAGTGTGTTTTCACAGTCTCCAAAAAGGGTACTCCTCTCAAGAACAATTGCACACACACACACACACACACACACACACACACACACACACACACACACACACACACACACACACACACACACACACACACACACACCATTTGCATGATTCATACCCCTACCTACCTATGCTATGATACTAGAGAGAGAAAAAGACGAAATGGCACGGTGTGCTATTTGTTTTACGGGCTGGTTTCCCTTCTCCTGCTGTATTCTAGGATGGTGACATCATCAGTCTTTCCAAAGAGGAATGTACATCTTCTAGTGTGTTTTCCCAGTCTCCAAAAAGGGGACTCCTTTCAAAGACGATTGTACACATACACACACCCCCCACAAAGTCAACAGGATTCAACCCCCTACCTATCTATGGTTATGATACTAGAGAGAGACGCATTAGTATGGCATGCTATTTGTTTTCTTGACTGGTTTTCCTTCCCCTGCTGTATTTGTAGGATGGTGACATCATCAGTCTTTCCAAAGAGGAATATACCTCTTTTAGTGTGTTTTCCCAGTCTCCAAAAAGGACAATCCTTTCAAAGACAATTGCACACATACACAGTCAGCGTTTGTAGGATTCAAACCCTTATTTACTATGTTATGATATGAGGGAAAGATGCATTAGCGCAGTGCGCTATTTGTTTTAATGGCTGAGTTTTCTTCTCCTGCTGTATTTCTAGGATGGTGACATCATCAGTCTTTCCAAAGAGGAATGTACCTCTTTTAGTGTGTTTTTCCAGTCTCCAAAAAGGACACTCCTTAAAAAGACAATTGCACACATACACACAATCCCCATACACACTCAACATTTGTAGGATTCAAACCCCTATCTATCTATGTTATGATACTTGGGAGAGATGCATTAGCATGGCATGTTACTTGTTTTATTGGTTGGTTTCTCTTCTCCTGCTGTATTTCTAGGATGGTGACATCATCAGTCTTTCCAAAGAGGAATGTACATCTTCTAGTTTGTTTTCCCAGTTTCCAAAAAGGGAACTCCTTTCAAAGACAATTACACACACACACAGCGTTTGCAGGATTCAAACCCCTATTTACCTATGTTATGATATTAAAGAGAGACACATTAGCACAGCGCGCTATTTGCTTTACTAGCTGGCTTCCCTTCTCTTGTTGTATTTATAGGATGGTGACATAATCATACTGGACATGGTGATGTGTGTACACTTTGTTTTATGCCATTCCAGGAATGGTCCATGTGGGTCAGCAGGTTTCAACAGCTTGAACATGACCTCAGTATCCTTACCTTGTGTGATCTATCTGTGGACACATTGACATTCCGTCATATGTCAACACATATTTATGCACAGCTTCTTGGTTTTGTGGATACTACATGTGTCTGGGATATTGATAAAGGGCTATTCAAAGTCTATGTGACACATGTGTAGATGTGTTCATTGATGTATGTCCTGGGTGGCTGCCTTGCAAACAGTCTAGCATGTTTGGGAACCATGATCCGCACATGAACATACCATAGTTGGTAGGGTTGTGTGTGTGTCAGCTTCCAATAGCTCTGTTTATGACTGCAACCATGATGAACTCCATGACCTTGCAGATCAGACCTCATAGGCGTACTGGACTCGACTTCCCATGGTGTGTTGTGCACCAACACTTGTGGGGAGTGCCATATATAGCTGTGACACATTCAACAGTTCCACATCCTGTGTAGGGGGTGCGGCTCAGCTAACTGTTCAGGTGCATGATCTGTTTGTTCTGTAGTTTGTGCATGACATATATTGGGAATCAATGTATTCCACCTGCTGCCATGCTTTTGGCAGTGGGGGTAGCTGCTCATCCATTCTACATGTGATATCTCCTGGTATGATGATGTGGACTATTGTCAGTGGGGTATGGGTATGTACATATGGGCCTGTCTGTCATGATGTCAGCATTGACACTCAGGTACAGTTGGCCCTGACACAGGACATATATGTGTGTACATTGATATTTATGACATAGCTGAAGGAGGTGCCATGATTCAGTCTGGACTCCTTCTCAGCTCCTCTTTACAACACACTAACGAACATGAGCACTAATCCCTGTTATACTCTTTTACACGCTTAACACCCTACTGATCCTTTGTGATCAGGCTTACAGAGTATGTCATGATAATATCCTGGCATGCCCAGGGGTCGGTTTTTTGTGTACTCTTCAGTCCAGCTGGTGGATATTGTGATAGTGACACAATGTCACATCTGCCTCATGTACACAGACAACCCTCTCCTCCTCCTGACAAACTCAGATATATGTGTGAGATGCACCTATATAGACATACAGGGAGCAAAAGTCTCTCAACCCATGACTGGCACAGTGTATCAGGTGGTGAAGGTAACCACACACACCACATATCAGTCTCACATATCCTCTAGCAACAGCACTCAAACCACATTAGCACACATTGACATACTCGAATGCTGTAAATGTACTCTACCTAAGCAGCAGAGGCCTCCAAAGCAGACACACACACACACCTGCTACCCCACTACAATACCCACATATCACTAAGTTCACAATGTCAGTGTGCCATACAGTCACTGCCCTTCAGGCTAAACAACACACCTAATACACTTGTAATAGGCGACACTTATGTTCAGACACGCTGACGTACCACTCACCAGCCTTGACAAGGGAATAGTCACTTTGGGCTGTCTGTTGGGTGCCAGGATCTGCTGCATAACACAGGCAGTCAGGTCACTCCAAAGCAAGTACAAGACTGGCACCATCATTGTCTATGCTGGTGTGTGTCACCTCAGACGTTACTCCCTGGACCACATGACATGATACATGGAGGTACACTCTGATCATGTAGCCCAGGCCAGTATGACCCTGACCTTGTCTAGCATCTTACACCCACCAATTATGATGTCATGGTATATGGACACACATATCACATTTAACAGTTGGCTAACAAATTTGTTTCATTCATAGGGGATACAGTGTCTGTCAGCATATGGTGACATGCTCAACATGCCACGTAGCTTCACTATGGACAGCTTGCACCTGTCACTCTTGGACTTTGGTATGCTGGCTAAGGCTCTTGCTACCACCAGAGTGCCTTTTTTACGCAGGGCTCAGAAGACAAACCCACCTCCATAGACATTACAGGTTAAATGAAACTAAGGGTAATGCTGCTCAACAACAGTTGTGTTAACCTCATATTGTGGCCACTCAGGACTCTCCTCGGTATGGAGGAGAGCAATATCTGTGCACTGACAGACACCTGGTTCAGGCTCGTTTATGCACACCAGCACTACCAGGTTATGTTCCATACCATGCTGTCTGACAACAAGACTTGGAACAGACAACACAACTAGGGGGAGTATCCATATACATCACAGATACACACACCTCCAGGTTAGTAGCACTGCACAAAGCATCACAGGCCATACATAGACAACTACCATTGTGCAATACTGCCTTTCAGTTTGTTGCCTGCTACAGAACACACGCCCAAACTCAGAAACCACACTCGGCTTTTGTGGGAACTATGGAGAATATGCAGGTCTCCACAGACACCATTATATTGTGTGACTTCATATACACACATATTGACTGGGGATACTACTCAAGCCCCGACAACCTCACCCAACAGTCACTACAATTTGTGGACTCATATGCTTTGGCACAACCAGTCAGCACAGCCACAATGGGGAATACATACTGGACCTGCTCATCACCAACATGGGGACTCTATGTTCCACACCAGCGATATACCCCTCATTGGTAAGGTCAGAACATACATGTATCTCACAGGACATACATATACCCTCCACACACCCATCCTGGGTAATCTTGGTGAACTTCTCATGAGCTAACATCTCACTTCACCGAAGCAAGGTGGTATCCTTCAGAGATCCTGAGACAGTGGCATATATGGCTCACACTGCTGCATCCTTTACATACACATTCTATGGACACCTAGTGGACTGTATGGATTGTGCTCTCCCAAATAACAACAAGACCCACTACTACAATGGCAGGGGACCTGTCTGGTAAACCCCAGCCATTAATAAGCTGTACAACATCAAGAGGATGCTACTACATGATAGAGCACAATCCCAGACAGGGAAGGTATCTGATCTGTACTAGCAGACTGCTACAATCACTCATGGACTTTTCTAAGGGCCGCTTCTACCAGACAATTGCACCTGACACGTAGGACCATCACACAGCCTTCTTCAGTTATGTCAGGAACCTGGGTGGACACTCACTGATATGCTGTGAGTTACTGCATACTGACTAAACCTACCCTGAACCCACTGGCATTGACTACATCCTGGCAAACAGGTTCAGTGCAGATGTCTCCCACCCATCCCCCCTAAGGAGCAACTATCCATCCCAACAGAGTATAACCTCCCTGACATCACACAGTAACAGGTGAGTGCTGCCCTCCCCACAGCGTACATCACAGTATCAATGTGACCAGATGGTGTCCCAGCCTGCATCATACACAAGCATCATGACAAATGCAACCCTCACATTACATCACTGTTCAATATCGAAGTTACCACAGGATATGTACCCAAGGAATGGCGTACTGTGACAGTGGTCCTGCTCCACAGAGCTGGTGCCACAACGGAACACAGACAATATTGCCCTATAAGCCTATGTGGCCTGTTCTGCAAAGCTATGGAGCATATTGTCACAGGACTCCTACACATAGACATCAGGAACCTACAGACACTGTGTCCTACTCATTTCATCATTGTTGTGGCCAGATCTTGCCTCTTGAACCTGTAGGTATTTTTTAAATGGTTAACAGGTCCATCGACATAGGGACGGCTACCCACACAGCCTACCTGAACCTTGCAAAACCATTCAACACAATAACCCACTGGGCCATTATGCACAGGCTCACCAGTGTGAATTTAGACACATATCTCACACAATGGATTGATACCTAGATCAGGGATAGCACCCACATGGTGAGGATTGCAGGTGCCATGTCTGACTATACACCAGTTACACATGGCATCAGACACAGCTTGGTCCTGGGATCTCTCTTATTCAGTATATATTTGTCTTACATACAGGCTGTCACAGGGGGAATATGCCTGATCATGCTTGCACTTGACTGCAAACTGGGTGCCATTATCAACTTTCCAGCTGCCACATGCATACTCAATCAGGGTCTCACAAAGATGGATGACTGGTGCCTGAGCCATGGCCTACAGCTAAATGCCATTAGTTGCATAGTCATCCCCTTTGGGAGTAACAACATGCCCACACATTACCACATAGGTAGTACTCCATTACATATGGTAGGAGCTGTTAGGGGTTTGGGGACATCACTTGTTCATACTGTCGCCTTTAACATTCACATTGCCAAAGTGGTTGGACACACCTGCTATGTGTGCCACCTTATCCCATATGGTTTCACATCTAGATTGAGTGAGGTCATTGTGCCCCTATACTCATCACATCCATGCTTGGTTACAATGCCACATTTGGGGTGTACCTTACCTGACACCTGCAGCAACTGTACTGGCCACGGACGGTCCTCACCAAGTAGATCTAGGGACTCACACAGATGCCCTGTATAGTTCAGATGCAGTAACTCCAGCTCTACTCAGTCGCTTACCACCTGCTCAGATATGATGTGTGCCTGTTGTTTACAGCTATACCCAAACCAGTATTACTGGACATGCTCCACCTCAGGATATCCAACTCCCTTGGAGCTACACACTGCAGGGATGTATACCTCAGCAGAGATGTTAATAGGACATTGTGGAGGGACAGATTCTTATCCCAGAGGCTCCACTCACTACATAATGTAATCCCAGTTTCACATAGGCAGAGCCACCCACTGACCACCTACTGGAGACATCTTGATGACTGTATGGGTGATTGTATATTTACCCCTGGGATATCCTCTGTGTCCCTGCTAGACAGAGGCACACTAGCATAAACGTACATGGGCTATCATGTGTGACCTACTATTCACACACACAGTGTAGTAATGTGACAGGGTTGCGAATGCCAAACACACTCTGGCTAGGTTTGTACATGCCCTAGGGTAGATAGCCTAGTATCGACCTCTGAACCTATGCTTATGTTCATGATGCACAATGTTTATTGCTGATACTGTTTGCAGGTCTTTATCATCTTTGCTTTCCCAGTTTCCATGAAGAACTTCAGTATCTGCAGAACATATTTGATTATGTCAGGGTTCCCCTATATTATAGATGTGTCTGTTGTCATATAACTGTGTGCACATGGCGGATTGCTATATAGTGACAGACTCCTGGGTTAACACATGCAACTGCCAGATATGCGTGGCCCACTGCTGTACTCAGACATAGCCGAAGTGTGTGAGCATGCCCAGTTCTGACATTACATGTTTTGTTGCCTGACATTTGTCTCATTTATTCAAGTGTGTGAGCATGCCCAGTGTGAACCTTCAGTATGTTGCTATCTGAGGTCCACTACATTTGCTGATGTGTGCGAACATGACCAATATTAACATTTATACTGTGTGTGTTGGAAGTCAGGTTCTGTTCTCACTGCAGGACTCACATTTGTGTCATAACTCAGCAAGGATTATGCTGTGCCTGCGGTGTTTCCATGGAATACTTTGCATAGACTTATCAACATTCCGTCATACAAGTGGGCCACTGCAGTACTGTCAGTGGTTCAGTACTTTGGCTATAGTGCACAGTATCCTGGGTTCGAGGCCCATCACTGCATTATATTTTCATACTGAGCAGACCAGACTGCTTAAGGGCCTGTTAAGCAAATATGAGCATGTTGGCTTTTGTTCAACTATGCCCTACTTAGACCATGCTTGTCTGACATTGCTCAATATTCACCAACATTGCTGGACATTGCCCAATATTACTGAACATTGACCACAGTTGTGCTAGTTGGTGTGTGCGATTTTGTTTGCATATACTACATGGTGGTAATTGCTGTTTAGCACTGCTTTATATTGCTTAACACATGGCATTCATGCCTTAGGTGGTGATGCAGGGCTGCCTATGTCGGATGCACATACTACACTCCCTGCACATGTTTGGAAGCAGGTAGTGTCAACTTAGACATCCCTTTTTACTTTATGTGCGAGTCGGAGAGGAGTATCATTTCCAGAGTTCCTACTGAGCCAGTGTATGTGCTATGTGTTGCCTCTTTGCCAAGGCCAAAGCATACTGGGCACACCTCCTTCTGCCTACTGGGGCAGGCTCAGGTTGTTCCTCCTCCGAGTCACGCTCTGCCTGTGATGGCCTTGGCAATGGTGGGGGGCTGTTTGGCCCAGGCCTATGCTGGTCCTTCTGCAGCTGTTTTCACAGGATCATATTATGTAGCATAGCACATACCATGACAATTTGGGTACATGTAGTTGGTGAGTACTGCAAGACTCCACCAGATATGTCCAGGCACCGGAACCGTGACTTGAGCAGCCCAAACACACACTCGATTACATTACGTGTTTGTGAATGTGTCTCATTATGGCGTTCCTGTTTAGGTGTGTGTGCATTTCTGATGGGTGTCATCAGCCATGGCTGCAGTGCATAACCAGCATCCCCCACTAGGTGACCATGAGGGATGTCCCCATTGGCAAATGTCTGGTACAGCTGCGTTAGATGCCAGATATGGGAATCATGGTAGCTTCCATAGCAGCCTGCACACACATTCAGTATTATGCCCTGGGCATCACACATGACCTGGCAGTTGATGGAGGGGAAGCCCTTGCAGTTGAAGTAGACCCTACCCCGCTCGCCGGCTGGTGCTTTGATGCATATGTGCGTGCAGTCTATTGCACCCACTACCTCAGGGTATTCCACTATTTGCTGGAAGAGATGCATATTGCTAGCCAATACCTCACGGGAATTGGGGAAATATACATGATCACCGACATGTGCTGACATGGCATCCAGGAACTGGTGTAGTACCCTGGATGCTGATGCCTGTGATATCCCCATCATATCACCAGTTGGTCTCTGGAAGGTACCTGTTGCTAATATTCTTAGGCCAACGCATACCTTGATTTCCACTGGGATGGGTACCCCTCTGTTGGTTCTGTGTGTGAGGCGTGGCCTGCACAGCTCAACAATTTGCTGCAGGAGGTCTCTGTCCACTCTATAGCGATCCACTATCTCCAGCTCATGTAGCCCCTGGTAGGTTACCCTGGGCCTGTACACTCTTCTCCGTCTCCTCACTGTGGGTTGTCCAGCAGCATTTCCATTGTCACCACCCTCAGCATGTTGCATATGTCACCTTATAACGGTAATGGCAGCCCCTAACATTTCTTTGTCTCAGTAAAGCTTTTTCAGTTTTCACTTCTATTAGCTTACTGCAGTGTCTGTTGTGAGAAACATAATGGACTGTTGTTGGCAGAGTTTTAAGTGCTAGGCTAGGCTGGGTTAGTGTACTGCCTGTGTAATTGCCTGATTCTGATTGTTTTTACCTGCTAGCTCTGCTAGTACTCCCTGGTAGCTTCCTAGTATTTGTTGTGCTTCCTTTTTCCTTTCTGTTTCCTCGGGGGGAGCGCCACTCACACAAGCGCAAACACACGCACAGCAGCTAACACGCGTGAACACATGCTTACACAGACTAAAAGTTGCTTATTCAGGTTAACACGCGCGCTCACCAGTGCAAACGCGCTTACAACTCTTTACACAGCCTTATACATGCTTACTCCGGCTTAAACGCGCGCACTCATGCTTACACGCGTGCACTCTGTCTTACTCGGGTTTACACGCGTGCACACGCACGCCTGTATGCTCAGCAAGAAACTTTGGTGTTATCTACGGTATACACCTTCCATTTGTTGGCTTTCCCTAGCCTACCTGTTGACACACCTCTTTCCATGATGTCTAACTGACAGCAGACACATGCCACTCTGTTCCAATGAGATTCACTTCTTTCGAACATACCCCCCTCGTGATGTCACCTATCTTCTACTTTGTTACGCCCCATATCCTACTCCTACACTCCACTGACTGTGCTCATTTGCTATGTAAACTAGCGATTCACTATCCTAACACACATTTACATAGGATTGCCTACTAATGCTTGGTTACATGTCTTAGACTGAGCTTCCCCCCTTAGCAACCTCTACTCGGTGGCCATGTTGTCTTCAGCCTACCATTCCCTTGCATTGTACATTAACAATTTCAATAAAATCCAAATTTGTGGGTTATAATTTTTAGTATTCTGGGTTTTAGAGCACAGCCCATTTGCGCGGCGCTGCGCTATGCTTAAACATCGGAAATCAGCATTAAAAAAATTATTTTTATTTTAATTTTGCATCAGGGAACATTTCCAATGGCCATATATTTGGCCATTGGCATGCTTCCTACACTGGATGCAACCTTTATTTGGAGCTGTCATGGCTCCGTTTTGCTATTTGCAGAATGGTACTCAGTTGTCAACTGAGTACATTTCTGCAAATAACACTGCTCTTACTCGGACAGGTTCAGGTTTCCTGAATCGCAAATCTACCTCATTTGTATGCCTTTTACCTCCAATTGAGGTGATTTGCATGTCCCAGCCCTGTCCGTGTAAGAGCCGTTTTAGGAGCTCTCTTACACACCCCTACAGGCTGTTTCTGGATCGCTCGTCGGACATGATGGCTACATGGAGTCTTACTCTACTCTAAGACTCCGTGCAAGCCTTCGTGAATCCAGCCCTTAATATTTCATACCTCATTCAAAACAGAACCTAACTCAATATTTTGACTATCCATCAGCTGTTCTTAAACTTTGAGACCAGTATTCAAGGTTTAAGTGAGTAAAAACATTATAAATTTCAGCTGAAAAAGATTTAACAAGCATAGTATTAAAGACTATTAAGTTATGAGACACGAACAGAAAATAGAGAGCATCTTTGCTGTGTCAGTGGCTCACCAAGAAGCATATTTGCCTTTGGAGGTAAAAGATCAGAAGACTATAGGTTCTATTCTCACCCTAGGTGCATGTCTTTATTTTCCAATGCTGTCATTGCAGTGTAGCATAAGGGGGAGGGAGTTTTGCACTCCTTAGTGTGCCAACCTACATATGAGAAGTTAAACTAAGGTTCAAGCCACCCTAGTTGTTGGCAGCTCACGTGGATGTAAAGGATTCTATGCAGTTACTGACAAAAGTATGGTCCTTTATTTATATACAAAAAATAGCTCTTATTTACAATATATTTACAGATTTACAAATATTTTACAAAAGAACAGATATATAGATATACAAATGTATTCATATATATTCATAATGTTCCTTACAATCATACTAAATTTTCATTCCTATTATAACCCACTCCTTTTTTCATAACCATCTGATTTTACTTAATATTGTTGTTAAAATCCATTTGCCATTAAACATAATTTCATTTATTCTTTAATTCCATATAATCCATGTGACATAAAATAACTTTTTATCTATTCCTTTAACATATTATTTACTTCTATTCTTATAATATCCATATTTAATCATATCCATGTTTATTTTTTTTATTTTATTTGCAGTTGGTTTGCCAGGATAGTCCATTGGGCCAAATGAACCCGTTTTCAATGGAGTCCTAGGGAGAAAAGCTCCAAAACTAAGTAGGTTACGGTAGGTTATTTATAATAGATGTACAAATTATACCATTATACAGAAGTTAATTATACAAGAAAAAACAATTTGCAAATAATACAACAAAAACTAGAGTGAGTACAGTCTAGTGATGAAATTAATAGGTAATACAGACTAAAGGGAAATTTAGCACAAAAGTACTGTGAAATAATAACATATTTGGAAGCATTTCATGACAATACTGAGAAATAATAACATATTAGGAAGCAATGCACAAAAGTACTGAGAAGTAATAACGTATTAGGAAGCAATACTTAGGAAGTGTGGCCTAGTGTATTCTTTTCAATTATTGTAGGAATAATAATATGTATGAGTTAGGGTGAGTAATAAGGAAAGTTGCAGGAGGAAACAGAGGAAGAAGAAAGATGGAGTTTGCAAGTGTTAGTTATGTGGGGTGGGAGCAAGAGCATTCCCACTGGGATACTAGATGTGAGTGACGAGATCTTTTAAATATAAAATGGTTGGGGGTGGTGCGAATGGAAGGTGGTAGGGAGTTCCAAAGGCATGCAAGGCCATAAGACAGAAGATTTTTGCCTGGGGGACGAGTTGGTTTATATACTTCTAATAGATTTTGATTGTTGGACCTTAATACTCTATCAGGAAGGTGCATTTTAAAGGCTGATGAAAGCAAGGGACAGAGGGAGGGGTTGAAAATGAGCTTATGCACAAGATTTAGTTGAGTATATACGAGATAACTGGGTAGCTCTAGCCATTTTAGTTTTTGGAGAGAGGAACAGTGGTGGATGGAGGACTTGTGGTTGGTAGCGAACTTGGCAATTTTGTTGTAGCAAGAGGAAAGTTGTGTTTTTAGAGAGATTTGTAGATTAGTTAGGAGTGGAGCTTCATAGAGAAGGGAGGGGATAAGAAATGAGGTAGAGAGGGTGATTTTGGTAGCAGGTGTAAGGTAAT